>NC_136270.1:130118782-130417881 GCF_964187855.1 Myxine glutinosa
TGCAGATGTTATGCATAGAGAGAGCACGCATGCCAGCATCGATACACCAACCCACGAGTGCTCTGTGGCCTTACGGCCTTTAATAATGTGCAGAGCACCCCTTCCCAGCACCAAAAGCACCACCCCATCATGTACAGTCAGCACCATCCGGTGCAGTCACCATTGTTCAATGAATAAAAATAAATTCAACAACCCCTAACCCTGCAGGTGTCTCTTGCTCTTCGTGTGGTGCACGTGGCCTTCTGGCTTCTTTCAAAAAATAAATAAAGGCGCCAACCGCGTCCATTTCTGTATTGTGGCCGTCAGGGGGCCAACTAAAAGTGGTTCACCTTGTATGGCATAGGTGCCACGTTGACCCATAGGTCCATCCATGGGTGGTGCTTGGCCGCAAAAGAACTGCGGTCCATTGTGGGTGGCCACCAACATTGCGGTCCATATGGTGTATCGATCCAGGCAGCAAGCAGCGAAAGTGCAGGCCCACAACTGCGTAGCCAGCACCTCTCTCTCCTCTCTCGCTACCCCAAAGCCAGATCCTCGGAGGTGGGAGACAAAAGAAGAAGACAAGTGAGTAAGGTGGTAAGGGCGCAAAAGTGCACGCAATATAAGATGATGCACACTGGGGGCACATGGGAACCAGGTGAGACAGGTACGTTCCTATCGTACGCCCCCCCCCCCCACCAGGTAACCTACATGGCCCCTCCCTTACCCCTTACTGTATCCACAAAACACAACACTACCCATAAACATCTACTTTACTAATCAACAAACGTCCCTACTGTCTTCCCCGTTCCTCCCATAAACCAAATTCGTCTTCTCTCCCTCCTAACCAATCAAATTTGCCATTTTCAACTCTCATCAAAATTTGCCATCTCCAACTGAACATCAAAATTTGCCATTACCAATTCATCATCAGTCCCTCCTAAGGAGGGAGAGATGGAATCACCCCAATGTCTCATCCACGTCGTGATGCGTCTCACAAATCCTCACAGCAATTCTCATTTCCTGCACCAAAACAAGAAAACACAGGTGTGGAGTCATCATCATCACCACAGGTAAGTGGCTGCGTATGGTGCGACAGGTTCACCAATCCTAACTATTTCCTAAATGACTTTAACAACTTTACACTACCCGGGGTCTTTCTCCGGCCAAACCATTGGCCCTCTTACACTATGGGTTCTAAAAACCAATTCCCATTGGCCAACTGTGGTGCTTTTCAATTTGGGGTCTCACTCCCCCGATTCATCTCCCGGTGCCCTCGCACAATTTCTGGGCTGTGGCGTGTACCTCTCCCAGCGGGTCTACCCACCTGCACACCTCCACCACTGCAGTTGCCTCCGAGCTTACCTGCTCCTTACCCTAACCTAACTACCTGGGGAAGGCCCTCTGGCGCTCTCCCCACTCGGTGCCCTCTCTGGCACTGGGCTGCCCGATCCACACCCGGGATCCTCAGGCACCCACTCACAACTACCGGCTCCCAGAGCCCACCTGCGGCCTCACCTGGCCGACATCCTCACAGTGGTGGAGTGCCCAACCAACTACACGCACTAACAGGCTACACGCCCAGCCATTTCCACAACACTAATGCACCCATCCACAATACCATTCTGTCACCCGCACCACAGATGCCAATATCCAACCATAATTTACCTATACCCTCTACCTAACACTTACACTACCCGCCCCGGGTATCCGTGATGGGGGTCCACTCTTCCCCCATCCACACCTTCGCACCATGCACACCACTCCGTACCACTTACTCCAACTCTCTCCACACACCTGTACTTGCACACCTGTGCTCTCACACCTGGTGCCACCTGCACCCTTCTCTCCCCAAGCGCATTCGTGCTGATCCACACACTCACTACTCATCCACTGCTCCACACACCTGTCCAGTTGCACACCTGTGCAATCACACCTGTTCAATTCTCACACAGCATCATCTCATCTAACTACTCCCCTCTGAAACTTGCGCTTCCCAGTCGTCCCTTTAAACTATTGCGCTCCCACGTCATTATCATCCACACTAAACTACCTGCGTCCCCACTACAGGTATCAGTCACTAACTAAACTTAACGTTACCTAATGTCAATCTCTTCGCTAGATCCCTATCAATATAACCTAACCCACCCGGGCTAGTTTTCACTGCCATCACCCCATAAACTAGTGCTCCTTTGCCCCCCATATGGGAAGGGTGGCAGGGATGCCCCCCTTACCCACCGGGCCCATCGCTCACTACCAATTTTGCACATCAAATTTCAACAAATCAAAAATTTGCCAATCACTGCTCATCATCTGCCAATCATTACGGCCAATCCTTTGCCAATCATCAAATTTTGTTTTTCTCTAATTCTGGGGCCAAAACACTAACCTCATCACCCAGTCTACTCACTAATGCCTCTCGGTGCGCCAATTCCTGTCCAAAGCCCGGCTTCGTAAAGCCAAGCCATGAATGCGGGTTGTTCTGTGCCAGCGGCTGGATGCGTCCGGCACTCGGTGCAGGGACGGGGGCTTACCCGGGCCGAGATCCCACGCACCATCTCGGCATGGAGCCATCCAATGTCCCGATCTCGACCTGCCGGACTGCCTCAACAAAAAGTGGTCGCCATGACGACCCTTTCTATCGGGCTGCCCGCTCCGCCTAGTGGAGCACGGACGCGGCCGTTCAAAGCGAGGCCCAGCACGCACCGAGGGCCCGCTTCGGCTAAAAGTCGACCTAACCTCTAACCTGGTTACCGTCGATGCTTCACCTGGATTCTTACACCCCGCAGCCAGTTCCTTGCTCACACCTCCAGCCGTTTCCATGCTCCTCGTACCTTTCCTTACACACCCAGGTACTCTCATTCCACTCACAGACTTGGTCACACACCTGACCACCGAACACTTTGGCACACATTCGTTGGTCGCACACCTCACCAACACACCTCTTCGCGCCCCCTCCTCGGTCACCTCCTCTGTGACAATCACAGGTGTGCCCTCATTCGCACACCCAACCACGTGCCTCACCACCAACTCCAGCGTGCATTCCCACTCACGCTCTACCATTCCAGGTGTGCATCCTTCCATCCCAGGTGTACATCCTCGCTCACCTGTCACAACCAACTCACTCTCCTTGTCACTCTCACTACTCTCACCTCCATTCTTGACAGCGCACTCACCCTTACTCTTGACAGCGCACTCTTTCCTCATGCACCTGTCCGTCACACACCTTTCTCGCGCACACTCTCCCGTTACACCCTCTGTAACACTCACCACAGGTGTGCATTCTTCCTTGCCTTTGACAGCGCACTCTTTCCCCATGCACCTGTCCGTCACACACCTTTCTCGCGCACACTCTCCCGTCACACCCTCTGTAACACTCACCACACCGCGCTTCCATGTGCCCCCTCGCACACGCGCTACGACCGACTCACTCTCGCCAGCACCCTCACTCCTTGGCACGCACTTTTTCCTCACACACCCCAGAGTCGGACTTTCTCGCACACCTCCTCTTTCGCACACCAGACCTGTCGCACACTTCACCAATGGCCTCTCAAGAACACCCGGGTCCATCTCGACCCCCAAGCTTCTTAAATCACCTGGCGCATCATACGCACGACCATATTGGTCACCACTTACACCGGGTCCTCTTCCTCTTCGCTTCTCCTCCATCACCTGCGAATCCCTCATCCGGTTAATGAGCACATCATCACGATCCAAACACAGACTTTGGACCAATTCTTTTACTTCCTCCTTTATCTCCTTCTTATCCCCTCTCCGTCGCTTCTTAATTTCGCTCACCCCTTCTTCCACTTCTTCTAATTTCTGCTTCACCTCCTTTATTCCCCGGTACGTCTCCTCAAGTTCGTCCTCTAAGGCTACCTTGACCGTTTCCATGTGCGTCCTCACCTGCCGGTCCTTTGTCTCCATTACCTCTATCACCTCGTCCAACCTCGTTGTCAGTCCCTCACGTACCATCTGACATTCCCTCTTCGTCGCTATCAAGTCATCTTTTAGTTCTTTCTGTGTCGCCTTTAACCCTCCTAATACCGCAGTGTTCCTTTGAACCTGCTCCGTTAGTCCTTTTTGTCCCTCTGTCAGCTGTTCCACCTCCTGCGTCAGGTCCTCTATGCCCCCTTGTAACTTTACAGTCCCCTTTCTCACCTCCTTCTCCATGTGCTCCTCACAGTGCCTCACCTCCTCGCGCACTCCTCCGACCTCCTCACTCACACCTCTTCTGATCTCTTCTCCCATCACTTGCATCTCCTGCCCAGATGCCACCCTCATCTGCTCCATTTCCTCCCTGTGAGCATCCAGTTTGGTTTCTACCCCCATTCTGACCCCCTCTATCTGCTGCCCCATTTGTTTAACTTCCCTTTCCGCTTGGTCCCTCATGTCCCTCAATTTGCCTTCCATACTGTTTTCTAACCCCTTTTTCATCCCTTCCATTTGATTCTCCTGAACGGCCATTCTGTTTTCTACCCCCATTAACCCCTCCTGTATTTCCCCTAATCTATTGTCTAATCCCTCTATTCTACTCCCTAACCCTCCGATCTGGGCCCCCATGTCCTCCCTCAATTTCTCGCTATTGGACCCCATTTGGCCCTCCAATCGCTCACCCTGAGCATCCATCCGGTTCCCCATTACCCCCATTTGGTTTCCCATTACCCCCATTTGGTTTCCCATTACCCCCAATTGCTCACTCTGAGCCCTCATTTCCTCCCTCATTTTCTCACTATTCTGGGCCATAAGGGCCTTCATTTGTATGAAAAAAAGGTCCAAATCTACCAGCGGCGCTACTACGGTCGCGGGCGTGGGCGCCGTGGCCATGTGCGAGGCGCCATTTTGCGCGCCCGTAACCTCGTGCGCGACGACGCTATTTTGCGAACCTGCCACCCTCACTGTTTCGCTCTCCTCATGTCCCTCATTTTGGTCCTGGATCGACCCTGCCTCACTCTCCTCTACCGGAACCCAGCCGTCTTGATTTGCCATAGCGCGACTTTCAAAATTCGGGTTTTTATTTTCGTAAAACAAAATCAAATTTCGCCGTTATAATTTCGAGCGCGTGAAACGCGCTCTGGGACCGATCCCACTTCCCGACACCAATTGTTACTCTAATAGTACAATTGGTGTTCCAAAATTTGGGCTAAATGAATTTAGTCCCAGGTCCAAATCCAACTCCTGACAACCAATTGTTACGGACACGACTTTGATGTTATGGTGGGCCGAGCGGAATGGCCGCCGTGTTCGCACAAGTTACCCGATTATACTCGAACGTTGGCCGAATCGCGCTACGCTAAATCAATGAAGGAAAGGACACAACGGCTGGGTTAAATGACACGACACCAGGGGTACAGTTCTCAAGACCTCCGGAGGAGGTTATAATATGGGTTTGCAGAACGTTTAGATTACACGGACAAGAGGTACAGCACAGAAAGGTGGGCACTTAAACACGGTCTTATCTTAGCCCTGACAGACCACAGATAAACGGGACAAGACTGACTCACACAGGGATTGATGGCAAGGAGGGGCAGGTAGTCGATGGCTCAAGGTGCACCTTGGCTCAGGGACAGAATCGACCCGGTCCGGTCCAGAGATGCGGGAGGTATCGTCGCGCTTGGAGGTGACGTCCTTTCTCCTTCGTAGCTGAGGCGCATCTGACGTCACCTCCGTCTTCCTGTGTATATCCAGCGGGGAGTGACACGCCCTCGGCTCGTTAGCTCCGCCCCAGATGGAATCGGTCCGCCGCTTCTTATTGGGTGCGGGGGGTTACCGGGCTCCGCCCTTGACGAGGAGCTGACAGTGAGCCCCTGTGTGGTAACCCCGTCGGAGCACATGGTCAATGGCGGCTAACCAAGCCGGAGTGAGGACGCGCACTCCCCGCGCCGCTGTTGTTGTTGTTGGTGTTGTGGTTTCATGAGGAAGAGATGCGGGGAGGTATTGGGAGGTCCTAAACTTACTACTGGTGCCATACAATCACATTCTGGTGCAACGAAGAGTCAGAATTAATGGAAACGAGTCCTTAACTGACATAGACTAAGAATAACTAGCAAGATGTCCTATAGTTGTCTGCGTGAGATGCGGTGAACCTGGGCACGACATTTAATGGGGGAAAAAGGGGAAGGTCGGGGCTACAGAGTGTTGTTTACAGACAATGGGACTAGGGAATGGGGGATTGGGGATAGTTGGGGAGTATTGGGGAAATAGGGGAATATTTACAAGCGGATATGGATGGGGGCCAAATCCCATATCCGCAACAATATACATATATATATATATATACATATATACATATACATATATATATATATATATATATATATATATATGTATATATATATACATACATATATACATATATATATATATATATATATATTGTTACGGATACGGGGGACGGCTCTCCCGTTAGCAAGGGGCATTTAGCCCCTTGTCCTGTTAAGCTGGCCGTCTCCCCGGTCCTGGTACTTGTAACGCTATACCGCGGGATGGAACGGATCAGGGTTATGGGCCCAGGGTCTATCCCGAATACCTTTATCTGTCCCTCCGCAGACTAGGGAGACAAGTACCGCTTGAACCCCGGTTTGGATGGTCTAGTTAGTTGCCGAGCGGTTTTTAGCAACCCGAAGTTCGAGTCATTAGCCTTCACTAAACCCGATCCTGAACGTTGGCCGAATCGCGCCACGTACACTCAATATGGAAACCTCTAAAGCGACCGAAAGAGCATGAAGAAGTAAAGACAAAGTAGGGAATAACAAGATTTATTACTATTTATACACACTAAGCAGAAAGGAAAAGAAAGATGATTTATAAGGCAATTGAAGGAGCAGGAGACATAGTGCAATGATTAGCTTATATATATGGCAGTCTTAATTAATACCCCAAGACAACATGAAAGACGGACAAACGGGCACACTTACACGGGGGAAATGATGGCAGGAATCACTGGAGGGAGGAGAAGGTCCAAGCCGATGGCAGGGCAGGAAGGTCCGGGCAATTCCACACCGTCGAGGTCCACGTTCCGTGCTCGAAGCGAACAGCAGCTGGCAGCTCCGCGTCTCCACAGCCGGCAATAGGGCCTAGAGGGTCTCGGCGTATTGCTCAGTATCAGCACCCCCTCACGTCTCGTTCTCTCTTGGCTGCTTTAGCTGGATCGGGCGTCTGCCGCACCTCTCTCTCAATCTTCTTCGGACCTCAATCTTCTCCAAAAAGCTCATCTGCCGTGGGGAGCGTCGCGCTGCGGGTTATATAGGCCCCGCCCTTCAACCTTTGCGAACCTCCCCCAAGTGTTCTCTCTCCGCCCTTTCAAGCCAAACCCCTCGTTCTGGGTTGGATGAGCGGGGCCGACTTACTCCTCCCCTCTATGACGAGGTGGAGACCCGCCTTTCTTCTTCGTCGTTACCTCGTGCGTAATGGAGTCAAATGCAGCAAAGTGGACGGGAGATGAAAATGCAGCAAAGTGGCTAAAGAGTCAATTGCAGCAAACCTGGCAAACCTGGCACTTGGAAGCTGCCATGGGGCGTCGGAGGGGCCTACTCTTATTTAATTCGGTGCAATGAAGAGTCAAACTATTGGGAAACACATCCTTAACCTGCAGAGAATAAGGGACTAACTATTTAAAAGGATATATGGTGTCCTGTGTGTAGGTTTATGGAATTAACTAAGAGGACGAGCTTCGACCTTTCTTTACATTACGGAGGGTGACAGTTACACACAACAAAACCATAATTCTCACATTCGTTACACTTTCTCAAATTCGTTACACTTCTCAAATTCGTTACAATATATATATATATATATATATATATATATATATATATATATATATATGTATATATATATATATGTATATATATATACACAAAGAATTAAGTTAAGCACCCCTACACAAAGAATTAAGTTAAGCACCCCCTAATATATATTCTTTGTGTATATGTATACATTGGCATATATTCTAAGGTATGTGAGATCAAATAATGATTGGTATGACATTAGCAATTATCCATTGATGAAATGCAGATGAGTGCACTCATCTGTGACGCCCATCGCTCGTGCAGCACGTGTTATCATCCACGTGGTCGTGATTTTCTGAAAATGCACTATCATCACGGGTTATTGCAAGTCACGCCTGAGCTCGTGTGGGGGTTACATGGTCATTTTCTCGTAATGGTGGCTCGTAGACGGTTGTCGGACGGAGAAAGATGGCGGATAATAGGCATGATCGAGTCCGGAATGTCCAGAAAAGCTGTAGCTCGAACGTTTGGTTACCACCATTCGGTGATCAGTCGGTTGGTGCAGAAACACCAGGAAACGGATGCGGTGAAGGACCGCCCAAGGTCTGGAAGACCTCGCGTGACAACAGTCCGCCAAGATAGAGCGCTTTTGAGACTGGTGCGACGATATCCCTTCGCCTCGAGCCATTTCCTGAAGGACAACTGGCTGCCCAACAGAAGGCTATGTCACCGTACCGTGAGGAACCGCCTGAAATCGGCCGGTTTAAGGTCAAGACGAGTGATCAAGCGTCCAAGGCTACTCGAACGACATCAGAGGGAGCGTTTGGCATGGTGCCTAGCGCGACGTGGATGGAACATCCGGTCTTGGAGGCGAGTTCATTGGTCGGATGAAAGCCGGTTCTTGCTGTACGTGACAGATGGGCGTGTTCGGGTGTGGCGCCACAAAAACACCGCGTATGCACCTAAAAACATTCAATCAACGGTACCCTTTGGTGGTGGCTCGATTATGGTCTGGGGATGCTTCTCCCATGACTGTAAATTGGACCTGATAACTGTGCGAGGTAACCTCAACGGAGAGCGATATGCCGAGGAAATCCTGAATACCACCGTAATCCCGCACTTCGATGACCACACCCTCGCCAGCAGACCCATCTTCATGGATGACAACGCCAGGCCTCACCGTGCGAGACGCGTCCGAGCCTTGCTGGAGCAAGGTGCTGTGACAACCATCCCCTGGCCTGCGTACAGTCCTGACCTGAACCCCCTCGAGCACGTTTGGGACATGTTGGGACGACAAATTGCGAAGATGGTCCCTCCAATAGCCAATCTGGATGAATTGGAACGTGCATTACATCGGGAATGGAACAACCTGCCACAGCAACGCATACGACGGCTTACAGGGTCTATGAGACTTAGGGTTGAGTCAGTGATCCGATCACGTGGGTCCTACACACGTTATTGACGCAAAGATCGCTAGAGGTCTTCTCAGAACAATGACTGTACGTTAGAAAACATAAACGTCATCCACACTGTCCGTGATGGACCTATAGCTCCATACTTAAATTGAGGTGAAAATATGCCTAAAATTCCCAAAAAATTTCACCTTAAATTATTCAGAATAAAATATTGAAAACGGCATGATTGTTATGTTTTTATGTGACCATAATATCACTTCTCCAGAAAATATAGCAATATCATGGGTATATTACACTGTTTTGACGACAACAAACTTGTAATGTGCGAGGTTGTAAAAAAACGGGGGGGTGCTTAACTTAATTCTTTGTGTATATATATATATATATATATATATATGTATATATATATATGTATATATATATATATATGTATGTATATATATATATATATATATATATATATATATATATATATATATATATATATATATATATATATGTATACTGTATCTATATCCGGTATATATAAACTCAACATCAAAATAAACATCAAATCTTTAGAAGGACACTCATTGAAATCCTCCATGCAAAAATGAAAAATATTTGAACACAGAGGTAAAATCAAAACAATTTTGATTTGATTTAACGCTTGTTTTGATTTGACATCCCAATATATAGTTTGAGTTGGTTCAACGGTTTTGGTTTGATGTACGATTTAAATTTGAATGGCACGAGTTTGTTCCAGAGTGGCATTGATTGGTGGTTTCGGTTTCCCCACCTCTTTTTCTCTTAATATAATGGGAGGGAGGGGGTGTAGAATTGTTTTTCTTTACTCTTGAGAACGACGTGCAACCACTGACCTAGCAGTTATTTGTTTTGCTCATTAAAGGTTGGAGAACTCAGGATGGATACATTTGATATATATATGTACATATATTGTTACATTTGTAGGGAGTAGGCAATACCTTAGAGCCAGGTAGAATTGTATTGGTAGTGTGCTCCGACTATCGTGAAGAAAAAGAAACCCCATGGACATAAGTAGGAAATTCGTTTAGACCGGATGTCGTGTAAGCACGTATCTTTGTTCCCATCACGAGGGGTGGGGTTATGTTAATTAGTTAGGGATTATGGGTAATTAATCCCCTGTATGTAATGGCCTCTAATTTTTCTTCTGTTCCTTATGACACCAGCAGCACACACACACACAGCAAGGAAACACACATATACACAAAGAATTAAGTTAAGCACCCCTACACAACGAATTAAGGTAAGCACCCCCTAATATATATTCTTTGTGTATATGTATACATTGGCATATATTCTAAGGTATGTGAGATCAAATAATGATTGGTATGACATTAGCAATTATCCATTGATGAAATTGAGTGATCAAAGTGAAAAAAAGTGATTGGTTGAGTCAGTGATCCGATCACGTGGGTCCTACACACATTATTGACGCAAAGATCGCTAGAGGTCTTCTCAGAACAATGACTGTACGTTAGAAAACATAAACGTCATCCACACTGTCCGTGATGGACCTATAGCTCCATACTTAAATTGAGGTGAAAATATGCCTAAAATTCCCAAAAAATTTCACCTTAAATTATTCAGAATAAAATATTGAAAACGGCATGATTGTTATGTTTTTATGTGACCATAATATCACTTCTCCAGAAAATATAGCAATATCATGGGTATATTACACTGTTTTGACGACAACAAACTTGTAATGTGCGAGGTTGTAAAAAAACGGGGGGGGGGGTGCTTAACTTAATTCTTTGTGTATATATAACACTAAATAAAGCCACCCGGAAACAGGACATTAAGCACTACCACTGATACCACCAACTCAGTGATCACAAAGGCTGGCAAGGTTTGTAAGGCCACGCCCCAGAGAGCAGTGATTGGTCCGGGACCATGGAGTGATGGTATGGCGGCCGCTGATAGGGGAGTGCACAAACGTCATTGAAGGAGTTGGAAGACCGGAGTAGAAAAGAACGCTCTCCCCGACATTTTCTTCTCTTGGCTTCCTCTCATCTTTTGGCTTTGGTGGTGAGTGGTGATGATTTCGTATCTTACTTTGCTTTGGGATTTCACGGCGAACGGTCGGAGTTCATAGCGCTCCTGCGCGAGTGGGATTCATTGACAAGCACGTGAACATTTTGGAGCGCTGTTGCGCCGGGGACATTGGAAGTCTTGCCGATAGGGAGGATGAGTGCAGCTGAGTGAACGAGGGCACGTGGAGGCCTTTTTTCCCGCCAAGGCCGGTGCCATATCCGGATTGCGCGTTCGGGACCTGGACGACTCCTGACGAGGTTCAAGAGCAGCTCAGAGTTAAGCGCCATGAAACACACATTTTTACTTTCGTTATTTTGTATTTCCCTTTGTGTGTATATGGGTCTGTATGGGGACGTCACATTTAGGATACTAGCAACTGTAACCACCCTATGGGCGGGGCTTCAATTGGGACGCCCAAATGAAAAGGCAAAATATCAGAAATTGAAGGCTTTTTATTTTATTTTAAACGATTCATATAAACATCCGTTGAATCAATCACACGCAAATCATCAAAATCTAAACTACATGGCGCCCATTTTGAAAAAAGATTGAATTCTGCAAAACGGAAGCGGCCGCTACACGTCTTTCTGACACACATTTATGTGTGAAGAGTGTGCGCCGAATCTGTAACACGGAAGCGGCCGCTACACCTGTTTCTCAGTCACTTTGCACACATTGCCATGTTACTTCGGAGCCGCACGTTTATATAGGACGAGTTTGTCAGGAGTCGATCTACTCTCTCCTGGTACCTAGAATAAACAGTATTTGTAGAATTTCAACAAAAGCCACATCACTGTTCATATCGGTAAATATTATTCCATCGTGTTTGGAAAAACTGGAAAACTTGGAAAAACAATATAGCCCATTTTACTCCCAGGGGACCCACCCAAAATATCGTTGCGATCGGTTGAGCCGTTTTTGCGGTACCTTCGAACGGACGGACGGACATTTGGTGAATTATAGTAAGATTAGTTTTATCGTGCATTTTCTTGTTTGCTGGCATTTATTTTCATTAAACCTGTTTCTTTGTTGCAATTATAATTCCGTGTCGGGTTTGAGTTGATTATCGCAGGTTCGAAAACGTCGGGTGGAAGCCGTGCAGGTAAGTTCGTCATCCTCCTTTCCCTCGCGAGTAAAGGTCCGCCATAGGATTCGCCTTGGAGTTAAACCTCGTTTGGTCATCTTTGTTTGCCCTGCAGTGTGCACTACAGGGCAGACAGACGGGAATATATACATATACAGTCAAGTGAAAAAGTAAGTACACCTCATGTAAAGTTTTGACTTTTTCAACATATTTCAACATACAGCGATTTGATCTTCATTTCAACAATATTGATAGATAAAGGTGATATAATATAACAAATATCATGAAACATTTACATTTTGTAGTCCATTGTATAATTTAAATACCCGGCGTGTACCCCGGTTTAGAATAGGTACACCGTATCCCTGCGTGTCGTAAAAGGCGATTAAAAGGGTTGGCGTCAGGAAGGGCATCCGGCCATAAAACATTGCCTCAAAAAGAGAACCATGACAATTACAACTACATATGGGCAGGGCACAGCCCGAAGTACCCCGTGGGGGACCCCACTGCCTCTCGTCAAAACTCAAGGTGGGGAACTCGATCGAAGCAAGGGTGGAAATCATTCCATTTATGACGACGAAACGTCTGATGCCCGACGTGGAGATCGGTTTCTGAGGTTTGGGACATGGAATGTAGGGACAATGACAGGGAGATCAGGAGAAGTGGTGGAAGTATTGGTCAGAAGAAGAGTGGACATATGTTGTGTGCAGGAGACGAGATGGAAGGGAAGTAGTGTGAGAATGGTGAAGGGTAGGCAGGGACAGAAATACAAGTTTGTGTGGCAAGGGTGCCCGGAGGGTGTGAATGGTGTTGGTGTCCTGTTTTCTGAGGAGTTTGTAGACAGTGTGGTGAGTGTGACTAGAGTGAGTGATAGGTTGATGATGGTGAAAATGATGATTGGAAAGCTCTTGGTGAACATCATCTCGGGATATGCTGCGCAGGTTGGTCGGAGCGATGAAGAGAAGGACAAGTTCTGGTGTGCTATAGAGAAGCTGATGGAAAACGTGAAAGATGAGGAAGTTGTTATGGTAGGAGGAGACCTAAATGGACATGTGGGAAGGAGTATGGACCGTTTTGAGGGAGTTCATGGGGCTTACGGATATGGTGTGAGAAATGGAGAAGGTGAAAGGATTTTGGAGTTTGCTGATGGAGCTGAATTGTTGATTTGTAATACTCATTTCCAGAAAGAGGATAATAAGCTTGTTACATACACGTCAGGTGGGTCGACGACAACCGTTGACTACCTGCTGCTGCGTAGGCGGGATAGGGGGCACCTCCGGGACACAAAGGTGATCCCGGGGGAGGAGGCTGTTTCACAGCACCACTTGGTTGTCTGCGACATAAGGGTGAAAGGTGCGAGGAGAGCTCGGTGGGTGAACTACCAACCGAGAATGAAGGTGTGGAGGTTGAAAGAGGTGACAGTGAGGGAGACATTAAAAGAGAGGCTGAATATGGCAGAAGATGATGTGGTTGAGCTTGAAAGTGGTTGGATGTCAATGAAAGATAGTCTGTTGGGAGCCGTTGGTGAGGTATGTGGATGGACAAAAGGACCACCGAGGCACTCGGAAACATGGTGGTGGGATGATGAATTTGGAAAGAGGATTGACGAGAAGAGGAAGAAGTTCAAGGAGTGGCAGAAGGCAAAGGGTATGGGGGCAGAAAAGGCAGAGCATGAAAGTTATAAGGCAGCCAGGAAGGCTGCAAAGAAAGAGGTAGCAAAGGCACAGGAGGCATGTAGGAAAATGTTCGGAGAACGCTTGGATTCGGAAGAGGGTCAGAGAGTGGTATTCAGGATGGCAAAGCAGATAGCGAAAGAGAGGTGTGATGGGGGTGAGTTGCTTGAAGGATGAAGTGGGACAAATCGTTGTGGACCCAGATGGAATTAAAGGAAGATGGAAGAGATATATGGAAATGCTGTTGAATGCAGAGAATGAATGGGATGGCAACACAGAGAGTAACCCAGTTTTAGGACCAGCAGAGAAGATAACCGAGAAGGAAGTTGAGGAAGCAATAAAAGCAATGAAGAGTAGAAAAGCGGGAGGGCCGACGGGAGTTGTGTGAGATATGTTGAAGGCAGCAGGAAGTTGGGGTGTGAAGAGAATGACAGAGATCTGCAATCTGGTGGTGAAAGAAGGCCGCATTCCAGTGGATTGGGAGCTGAGTACCCTCGTCCCTCTATACAAGGGGAATGGTGATCCTCTGGACTGTGGCTCGTATCGAGCGATAAAGTTATTGGAGCATGGAATGAAGGTATTGGAAAGGGTGTTGGAGAGGAGGATGAGGTTGAAAGTGAAGATTGACGAAATGCAGTTTGGATTTATGCCAGGAAGAG
The DNA here is from genome assembly GCF_964187855.1 of Myxine glutinosa. Taxonomy (NCBI): domain Eukaryota; kingdom Metazoa; phylum Chordata; class Myxini; order Myxiniformes; family Myxinidae; genus Myxine; species Myxine glutinosa. Next base: position 130,133,381 of record NC_136270.1, read on the forward strand.
GAAGGACAGACGCGCTTTTTATTGTGAGGCAGTTGCAGGAGAAGTATATGGAGAAGAGGAAGAAGTTGTTTCTTGGGTTTGTTGATCTGGAGAAAGCATTCGATAGGGTTCCACGTGAAGTAGTGACATGGGCATTGAGGAAGTTAGGAGTGGAGGAATGGTTGATCAGAGTAGTGATGGCAATGTACAAAAGAGCGCGCACAGCTGTAAGGATGAAGGACGGGAACAGTGGTGAGTTTGAGGTGAAGATGGGAGTGATCAGGGGTCGGTACTAAGTCCACTACTATTTGTAGCTGTGATGGAGGTGCTGGCTCAGAACGTAAAGGAGAGTTTACCGTGGGAGTTGTTGTATGCAGATGATCTGGTGTTGATTGCAGAAAGTATGGATGGACTGAAGGAGAAGATGAACAAGTGGAAGGAATGTATGGAGACAAAAGGTCTGAAGGTGAATATCGGAAAAACGAAGGTGATGGCAAGTGGTAAAGCATGTGGTGAGGTGGAAAGAACTGGGAAGTGGCCATGTGCTGTGTGCAGGAAGGGTGTCGGAGTGAATTTTTTTTTTTTTTTTTTTTTTTGTATACTGAATCGAGGCTCGTGAAAGAGCTAACATTTACTTCACAAACAAATCAAACAGACAAACAAAACACACAAAAAGAGGGAGCGGAAAACAAGATGGGGAGAGAAGGGGAAGCACACAAACACAACATGTGAGAGCAGGGAGATGTGTGGAAGGGAGAGGGCTTGGGGGCAGGAGGCGTGGCAAGGGGGGGGGGGGGAGGGAGAAGTATAAAACAAGGACACCAAGGACTTCCAGGACAGAAGTTGGTATTTCAAAAAAGTGGAATTGGGGTGAAATTAGCGGGGGTAGAAAAGATCAAGGTTTTGGATGGGGGAAGATAAGAGATGGTGGTGAACAGCAGTTTTAAAGACCTGGAGGGTGGAGTGGGATTGAAGAGAGTGAGGGAGTTTGTTCCAGAGGCGGGAGAAAAGAGGAATGAAGGAGTGAAGGTGAGCAGAGAGTCTTGATTTTGGCAGTTTGACCATAAGAGGGTTGCAGGCAGATCTTGTGCGACCTGTAGGAATATTTGCGGGACAGAGCCCAGAGAGAGCTGGGGGTCAAGGCCAGAGAGGAGTCGGTAGAAGATGGAAAGACCACCAACCTGCCTGCGGTGAGTGAGTGAGAGGCCCTTGGAGTTAGCTTCATCGCGGGAGATTCCAATGATTCTGAATGCTTTGGTTTCAACAGCGTGAAGACGAGCTAAGTGTGAGGCAGGAGCACCAGCCCAGAGGGGAGAGCAGTATTCCATTGAGCTGCAGATGAAAGCCTTGTATGTGGTGAGGAGCTCAGGTGTGCCAAGGAAGGACTTTGCACGACGGAGGATACCCAGTCGGCGACTGGCTTTGGAGGCCAGATTTGAAATGTGGTTTTCCCAGGAAAGATCATGGCAGATAGTGAGACCCAAAAGCTTGAGTGACAGAACTTCTTGGAGAGGATTATTCAGAAAGTGGATGGGAGGGTTGTCCAGTCGGTCATTTCGGAGAGACATCGTAAGAGTGTGAGATTTGTCAGGATTGAAAGGCATGTGCCACTTGTTTGCCCAGTCTGTGATTTTGTCCAGGTCTGCAGAGAGTGAGGAGGCAGCAGACTGCCGATCTGAGGGATGAAGAATGGAGCGACAGAGAGTAGAGTCATCAGCAAAGAGATACAGAGGATTTTCAAGAGAGTCAGAGAGATCATTGATGAAGACCAGAAAAAGCACAGGGCCCAGAACACTGCCTTGTGGAACTCCAGCCTGAACAGGAAGAGGAGATGAGAGAAACCCATTCAGGGCCACACGTTGACTACGACTAGAGAGGAAGTCCGCCAGCCATGCGTGGAGATTTCCATTGATACCAAAAGAGGAGAGTTTGGTGAGCAGAGCGGGGTGCCAGACCGTATCGAAGGCACGTGATATGTCAAGGGAGACTCCTCTAATTTCCTGTTTGGCATTGAGGACCTCCATCCATTGTTGAGAAAGCAGAAGCAGCATGTCCAGAGTAGAGTGTCCAGGTCTGAAACCAAATTGATGATCAGAGATCAAGCCATTGGAGAAGAGGAAAGATTTCATATCTGAAGCAATGATGGATTCCATGACTTTGCTGATAATTGGGAGAAGGCTGATTGGTCTGTAGTTGCTGGGATCTGTTTTTGCACCTTTTTTGTGCAAAGCGGTGATGTTGGCAGATTTCCAAGCAGATGGAAGATGACCTTGAGCAAAAGAGAGGGTGAAGAGAACAGAGAGAGTGAGTGAAAGAGCGGAAGAACAGGATTTTAGGACCCGTGGGCTGATGCCGTCAGGTCCAGTTGCAGAATCCGAGTCGAGGGTTGACAGAAACTTTTCCACCTTGTCAGGAGGAAAGGACACAGAGTCCAGGAGCAGCTGTGTACGACTGGGTACGGTGGGTACAGAGAGGGATGGGTTTGGGACAAAAGATTTAGAGGCAAACACAGTTGAGGCATTCAGCTTTTTCACGCGCGGAGTCAGCCATGTGGCCATTTGAGGTGAGGGAGGGGATGGAGGGGGAACAAACACCAGAAACAGATTTGACCAGACGCCACCAGGATTTGGAAGAGGGAGACAGATAAGAGAGTTCGGTCCTGAGAACGGAGAGATATTTTTCCTGGCTCTCCTGAGGGTGGACACACACTTGTTTCGGGCTTTGTGAAAGGAAATGAGATTTCCTTCCGTTGGATTTGCTTTCCAGGAGACGAAAGCAAGTTGTTTCTGGGCAATAGCCTCACCACAAGATTCCGTGTACCATGGACGGGAGGAAGGGTAAGACAACAGAAGACGAGATGGGATAAATCTGTGCATGAGAGAGAGCAGTTTGCTTTGGAAGAATTCCCAGGAAGAATTTATTTCAGAGGCAGTAGAGATGGGAGACCAGTCCAGATGATTGATGGCTGCTTGAAGGCCGTGCCAGTTGGCCTGAGTGAAATGCCAGACTCGTCGACGCTGAGGAGGCTCTCTGAGAATGGTCAGAGAGATGTCCACTTTAACAAGCACATGATCAGAAGAGCCGATTGGAGCAGAAGAAGAGCAGCAGACATTTTCAGGGAAGTTAGTCATAACCAAGTCCAGAAGAGAAGATGCTCCGTTGACTGAAATCCGGGTCGGGAAATTGACAGATTGTGTCAGTCCCAGTGAGTCACAGAAGTCCTTTGCTGAAGAGCCATGGCTGGTGAGAGCGGTACCCACCCCCAGCCAACTGGCATGGTGACAGTTGAAATCACCACATATGAGGAAGAGAGAGTTGGGATGGGTAGATAGAAGTTGGTCCATATTCTCAGACAGCGAGATGTAGATGGAGTCATCACTGTTTGGTGGACGGTACAACACACATATGAACAAAAGGTGGGAGCGAAGGGGAAGCCGTAGCCAAAGGTATTCCTGGGGGTGAGGTGGAGAGAGGGCAGTGCAGGGAGAGTGAGGAAGATAGTTTTTTATAAAGATAGCAACCCCACCTCTAGGACGAGGCTCAGGTCTATCATACCGGAAGAGGGAGTAACCTGGGAGAGATACCAAGGAATCAGAGACATCATGAAGGAGGAAAGTTTCTGTTAAGCAGATCACGTCTGGTTTGTCAGAAGCAACCTGTATGGAGAGATCAGACAAGTTTGAGCGAAGGCCCCGGATGTTTGAGGTCCATACTGTTAAGGAAGAGGAAGGGGGAGCATCGGATACAGAACAGGGGGGGGGGGGGGGGGAGCGGTAGGGTAAGATGTGGAAGAGGAGGAAGAGGTAGGGAGAGCTGTTGAAGGTGTGTCGGAGATTACAGAATAGCTTGGAGAAAGGGAAGAATGGGGCAGACAAAAGGTTTGATGGTGATTGGGAGAGGCGCAGTGAGGTGTTATTTGACGAGGGGGAAGAGCGAGGCAGAAGGTTGAGGGAGATGAAGGTGAAAGTTGGAAGGGGGAAGAAGCGGGGAGGACGCTTTGAGGGGGAGGGATGAGAGGGGAGTCTAGGAGGGGAGGAGCGAGGGAGAGTCTCGGAGCAGAGGGGTGTGGGGGGAGATTTGAAAGGAATGGGTGATTGGGAAGATTTGGAGGGGAGGGGCAAGGGGGAAGATTTGAAAGAGATGGGTGATGGGGATGATTTGGAGGGGATGGGCAAGGGGGTAGATTTAGAGGGGAGGGGTGATGGGAAATGGGATTTTGGGGTGATGGGATTTTGAAAAATGTACGATTAATGGGAAACGAACATTTATTGCAAAATGAGTTTCTTGAGACATTCGAGTCAAAAATACATTTGAGGACGCTGGAGGGAGGATGGAGTGCTGGAGAGTTTAGGGAATGAATGAAAGATGCACTATAAGAGATGGAATTTTTTTTTGGAATGAATGGATTTGGTGAGCAAGTCGAAAGCATCCTTTTATAGAAGAAGAAGAAAAAGGTGTTATAGAATATGACAGAATACAGGTCTTCAGGGGTCAGATGAGACATTTTTTAACAACGTGATCACAAACGAAACAACGTGGTCGAAAAACGAATGAACGAACAAATAAGAACGAATAAACGAATAAGAACAGAAGGAAATGTTTTTGGGTTTTTTTTTTTTTTTTGAGATTTTAAAACAAGGAAGTATGGGGTGAAAAGACCGTGAAAAACAGAGACCGGAAAATAATTGCAGCGCGATCAGAGAACCGCTGAGACAAAAACGAAGCCTCAAGCCAAGGTTGGACACAGTAGCCTAGTACTACACTTAGGCCTCAGAATACGCGATAAGAGAGACCGACGATTCCGTACACAGGTATGAAAAACCAACGCCAAGAATACTATTCAAGACACCCCAATAGGTACATACAAGACCAGTTTCGACAAAAACACAATTGAGAAAAGTTACTTAACTTCGAAAGCGAGCGCGCATGGACAGCTTTGAAGAGCCGAGACCTCCAATCTTGCGCATGCGCATCAATCAATTCACTTCAATCACTTCAACAACAAAGAGCAAACCAAACTAAATGTCTGAGGTTTAAATAAGACAGGTTCCTCCAAGATTCTCTCTCACGATGTTCTAATCATTTGCACCTGAGCTGGTGCACCTGATTCTAATTTTAGGTATTTGAAGTAGTGATAAATGTAGGGGTGTGCTTACTTTTTCCACCTGTGAAATTTGCATTTATGTTTATTTAAATTATACAATGGACTACAAAATGTAAATGTTTCATGATATTTGTTATATTATATCACCTTTATCTATCAATATTGTTGAAATGAAGATCAAATAGCTGTATGTTGAAATATGTTGAAAAAGTCAAAACTTTACATGGAGTGTACTGACTTTGTCACGTGACTGTATATACCCTGCAAAAAAAGAAACGCAAAAGTAGTGAAATCGTGAATATCTGACAGGGTGTTGCCGATATCCATACAAAATTAATACCAAAAATGAATTGGTCATTTCTGCATGGATTGGGATTGATTTGCGTGGAGAGAATGAGGTACTGCAGAAATTTGGCGAAAAGATGGAACAATCGCAAAAACACAACCACGTGAGAGCCTGGCACCGAAACGCACCAACATGACATGCACGTGCAACATCACTTGTGGGGCTATAAAAACGTTGGGTTTTCATTTGCACGCCATCACAATCTTACAGCAAGTGAACAGCGAAAACATGCCACGGCTCACGGATGAGGTTCTTCGGCCACACGTCCTTTCCATTATGTAACAAGCGAACGTCATTTTCCAGCAAGACAACGCCCGACCTCACTCGGCAAGACTGACAACAGCCTTTTTGAGGAATCGCAACATCCAGGTCCTGCCATGGCCCTCCAGGTCATGTCGCCTTCACCCAGACTGTTCAACAACAAATGGTGTTCCTTGAACACGAGCCAAGCAGTTAACTTGTAGTGGCCAAATAGCTGCGATACACTGTCGCATCGACTAATGGAGTGACATCAGATTATGGAATTGGTCTTGTCCGTCCGTCCATCCAATTCATTTCTACAAGATGGACCGCGCCACATCGAGCTTGATTGAGATGGTCATATTTGTAACATACGTCCGAATGCACACAAGTGAAGATCCCAGTCTCCATCATGATGTGCTCAAATTAAGAGCAATAGGACTCCGACCATTTACATGTAATGCCACCACAATTGGTTATTTGGTTTCTCTGGCTTCAGTTTTTCTCCAAACTCTTCGATAATGCCATGCGTCTTCTTCTTCGTCAATTTTTCAATGAATTTGCCAATTGTATCTGATGGCGGGTTTGTGAGAAAAAACTTAACTCCGTTTTCAGGATCAACACGTTTTCAGGTTCTCAACGTTTTTAAAATCAGGATCAACACTTTCCAGATCGTCATAGAAACATGGAAGCAGTGTCTCTCCCATAGAGCTTGTCGTGTGAGTTTGTGAGATCTTCTAGCACGAGCATTACCTTTACCTGCCACAACCTGCTGAGAAACGTTTTGCCTGAGGACACCACCATCCATCCATAAATCACATGACCGCGAATCCTGCATGTGGCGACCCAGAACCCACAAAAATGTCATGGCAGTGAGGCTGCAAGCCCCAAGATGTGGTTTCGGTATGTTCTTATACTTGGGTATGGACCACTTAAGTTCCACCAGTTTGGGTGCTACCTGAAGGGTTAATGTACCGGTAACCCAAAAATGGGGCAAATGCACACATTATGGTATATATTTTAAGCTTTCAGAAATACCAAATATTGAAATGAAAGTTCAAAAATGACCAACATAGGTCTTCCGTGATTTTTTTAGTTCAGCAAAAGAACTCGAGTTTTGTAAATGATGTACTTTGTATTACAACCGGCCGCCATTTTGAATTTGAATTTAGAGGTTTAAAGATCACCAAACCGTGTCTGGCATACACTTGATTTGGATTGAGCACATCAAAACACCTAGAGTGAACATGTATGTTACCCGTTAACAAAAAAATGCCTCCGTGGTTATCTCTTTGTAAAAATTGACCCGCTCCAATAAGTTTAACTTTTGCCGTTTGCGGCCTTTACCACTACAATCCCGTGACGAACTTTCTGGTGACCTCCCTAGCATTTCAATGAAGGTCTCTTGTCCTGCCCTTTTTACCTCCGCCACTAAAGATGGACGGAGGTTATGTTTTCACCCCTGTCTGTCCGTTTGTCTGTCCGTCCGTTTTGTTTATGAACAAGATATCTCAAAAGGTTGTGGACGGATTCGGACGAAATTTGGCAGAGATGTAGCGTATGTGACGAGGACGAAATGATTCGATTTTGGTGAAGATTCGGATTCTTATCCGGCTACTAGAATTTTTAAAGTGATTCTTCACCATTGGGAGTTAGTGAGAAAAACGATACATGGCAGGATATCTCAAAAAGTTGTGTTTGGATTTGGACGAAACCTGGTTGAGAGGTTGTGTGTGTGACAAGGAAGAATCGATTCGATTTTGGTGAAGATCCGGATCCGGCTCGTAGAATTTTTAAAGTGATTCTTCACCATTGAGTGATATGGCAAACCAGGCGGAGGAACGCTCTCTACTGAGGGCCGTTGTAGTTCCTGTTGTTTTCTAGCTCTCTGCAGATAGAATCATAGTGTGCTTCCTTGTGCTTTCTCGCTTACCTCTGGAATCATGTGGTTAATTTCTTGCAAATATCTCTTGTGTCTGATGTCGAGTGTCTTTCTCTGAGTTGCCGACGTTCCTCTGCGATCCTTTTGGCTGTGTCAGGCAGCCATGGGGATCTGCTGCCTTTTTCTGTTTAGGAATGTGCTTTTGCACATTTACACAAATTGTTATCTTGCCAGATGTCCTGTGGATTTCTTTCAAACAGAATGATAACTTCAAGTTTGTTCTTGACCTCAATATCAAATTGTTCAGGAATGCTTTGGAGGTCATATATGTCATTGTTACGTTCCCTTTCTTCACATTCTTCAGTTTGATATTAAGTCTTGCAACGAGGAGTTCATGATCCGATCTGCAATCTGCTCTACGACATATGTAGGTCGCCATCATGGCACTTTGCCATCAATTCTGAATCAAAAGGTAATCAATTTGGTCCCTGTATAAGCTAACAGGAGTTGCCCAGGTGTTTTTTTTTTGTTTTTTTTGGTATACAAGATCGAGGCTCGTGAAAGAGCTAACATTGATCACACAAAAAGTCAAACCAACACAAACCGACACATAAAACAAAAAATAAGGGGAGCGGTAGACAAGATGGGGAGAGAAGGGGAAGGACACAAACACAACATTTGAGAGCAGGGACATCGGGAGATCTGTGGGAGGGGGGGGGCTTGGGGGGAGGTGGGCGAGGTATAAAATATATGGACACTGCAAGGACTTCCAGGAAAGAGGTTGGAAATTCGAAAAAGTGTATCTGGGGTGAATTAGCGGGTGTAGAAAAGATCAAGGTTTTGGATGGGGGAAGATAAGAGATGGTGGTGAACAGCTGTTTTAAAGACCTGGAGGGTGGAGTGGGATTGAAGGGAGTTGGGGAGTTTGTTCCAGAGGCGGGAGGAAAGGGGAATGAAAGAGTGAAGGTGGGCAGAGAGCCTAGATTTTGGCAGTTTAACCATACGAGGGTTGCTGGCAGATCTTGTGCGACCTGTAGGAATATTTGGGGGACAGAGCACAGAGAGAGCTGGGGGGGGCAAGGCTGGAGAGGAGTCGGTAGAAGACAGAAAGACCACCAACCTGCCTGCGGTGAGTGAGTAAAAGGCCCTCGGAGTTAGCTTCATCGCAGGAGATTCCAATGATTCTGAAACCTTTGGCTTCAACAGCGTGAAGTCGAGCTAGGTGTGAGGCAGGAGCACCGGCCCAGAGGGGAGAACAGTATTCCATTGAGCTGCGGATGAAAGCCTTGTATGTGGTGAGGAGCTCAGTTGTGCCAAGGAAGGACTTCGCATGATGGAGGATGCCTAGTCGGCGACTGGCTTTGGAGGCCAGCTTGGAAATGTGGTTTTCCCAAGAAATATCATGGCAGATAGTGAGACCCAAAAGTTTGAGCGACAGAACTTATTGGAGAGGATTGTTGAGAAAGTAGATGGGAAGGTTTGCCAGTCGGTCTTTTCGGAGAGACATAGTAAGACTGTGAGATTTGTCAGGATTGAAAGACATGTTCCACTTGTTTGACCAGTCGGTGATTTTGTCCAGGTCTTCAGAGAGTGAGGAGGCTGCAGACTGCTGATCTGGGGGATGAGGAGTTGAGCGGCAGAGAGTGGAGTCATCAGCAAAGAGATTGAGTGGATTTTCCAGAGAGTCGGAGAGATCATTGATGAAGACCAGAAAAAGCACAGGCTCCAGAACACTACCTTGGGGAACTCCAGTCTGAACAGGAAGGGGAGATGAGAGAAATCCATTCAGGGCCACACGTTGACTACGACCAGAGAGGAAGTCCGCAAGCCATGCATGGAGATTTCCATGGATACCATAGGAGGAGAGTTTGGTGAGCAGAGGTGGGTGCCAGACCGTTGGTCATGCATACTTCGTTTCCAGCACAGAAATCTACAAGCCTTGGACCAGCATTGTTCCGGTCCCCCAGTCCATAAGGACCTGTTACTTTGTTATCCAGTCCATTAATTCCAGTCACCCATTATGATTATGACATCCTACTTAGGAGTTTTGGCTGTAAGTTCTTGCAAGTTCCCATATAACTCTTCAATCCCTTCTTCTGTAGCAGTTGTACCACAGTTGGAGCATAAACCTGTGTTTATAGTGGCGTTAAACCTGGTTTTAGCTTGACGGTTAAGGTTTAAGAAATGGCTGGGTTAAGATCGCAAGGTCCTGAGTTCAAGCCCCTGTCATTCCGTTGATCAACACCAGGTGGGGTTGACTCAGCCTGTCATCCTTCTGAGGTCAGCAAAATGAGTACCAGCTTACTGGGATGAATGAGTCATTCGAGTACCTGCATCGGAGTGGCGACCCATCCAGGATTGTGCCCAATAGTCAAGAACTGCTTCAGCAGCTTTATGTATCTGAAGGTGCAAAAAGGTAGTGGTCATCATCATAGTGATGTTTACAGGTTTTCCTTGCAGCCCAACAGCCATTATTCAATCATTAATTGGATTCAAACCTGGTACTGCCTTTGCCACTTTCCGAGTGCAAATGACCACCACTCCTTTTGACCTTATGTTCTCATTGCCAGAGTAATATACTTTGTGGCCTGCTGACTCAAAATTGCCCCATTCCTGTCAACTTCAGCTCAGACACGCCCAGAATTTTGACTCCAACCCTTTCCATCTCCATGATTACAATATCAAGTTTGCCTTGATACATAAAGCGGACATTCCAAGTCCCTATTTTCCTGCATGTTGTTTTGATTTTGAAGCTCACCCTTGCACTCTGAACGTTAGCGGAGTCAGCATCGGAGTGTCCTTTCGGGTTTAGCCCAGCTCCGCCATAAGATCCATCCGGACAGCCAGCGGCATTGCGAGGATGAAGCTCTTCCCCAGAAGCAGATAGGACAACCATTTGGCCTGAGGGTCTTACCACCTGACACCATGTGAGTTGTAGCATTTTGGGCACTGTCCATGTTGGGTTTTCTTCAGATATGGAGGTGGTTTGCTGTTGTCTTACTCTGCCACGGTGCATGGGCCACCACTGGAGTTGCTAATAAGTGTAAGGATCATTCCGATCACACAGTCGGTCACTTGACTTTTGCCGAGATGAGTACTGAACTGCTGCAGGCCTAGTCCAGGGCAAGGCATAATCAAAGGCAGCCTTAACTTGCCTTGTCTCACTGCCGTTCTCGAGCTTCTTGTGGCTTTTTGAGGATACATTTGCCAGATATGTTACACCACGTTCTGATGGCCATTGCCGCACTTGGTCCACGAACGCTTATTCAATAAGTGCAAAGCAATCATTTATTTCACAGCGAACATCCATGCTCTTCCAGACAAAGAAAGCTACGTAAAGCAACCAAGAAAGGCTGCACAAATGTAAGCCCACTGCTGTTTCAAACCCTACTTGAGTTCCTCTACAGATGCAAACATTCACACATAGAACATACTACAAGTGATCGTAATCTGTGTGATCGGACTGATGGACCGCGCCCCATCGAGCTTAATTGAGATGGTCATATTTGTAACATACGTCCGAATGCACACAAGTGAAGATCCCAGTCTCCATCATGATGTGCTCAAATTAAGAGCAATAGGACTCCGACCATTTACATGTAATGCCACCACAATTGGTTATTTGGTTTCTCTGGCTTCAGTTTTTCTCCAAACTCTTCGATAATGCCATGCGTCTTCTTCTTTGTCAATTTTTCAATGAATTTGCCAATTGTATCTGATGGCGGGTTTGTGAGAAAAAACTTAACTCCGTTTTAAGGATCAACACGTTTTCAGGTTCTCAACGTTTTTAAAATCAGGATCAACACTTTCCAGATCATCATAGAAACATGGAAGCAGTGTCTCTCCCATAGAGCTTGTCGTGTGAGTTTGTGAGATGTTATAGCACGAGCATTACCTTTACCTGCCACAACCTGCTGAGAAATGTTTTGCCTGAGGACACCACCATCCATCCATAAATCACATGACCCCGAATCCTGCATGTGGCGACCCAGAACCCACAAAAATGTCATGGCAGTGAGGCTGCAAGCCCCAAGATGTGGTTTCGGTATGTTCTTATACTTGGGTATGGACCACTTAAGTTCCACCAGTTTGGGTGCTACCTGAAGGGTTAATGTACCGGTAACCCAAAAATGGGGCAAATGCACACATTATGGTATATATTTTAAGCTTTCAGAAATACCAAATATTGAAATGAAAGTTCAAAAATGACCAACATAGGTCTTCCGTGATTTTTTTAGTTCAGCAAAACAACTCGAGTTTTGTAAATGATGTACTTTGTATTACAACCGGCCGCCATTTTGAATTTGAATTTAGAGGTTTAAAAATCACCAAACCGTGTCTGGCATACACTTGATTTGGATTGAGCACATCAAAACACCTAGAGTGAATATGTATGTTACCCGTTCCCTCGTGGTCCCCCTGTGCTGTCTTTCCCTCGCGGTCCCCCTGTGCTGTCTTTCCCTCGCGGTCCCCCTGTGCTGTCTTTCCCTCGCGGTCCCCCTGTGCTGTCTTTCCCTCGCGGTCCCCCTGTGCTGTCTTTCCCTCGCGGTCCCCCTGTGCTGTCTTTCCCTCGCGGTCCCCCTGTGCTGTCTTTCCCTCGCGGTCCCCCTGTGCTGTCTTTCCCTCGCGGTCCCCCTGTGCTGTCTTTCCCTCGTGGTCCCCCTGTGCTGTCTTTCCCTCGTGGTCCCCCTGTGCTGTCTTTCCCTCGTGGTCCCCCTGTGCTGTCTTTCCCTCGCGGTCCCCCTGTGCTGTCTATCCCTCGCCGTCCCCCTGTGCTGTCTTTCCCTCGCGGTCCCCCTGTGCTGTCTTTCCCTCGCAGTCCCCCTGTACTGTCTTTCCCTCGCGGCCCCCCTGTGCTGTCTTTCCCTCGTGGTCCCCCTGTGCTGTCTATCCCTCGCCGTCCCCCTGTGCTGTCTTTCCCTCGCGGTCCCCCTGTGCTGTCTTTCCCTCGCGGTCCCCCTGTGCTGTCTTTCCCTCGCGGTCCCCCTGTGCTGTCTTTCCCTCGCGGTCCCCCTGTGCTGTCTTTCCCTCGTGGTCCCCCTGTGCTGTCTTTCCCTCGTGGTCCCCCTGTGCTGTCTTTCCCTCGTGGTCCCCCTGTGCTGTCTATCCCTCGCCGTCCCCCTGTGCTGTCTTTCCCTCGCGGTCCCCCTGTGCTGTCTTTCCCCCGCGGTCCCCCTGTACTGTCTTTCCCTCGTGGTCCCCCTGTGCTGTCTTTCCCTCGTGGTCCCCCTGTGCTGTCTTTCCCTCGCCGTCCCCCTGTGCTGTCTTTCCCTCGCGGTCCCCCTGTGCTGTCTTTCCCTCGCGGTCCCCCTGTACTGTCTTTCCCTCGTGGTTCCCCTGTGCTGTCTTTCCCTCGCGGTCCCCCTGTGCTGTCTTTCCCTCGCGGTCCCCCTGTGCTGTCTTTCCCTCGCGGTCCCCCTGTGCTGTCTTTCCCTCGCGGTCCCCCTGTGCTGTCTTTCCCTCGCGGTCCCCCTGTGCTGTCTTTCCCTCGCGGTCCCCCTGTATTGTCTTTCCCACGTGGTCCCCCTGTGCTGTCTTTCCCTCGCCGTCCCCCTGTACTGTCTTTCCCTCGCGGTCCCCCTGTGCTGTTTTTCCCTCGCGGTCCCCCTGTGCTGTCTTTCCCTCGCGGTCCCCCTGTACTGTCTTTCCCTCGTGGTCCCCCTGTGCTGTCTTTCCCTCGCGGTCCCCCTGTGCTGTCTTTCCCTCGTGGTCCCCCTGTGCTGTCTTTCCCTCGTGGTCCCCCTGTGCTGTCTTTCCCTCGTGGTCCCCCTGTGCTGTCTTTCCCTCGCGGTCCCCCTGTGCTGTGTTTCCCTCGCGGTCCCCCTGTGCTGTCTTTCCCTCGCGGTCCCCCTGTGCTGTCTTTCCCTCGTGGTCCCCCTGTGCTGTCTTTCCCTCGCGGTCCCCCTGTGCTGTCTTTCCCTCGCGGTTGTCAGCTCCTTCACGAGCCTCGATTCAGTATACAAAAAAGAAAAAAGAAATAAAAAAAAGCCTCCGCCGTTATCTTTTTTTTTTTGACCCGCTCTAATAAGCTTCTCGGTGTATTCTTTCCATCTATTTTTCACTTCTTCCTCCTCAGTTAAACTTTTGCCGTTTGCGTCCTTTACCACTACAATCCCGTGACGAACTTTCTGGTGACCTCCCTAACATTTATATGTAGGTCTCTTGTTCTGCCCTTTTTACCTCCGCCACCAAAAGTGGATGGAGGTTATGTTTTCACATGTTATGTTATGTCTGTCGTACTTTTCCACTTCCATGCCATCGTAAGGTGGGATTTTTATCTTATTACTTGCAAAATCGAAGATTTTTCAAGTATATTGGTCGGTTGCGTTTGTGGTTCTGACTGTCTGTCTGTTTGTTTGTCACCGGCCTACAGGTCACAATTCTAAACCGATCGTCACGAAACTTCACCAAGTTGTATAGGTCGTCCCAATTGAGAAGCTTATTGTTTTGGGGTCAAAAGGTCAAAATAGGCCAAAGGTCACCAACTTTGCCAAATTTCTAAAATCCTCAATTTTCATCCGATTGACTTGAAATTTGAATAGGATTTACATGTCGGCGAATTGAATTCAACCACCAACTATTTTTGAGATCAGCATAGGCCAAAAGGTCAACATAGGCCAAAGGTCATCAACCATTTCAAATTCCTAAAATCCTCAATTTTCATCCGATTGACTTGAAATTTGAATAGGATTTACATATCGGCTTACTGAATTCAACAACCAACTATTTTTGAGATCAGCGTTGGCCAAAAGGTCAATGTAGGCCAAAGGTCAACCACTTTTTTAATTTCGAAAATCCTCAATTTTCATCCGATTGACTTGAAATTTGAAGAGGATTTACATATCGGCTAACTGAATTCAACCACCAACTATTTTTGAGATCAGCAAAAGCCAAAAGGTCAACATAGGCAAAAGGACAACCACTTTTTTCAAATTTCTAAAATCCTCAATTTTCATTTGATTGACTTGAAATTTGAATAGGATTCACATATCGGCTTACTGAATTCAACCACCAACTATTTTTGAGATCAGCGTAAGCCAAAAGGTCAACGTAGGCCAAAAGTCAACCGCTTTTTTTAAATTTCTAAAATCCTCAATTTTCATCCGATTCACTTGAAATTTGAATGCGATTTACATATCAGCAAACTGAATTCAACCACCAACTATTTTTGAGATCACCATAAGCCAAAAGAGCAACATAGGCCAAAAGTCAACAACAATTTCATATTTCTGAAATCCTCAATTTTCATACGATTCACTTGAAATTTGAATGGGATATACACGTCAGTTACTGATTTCAACCAACAGCTATTTTTGAGATCAGCATAGGCCAAAGGTCAACCACTTTTTTCAAATTTCTAAAATCCTCAATTTTCATTTTATTGACTTGAAATTTGAATAGGATTTACATATCGGCTTACTGAATTCAACCACCAACTATTTTTGAGATCAGCGTAAGCCAAAAGGTCAACATAGGCCCAAGGTCAACCGCTTTTTTCAAATTTCTAAAAGCCTCAATTTTCATCCGATTGACTTGAAGTTTGAATAGGATTTTCATGTCACCTTACTGAATTCAACCACCAATTATTTAAGAGGTTAAAAGGATGCTCGACTGAGAGCCATTCCATTTTGTTCTGTTTTGCCAAGTGTCACTCATTGAGTGAGTTTTCATCTGTTTGTCTGTCTGTGCGCAGCACTACGTCTACACCGTTGAACATAGAATCGCCAAACTTTACACACATATTTGTCTTGCCCTGGAATAGACTGTGCCCAATTTTTAACTCGATCGGCCCAAGGCCTCCAATATGACGTCATAATTTGATAAAAATTCGACAAGTACAAAACTTCATCCAATCAAGATGCATTTTCTTGAGCGACATGACCGCATAAATAGGTGGGGAAAAAAAATAATGATGACGTCATCGGTCACGTGGTTCGGCCGCCATCTTGGAACAACGGAAAAACTTTGCACCTCTATATCTCCGAAAGTGCTAAATAGAAAAAATTGAGACATGGCTCATTGTAAAGAACTCTCCATGGGGAATAAAATATGTTAATGATGATGTCATAGGTGCCTCCATTATGATGTCATAATTCGACTAGTACAAAACTTCATCCGATCAAGATGAAATTTCTTGAGCATCATCAAGGAATAAATGTTTAGAAAACAAATAATGATGACGTCATCGGTCACGTGGTTCGGCCGCCATATTTGCCCAAAATGGCCGATAAAGTACATTCCAGCAAGTCCTCGGTCTCTGACCGATTTTTCATCTGTTTGTCTGTCTGTTTGTGCGCAGTACTACGTCTACACCGTTGCACATAGAATCGCCAAAATTTACACACATATTTGTCTTGCGCTGGAATAGACTGTGCCCAATTTTTAACTCTCTCGGCCCAAGGCTTCCATTATGACGTCATATTTCGATAATTCGACAAGTACAAAACTTCATCCAATCAAGATGCAATTTCTTGAGCGACATGACGGCATAAACTGGTGCATAAAAAAAGAATGATGACATCATCGGTCACGTGGTTCGGCCGCCATCTTGGAAAACCGAAAAACTTTGCACCTCTATATCTCCGAAAGTGCTGAATAGATAAAATTGAGACATTTGCTCATTGTAAATAACTCTCCATGTGGAATAAAATATGTTAATGATTATGTCATTGGTGCCTCCATTATGACGTCATAATTCGACAAGTACAAAACTTCATCCGATCAAGGTGAAATTTCTTGAGCATCATCAAGGAATAAATTAGTTTAGAAAACAAGTAATGATGACGTCATCGGTCACGTGGTTCGGCCGTTATATTTGTCCAAAATGGCCGATAAAAAAGTACATTCTGGCAAGTCCTCGGTCTCTGACCGATTTTTCATTTGTTTGTCCGCACAGAATAAATATTATTTTCTCTGCAACCGTTGGTCCGATTAACACGAAATTTTCACCATCCGTGCAACTCCACCTGTATAATTTTTTTAGTGATAATTATGACGTCATAGGTCACGTGGTTCGGCCACCATCTTGGAAAAACCGAAAAACTTCAGAATCATTGGAATCTCCCGTGATGAAGCTATCTCCGAGGGCCTTTCACTCACTCACCGCAGACAGGTAAGTGGTCTTTCTGTCTTATACCGACTCCTCTCTGGCCTTGCTCCCCCAGCTCTCTGTGCTTTGTCCCCCAAATATTCCTACAGGTCGCACAAGATCTGCCAGCAACCCTCTGATGGTTAAACTGCCGAAATCTCGGCTCTCTGCTCACCTTCACTCTTTCATTCCTCTTTTCTCCCGCCTCTGGAACAAACTCCCACACTCCCTTCAATCCCACCCCTCCCTCCAGGTCTTTAAAACAGCTGTTCACCACCATCTCTTATCTTTCCCCATCCAAAATCTTGAACGTTTCTACTCCCACTAATTCACCCCAGATCCACCTTGTTTGAAATTCCAACTTCTTTCCTGGAAGTCCCGGCAGTGTCCATATGTTTTATACCTCTCCCACCCCCCCTTCCCATGCCCCCCCCCAAAGCCCTCTCCCTCCCACAGATCTCTCGATGTCCCTGCTCTCAGATGTTGTGTTTGTGTTCCTACCCCTCTCGCCCCATCTTGTCTACCGCTCCCCATGTTATATGTTTTATGTTCGGTTTGTCTTTCTGTGTGATTAATGTTCGCTCTTTCACGAGCCTCGATCTTGTATCCCAAAAAACCCCAAAAAAAACCTCTATATCTCCGAAAGTGTTGAATAGAAAAAATTGACACATGGCTCATTGTAAAGAACTCTCCATGGGCAATAAAATATGTTAATGATGATGTCATAGGTGCCTGCACTATGACGTCATAATTCCACAAGTACAAAACTTCATCCGATCAAGATGAAATTTCTTGAGCATAATCTAGGAATAAATTAGTTTTGAAAAAAAACATATGATAATGACGTCATCGGTCATGTGGTTCGGCCGCCATATTTGTTTTCACACAAAAGCCTTTAAAACCACTGAAAATACATCCTAGCGAGGGTTTCCAATCTCTGATTGCTCTTTTTCTTGTTCCTGTTGTTTTCTAGCTCTCTGCAGATAGAATCATAGTGTGCTTCCTTGTGCTTTCATGCTTGCCTCTGGAATCATGTGGTTAATTTCTTGCAAATATCTCTTGTGTCTGATGTCGAGTGTGTTTCTCCGAGTTGCCGACGTTCCTCTGCGATCTTTTTGGATAAAGCTTTTGGATAAGGCATTGCAAGGATAAAGCTCTTCCCCAGAAGCAGATAGGACAACCATTTGTCCTGAGGGTCTTACCACCTGGCACCATGTCAGTTGTAGCATTTTGGGCACTGTCCATGTTGGGTTTTCTTCAGATATGGAGGTGGTTTGCTGTTGTCTTACTCCGCCACGGTGCCTGGGCCACCACTGGAGTTACGAATAAGTGTAAGGATCATTCCGATCACACAGTCGGTCACTGGACTCTTCTGCCAGATGAGTACTGAACTGCTGCAGGCCTAGTCCAGGGCAAGGCATATTCAAAGGCAGCCTTAACTTGACTTGTTGCTCTGCCGTTGAGCTTCTTGTGGCTTTTTAAGGATACATTTGCCAGATATGTTAAACCACGTTCTGATGGCCATTGCTGCACTTGGTCCACAGACGCTTAAATTCAATAAGCGCAAAGCAATCATTTATTTCACAGCGAACATCCATGCTCTTCCAGACAAAGAAAGCTACGTAAAGCAACCAAGAAAGGCTGCACAAATGTAAGCCCACTGCTGTTTCAAACCCTACCTGAGTTCCTCTACAGATGCAAACATTCACACATAGCACATACATGAGAATCCCAATGCTCATATGTATGTATCATCATTTATTTTTTTACTCTTTCTTGTTGTACAGAATATGAAATAAATATACATTTCTCTTCAATTGCCCCATTGTAATTTGTCCAGATTGCAACACTGTGTCCAGATTAGGGAACACTGCAATCAAAGAACAGATTCGAGTGGAAAAAGTACAACTTTACTCGTAGAGAATAGCTCGAGCACTTGAGTTTACTTTAATAATTTCTGTTGCACAAAATGTTTGTTGAAACTTACAGAATTTCAAATAAAAACTACATTCATCAGTAATTAAACTTTACAACAGCTATTTGAATAAATATGAGTTAGGGATCTTTGTTTCTTTCACATTTATTTCTACTTTTTCACATTTCTCCTTACTAGCAACGGTACCCGCCCTATGGGTGGGGCTTCAGTTGTGAAGCTCAAATGAAAAGGCAAACTATCAGAAATTGAAGCTTTTTTTATTTTAAACGATTCATATAAACATCCATTGAATCAATCACACGCAAATCATCAAAATCAAAACAGTACATGGCGCCCATTTTGAAAAAACATTGAATTCTGCAAAATGAAGCGGCCGCTACACCTGTTTCTCAGTTGCTTTGCACACGCTGCCATGTTACTTCGGAGCCGCACGTTTATATAGGAAGAGTTCGTCAGGAGTCGATCTACTCTCTCCTGGTACGTAGAATAAACAGTATTTGTAGAATTTAAACAAAAGCCACATCACTGTTCATGTCAGTAAATATTATTCCATCGTGTTTGGAAAAACTGGAAAATTGGAAAAAATGGAAAAACAATATAGCCCATTTTACTCCCAGGGGTCCCAGGAATACCCACCTAAAATATTGTTACAGACACGACTTTGATGTTAAGGTGGGCCGAGCGGAATGGCCGTCGTGTCCGCACAAATTACCCGATTATACTCGACGTTGACGGAGCCGCGCTACGCTGGATCAATAAAGGAAAAAGACGACACACGGCTGGATTATAATGACAGACACCAATGTTTCGATTCTCAATTATATTCGTACGGAAAAGGTTAGATTACAGGGGCTAGAGGTAAAGCACAGAAAAGATGGGCACTTAGACACAGGCTTATCTTAACCCCGGACAGACGACAGGTAAACGGGACAACGGCTGACTCACACGGGGATTGATGGCAAGGAAAGGCAAGTAGCGATGGCTCAAGGTGCACTCTTGGCCCAAAGCAGGGTACAGTCCGGTCCAAAGATGCGGGGAGGTCACAGCGCTCGGAGGTAACGTTCTTTCCCAGGCGGGTTCGCTTCCTCTCAGCGATCGCAGGCAACGTTCTTTCTCAGGCGGGGCGCATCTGACTCAGCGCTCGCAGGTACCTCTTTCTCCAGCTGGGGGCGCATCTCACTCACTTCCGGTAAGTCGCCACGTATATCCGGCGGGGAGTGACACGCCCTCGGCTCGCTAGCGCCGCCCCAGATGGAATCGGTCCGCCCTTCTGATTGGGTGCGGGGGGTTACCAGGCTCCGCCCTTGAGGAGGAGCTGACAGCCAGCCCCTCCGTGGTAACCCCGTGGAGCGCGTGGTCAATGGCGCTAATCGAGCCGGTGTGAGGACGCATCCTCCCCCGCGCCGCCGCCATCTCCTCTGTTGTTGTTGTAATTGTTGGGGAAGAAGATGGAAGGAGGTATGGGAAAGGTCCTAAACTCACTACTGGTGCCATATAATCACATTCTGGTGCAACGAAGAGTCAGAATTAATGGAAACGAGTCCTTAACTGACATAGATTAAGAATAACTAGCAAGATGTCCGAAAGTTGTCTACGTGTGGTGCGGTGGACCTGGGCACGACATTTAATGGGGGAATAAGGGGAAGGTCGGCTCTACTGAGTGTTATTTACATGCAATGGGACTAGGGAATGGGGGATTGGGGATAGTTGGGGAGTATTGGGGAAAATAGGGGAATATTTACAAGCGGATATGGAGGCCAAATTCCATATTCGCAACAATATCGTTGCGATCGGTTGAGCCGATTTTGCGGTACCTTCGAACGGACCGATGGACATTTGGTGAATTATATTAAGATTCATTCCAATTGGGTTTCCTCTACATGTAATGTAGGGGTAACCTATTATTATTCCCAAAGTTTTTCTTATTCTTCCATCCTTTTTTTTGCACCTCCGAAAACGTTAAAATTAAGTTTCTCAGCAACCGTTAGTCCGATTGGCAGGACATTTTCATCAAATGATCGGCTAGGCACACATAATTTTTTAATGCTAATTATGACGTCATAGGTCACGTGGTATGGGCGTCATCTTGGAAAACACCTTCAACTCTGCCCCTCTATATCTCCGAAACGGCTCAATGGAAAAATTTGAGTAATGGCTCATTCTAAAGATCTCTGCAATGGGACCAAAAAACATGTTTATTTAGTATATTAAAAATGCTAACGTTAAGAGGTTAGAATTCGTCAAACACATCCCTTGCTCTCACGAAAATGATATTTTTTTCCCAGATCCTTCGTTAAAAAAAACTCAGAATGCAAAAAATTTCGAAGTCATACGTCACATGATTCGGCCGCCATATTGTCTTTCGTGAAAAACACGAAAACACAATTTTCTCTGCAACGGCTGAACAGATCAGGCCCAAACTTGGCATGCACAATCGCATACCCATGATGAACAAAATGTTCAGCGATCATGACGTCATGCCTCACATGGTTTTGGAGTTATGACGTTTTTAAGCATAAAATAAAAATGCTATCTTCTCCATAATTTGTGAAGATATCGAGTGGAAACTTTACACAAATGTTCCCCATGCGGGGAAGTTTAAATAATACTTGAGACGTTTTGATAAGTCACATGGTTTGGTCGCAATAAATAATTGAAGGAAATCCTAAAAAGCTTCTAACTCTTGAACCACTGCATTGATCAACTTGAATTTTTAATGCAATGTAGATCTCATCAAACGGAACAAGTGCGAAAATTTCAACATGATTGGTTGTACGGTCTCGAAGCTAATAGTCGTTATTGTTGAAAGAAGAAGAAACACAACTTTATTTCTTAGCAGGCCATGTGATTCAATGTGCGACTGCCATTTTTCAGAATTATTTCCTTTAGAAACCATTTTCTCTGCAATAATTGGACCGATTGAGAGCAAATTTTCACCATAGGAGCGACTCGGCCTGGAGAATATTTTAATGGTAATTATGACATCACATGTCATGTGGTACAAGCGCCATCTTGGAAAAAACGAAAAATTTTGCACCTCTATATCTCAAAAGCCGCTGCACATAAATAATTGAGACAGGTCTCGTTTCAAAGAACTCTCCATGCAGAATAACATATGTGAATGATGATGTCATAGGTGCCGCCATTATGACGTCATCATTTGACAAATAAAAAACTTTATCCGATCAGAATGAAATTTCTTGACGATCTTCTCGGTATAAATTGATGCAAAAATAAAATTATAATGATGTCGTAGGTAACGTGGTTCGGCCGCCATATTGTTTTAAGTGAAAAGCCTGAAAAACCACTGAAATCCCATTTTCTCCAAAATGCCTGAACAGATCGAGGCCAAACTTTGCAGGCACAATCGCATACCTATGATGAACAAAAAAGTCAGCGAGCATGACGTCATGCATCACATGGTTTCAGAGTTATGACGTTTTTAAGCATAAACCTTTAATACATAGCTCCTCCCTCATTTTTTATCCAATCGAGGGGAAACTTCACAGATATGTTCAGCATATCACTCTACTAAAATGACCTTTTGAAATTTGCGATAGGTCACGTGGTTTGGCAGATATCGTTAATTAAACGAAAATATTTAAAAGAATTATATCTCTTGAACCTCTTCATTGATCGATGTGAAACGTCATATTATAGTAGAAGTCATGAAGTGTAACAAGTGTGCAAAATTTCAAGATGATTGGATGTATGGTCTGGAAGCTAGAAGTTGTTATTGCGTGAAGAAGAGCCTTCGAGAGTGGGCAGTGTATTAATTACCACCCTGTACAGACGTGCATGCAATGTACGAAACGATCTCACGGGGTAATTTGAACCTCAGATGAAATTCTAATTTCAGATTTGTCAATCGCTGAGGTATATTAACACACGTCTAAAACAGATTTGGAAAAACGTTTGTTTGCGAACGGGTACGTTTTTCATGTAAGTCCTTCACGAACTTGCTGTCCATGTCTGACGTGCGACTGAGGGTGCTACAGGAATGTGGAATTTATTGGTTTCATGCTTTAGCATTCGCCGTATCTGCATTGCCTGTGTGCCTCTGGCCTGGCCTCCCACCCGTGCGTAGCATGGGTATCTCACGAGTATAAATAATTCTGTCTCTGCGATGTTCCGGTTTATGTTCTCTAAAAATCACTTTTTCTGCAGTTATTGCACAGATTGACAGGAAATTTTCACCACAGGTGCGCCTGGGCATGAACAATCTTTTAAGGATAATTATGATGTCACAGGTCACGTGGTACGGCCGCCATCTTGGAAAAACCGAAAAACTTTACATCTCCATATCTCCAAAAGTGCTGTGTAGAAAAGATTGAGACATATCTCATTGTAAAGAACTATCCATGGAGAATAAGCCTTGTGAATGATGATGTCATATGTGCCTCCATTATGACATAATTCGACAAGTACAAAACTTCAACCGATTAGGATGAAATTTTTTGAGCATCATCTGGGGATAAATTGATAGAGAAAAAATAATAATGTGAAAGTGGGGTTGTTATAAAGTGTGTGTGTGTATGTGTGTGTGTGTAGGGGGGGATGTGTGTGTGTGGATGTGGTGGGGGGGGGGGGGGGTGGATGTGGGATGTGTGTGTGGGGGGAGGGGGGGGAGAGTATGTGTGTGTGTGTGTGTGGAGGGGAGGGGGGATGTGTGTGTGTGTGTGTGGATATGTGATCGTGTGTGTGTGGGGGGGTGTGGGTGTGTGTGTGTGTGTGGGTGGGGGGTGTGTGTGTATGGGAATGTGTGTGTGTGTGTATGGGGGTGTGTGTGTATGGGGATGTGTGTGTGGGGGTGTGTGTGTGTGGGGATGTGGCTGTGTGTGTGTGGGGATGTGGCTGTGTGTGCGTGTGTGTGTGTGTGTGTGTGTATCGGGATTGTATCCAAGGGGGTTGTGTCAAAGCATGTCCAATGAAAGTGGGGTTGTATGAAAGCAGGAGGGCGGAGGAAACCGGTCATCACTGCCAGTAGTTGTAAAATGGCAGTTCTATTTCTTGCTTGTTCTTTCTTTTTCTCTTTCTTCATCTCTCTGTCCAAGGAGAAGTGAATTATTGCAGAGATTTTTCTGGAAGGTTCACTTGGCTGCGCTTGAATGGGTTTGAAGGTTGAAGAGCAGCAGCTGAAACTGGAATCCTATCCAGGTTCCTCCTGATGACTCAACCTTTGCTCTTTGCTTATTCGGGTTCCTTCTGATGACTCCAATGTAGTATTTGGTTTTCCATTTCATTTGTGAGATAAACTTCAGCTTCTGTAAGAGAGAGAATGTTCCTGCTCTGGTCCAGACCTCCCCACACCTGACTTTGCTTCCCCACAGCAAGTCTACTACCTGGGTAACCCACTTCTGAAGAACCATCATGAATCTGCCCCTGGCAATGACAACAAGCCAAACAAGCCGAACAAGCCCTTCTGACCTTTCTGTGTCTATTGTTCCATTCCAAGGCAAACCACAGGCATACATGCTTGTGATATTTGAAAGAGAGAAAATAATGATTGGCAAATGAAAGCATGGGTGGGAAAGTCAACAGTTTAATGTCAGGATTTATATATTAAACTTAAGCTCAGAATTATATTATCTAATTATAAGAATGTGAATCATCACATGCGTATTTTGGATGGAAACTCGACCCTAATTTGGTCAATATTGTGGACTCAGGGACTATGTAGGGGCAGCACCCTTCACCAAGTAATAACTTCTTTTCAGATAACTCGATGTTCACCCAGAAAACGTATTGGCATGAGATTGAGTTCCCAGACCCAGAGGGCATTCAATTGGGTTGACACAATGACATTGCGATGGCAGACTTACACAGTTTGCTTTCTATGTGTGGGGTGTTAACAATAGGAATGAACTTGCTGAAGAAGTAGTGTGAGTGAATACAATTACAGTGATAGATTTATCAATGCACTGGACAAACACTGGGCCAATCACCCATTGAGGTTCACCCCTTATCGTCAGTGAAGCGGAAGTGACCTCACAGGGGGATGTACAAGCAGCTCCTTAATTGCCTCAATATCAAGTAAATAATCCAGCAACAAGTGAAACAAATATGGAGTCTCTCCTTGAACACGAGTCCGCACGTCCGATCTCTTCGGACACTCGACTCGCATCCCAGGGACAATTCTACTCCTATGGACAGAAATGAATAAGGGATTTGACGGATGTACAAGTAAACAGGCTATGACAATTTTGGTAAATATCTGGGAAGACGAGAGGATACCAAAGGATTTACAGGAGGGTTTATTATTGGTGATGTACAAGAATAACGAGGATATGTTGGAGGGTGGAAATTACAAGGGTATCATGCACTGATGAAACCAGGTGTTCACTTAACAATTACGCTGCCTGGCTTAAGATGTTAGGGTGTTGAGTTTGAGCCCCTGTCATGCCGCTGATTAATATCAGGTGGGTTGACTCAACCTGTCATCCTTCTGAAGTCGGCAAAATGAGTACCAGATTACTGGGAAGAATGAGTCATTCAATCAGGTATCCTGCAACTTGCGACCTGCCCAGGATTGTGCCCTCGAGACAAGAAACTGTATTGGCAGACCGATGTATCTGAAGATGCAAAATGAGTGGTCTTCTTCTTCATGCGGTGATGGAGGAATTTGTTTAATTGGAAAGAGTGGTGAATAATAGACTATATGTACATGTATATATATTTGTATATGTGTATATATATATGTATATATATATATATATATACATATACAGTACATTCAGAAAGTATTCAGACCCCTTCACTTTTTCACATTTTGTTATGTTGCAGCTTTATGCTGAAATCGTTTAAATTCATTTTTTCCCTCATCAATCTACACTCAATACCCCATAATGACAAAGAGAAAACAGAATTTTAGAAAGTTTTGCAAATTTATTAAAAAGAAAAAACTGAAATATCACATTGACATAAGTATTCAGACCCTTTGCTATGACACTTGAAATTTGGCTCAGGTGCCTCCCATTTCTCTTGATCATCTTTGAGATGTTTCTACACCTTGATTGGAGTCCACCTGTGGTAAATTCAATTGATTGGACATGATTTGGAAAGGCACACACCTGTCTATATAAGGTCTCACAGCTGACAATGCATATCAGAGCAAAAACCAAGCCATGAGGTCGAAGGAACTGCCTGCAGAGCTCAGAGGCAGGATTGTGTCGAGGCACAGATCTGGGGAAGCCTACAAAAATATTCTGCTGCATTGAAGGTTCCCAAGAGCACAGTGGCCTCCATAATTCTTAAATGGAAGAAGTTTGGAACAACCAGGACTCTTCCTAGAGCTGGCCGCCCGGCCAAACTGAGCAATCGCGGGAGAAGGGCCTTGGTAAGAGAGGTGACCAAGAACCCGATGGTCACTCTGGCTGAGCTCCAGAGATCCTGTGTGGAGATGGGAGAAACTTCCAGAAGGACAACCATCACTGCAACACTCCACCGATCTGGGCTTTATGGCAGAGTGGCCAGACGGAAGCCTCTCCTCAGTGAGACACATGAACCCCGCTTGGAGTTTGCAAAAAAAGCACCTAAAGGACTCTCAGACTGTGAGAAACAAGATTATGTGGTCTGATGAAACCAAGATTGAACTGTTTGGCCTCAGTTCTAAGCATCATATCTGGAGGAAACCAGGCACCGCTCATCACCTGCCCAATACCATCCCAACGGTGAAGCGTAGTGGTGGCAGCATCATGCTGTGGGGGTGTTCTTCAGCAGCAGGGACTGGGCGACTGGTCAGGATTGAAGGAAAAATGAATGGAGCAAAGTACAGAGATATCCTTCATGAAAACTTGAAACAGAGTGCTCAGGACCTCAGACTGGGCCGAAGGTTCACCTTCCAACAGGACAATGACCCTAAGCACACAGCCAAGACAACGCAGGAGTGGCTTAGGGACAACTCTGTGAAGGTCCTTGAGTGGCCCAGCCAGAGCCCTGACTTGAACCCAATCCAACATCTCTGGAGAGACCTGAAAATGGCTGTCCACCAACAGTCCCCATCCAACCTGACAGAGCTTGAGAGGATCTGCAGAGAAGAATGGCAGAAAATCTCCAAATCCAGGGTGCAAAGCTTGTCGCTTCATACCCAAGAAGACTCCAGGTTGTAATCGCTGCCAAAGGTGCTTCAACTAAGTACTGAGTTAAGGGTCTGAATACTTATGTCAATTTGATATTTCTGTTTTTTCTTTTTAATAAATTTGCAAAACTTTCTAAAATCCTGTTTTCTCTTTGTCATTATGGGGTATTGAGTGTAGATTGATGAGGGAAAAAAATGAATTTAAACGATTTCAGCATAAGGCTGCAACCTAACAAAATGTGAAAAAAGTGAGGGGTCTGAATACTTTCTGAATGCACTGTATATCTGTGCAGTAAGTTTCTGTGTTTGAGTAAGGTGAGTTTTGACTGCGCAGCAAGTGCAGTGCAGTGCACACTGTGCAGTGTGCAGTAAGGTGAGTTTGTGGTGAAGGTGGGAGTGCACCAGGGGTCGGTACTAAGTCCACTACTATTTGTGGCTGTGATGGAGGTGCTGGCTCGGAATGTAAAGGAGGGTTTACCGTGGGAGTTGTTGTATGCAGATGATCTGATGTTGATTGCAGAAAGTATGGATGGACTGAAGGAGAAGATGAGCAAGTGGAAGGAATGTATGGAGACAAAAGGTCTGAAAGTGAATCGGAAATACGAAGGTGATGGCAAGTGGTAAAGCATGTGGTGAGGTGGAAAGAACTGCGAAGTGGCCATGTGCTGTGTGCAGGAAGGGTGTCGGAGTGAACTCCATTCAATGTACAATGTGCGCTCAGTGTGTTCATCAAAAATGTAGTGGTCTGAGAGGGTCATTAACCAATGTGGCAGCTACATTCAAATGTAAGGTGTGCACAGAGGGAGCTGCAGATGGAGGAAATGTTGAGTTGGATCTTGGAGACTGCGTGAAGCTGGAAGGTGTGAAAACATTTGCTACCTAGGAGACATGCTGAATGGAGAAGGTGGATCACACTCGGCAACGGCTGCTTGAGTCAGATGTGCATGGAAGAAGTTTCGTGAACTGAGTGGTGTGCTGACAAGGAGGGGAGTGTCGTTGAAGCTGAAGGGAAAGGTGTATGCTGCATGTGTGAGAAGTGTTATGATTTATGGGAGAGAGACATGGGTAATGAACGTAGAGCAGCAACGAAGGCTGAAAGGGTGGAAATGCGAATGGTTCGGTGGATGTGTGGAGTATCGTTGAGAGAGAGGAAGACAAATGATGAATTGCGAAAGATGATGGGAATAGAGCCTGTGATTGATGCTGTGAAGAGGAACAGGTTGCGATGGTTTGGTCATGTGTTGAGGAAGGATGAAAGTGACTGGTTGAGAAGAGTGATGGAAATGAATGTAGAAGGAAGTAGAGGACGGGGAAGACCGAGAAAGACTTCGCTAAAGATTGTGGAAGAAGAAATGCGGGCAAAGGGGTTAACAAGGGGAGATGCAGAAAATAGGATAAAATGGAGAAGATCGTCATGGGGCCCGCAAGACTAACCGCCGCTCTAGCAGGGAAAATGGCCTTAAAATGCCTGTTGTGTGTTGTATATATCTGTGCAGTGTCTGTCCTGTGTTGTGTTGTCACTGAACTACTTACTCCCTCAAACTTTTGTGAAATCCTACCAAACTTCTGGTAGGCATTTACCTCTCCCGTGTGTATGTCCTAAGGGTTTTTTTGAAATTTTTTGATTTTTTCTTTAAAAAAAAATTTTTTGAAAATTTTTTTTTTCAACTTAAATAAAATGTATCATCACATATATTACTAATACATTTGTGCAAAATAATTGTTTGTATTATGATTGGTGTAAACCATGACAAAACAGCAACTCAGGTACAGTCATCCATCTATATGTCAACATATCTGGGCAGTGTCTGTGTTGTCACTGAACTACTCCCTCAAACTTTTGTTTCTGTGGTTGTGAAGTGTTTTAATAACATGGTGGTGAGGTGATTTGAATTACGTGGTGGTGAGGTGTTTTGAATTACGTGGTGGTGAGGTGTTTTGAATTACGTGGTGGTGAGGTATTTTGAATTACGTGGTGGTGAGGTGTTTTGAATTACGTGGTTCGTGGCTGTGAGCTGTTTTGAATTACGTGAGTAGTGTAATAATGTTGCTTCTGGGACACCTCCGTTTAACATGGGAAATCCCTATCTAATGTCATTTACCCCCTTGTCTTTTTCAAAAATCATAAACACCTCTATTTCTCCCACCCTCATCTTTATGAACCTTTTGTCTGTAGTACCTATCCTTAATGTTGTTCATTAGACCACTCAAACACTACAAATATTTGTTTTCTCTTATAGACCTATCATCCTTCTTCTACATATCATCTGGCAGATTAATCTTTGACCCACTCAAACATTGACCCATTCACTTCCATATTAATTCTTTCCCTCCCTCATTGCCCCTAAACACCTATATTTCTCTCACCCTGTTCTTTACGAACCTTCTAACCTTTTGACATGTTATCCTTATTCATTAGACCACTTAAACACCTGTGATCCTTCTGACCTCATGGACCTTTTAACCTTTTACTCTTAATATCATCTGGTGAATATAACCCACTCAAACAACGACCCTACAAATATTTGTTTATGCGTGGGAAATAATTTAATTCTCCTACAACTCTCTTCACCATCTAATATATTAACAAAAAATATGTTTGAGTTTGGTTCTTTATTAAGATATTTTAACTGAGCTAAGATAAAATGGTAAACCTCCCTCAATGTTCTTGCTTGAGCGCCTCCAGTGCCACATACCATTTTTAAATTAAAGTATATATTTTCCTGACAACCATCAAAGTTTTCCGTCCACTCAAAAATATTTCCATCTTTTTTACCCAATTCACCGGTATTTAAATTAATTCTCTTATTTGTTTTGTGAACTTTTTTACCAGTTGCCTTTTCAATTATACCTATTTGATATTTTTCACATTCATTATGTTTTCCATTTATATACCAAGGTTGATTACACCTCCACTCTTTAGTCTGGTTGATACTTGGTTCTATCATTTATATAATAGTAAAAAAGGCGGCGGTAGCCCGTTAAAATCCCCAACCCCCCCCCCCCCCTTTTTAACTTATCACTTATATATATCTTATCACTTATATATATCTTATCACTTATGTATATCTTATCACTTATATATATCTTATCACTTATATATATATCTTATCACTTATATACTTATATAACCATAAGGGAGACTATCAATTCCATTTTCTAAAATAAACCTCTTATCATCAAAAGCCCCCAATGCTTTCTTATTTATCTCTTCTGAATATAATTGATGTTTATAACTTCTTATTCCATTAATCTTTCTAAACTCTTCTTTCTTTGTTGTTAAACAGTTATAATAATCCTTAAAGTTTATTGTTTCTTTAATAACATTTTTCTTTACACCTTTTAACTTCTTATCAGTCTTTTCAACGTTATTCACAATGTATTTATAAGCATAAGCCTTTGACCTCAATCCCACAAATTCACTCATAACATTTCCTCCTAATTCATCCTTGAACTTTCCAATCACCTTTTTATTTTTAGAAGAGAACAACTCACTCTCTGGACTGTAATTACTCGTGTCATAGATATTAATGTCTCTTTTCATGTCTGAATAAACATCGTTGGTATTAATTTTCAAAATAAAACTATCTGTATCCATATAAAGTAGATTAACATCATTTTGATATTTCTTCCTCAAGTTATTATAAAAGTAATCATACATTAATGACTTTGATAAATCAAGAATTGTTGTTCCAATATAAATAGGTTTGTTCATTTCAATACTCTCTTTAATCAAATGGATCGCACAAAAGTTCTCAGTAAAGACCTCAGCTCGAGTAAAACTCGGTCTATTAATTAATTTTGATGCTTGTTCCCAAGATGTTGATAGTCTGATATTTTGTCTTTTCCTCACATTCTCCATAGTCTTACCAAAGACCGCATTATTCATCAATTTATAAAAGTCTTTCTCAAAATCTGTTTTTGACTCTGTTCTTCTTTGTGTATTAAAATCAATGTACCCCTTTAACCAATGACTTTGATTGAACTTTAGAACCCTATGGATCTTCTCTACTCTTAGACCTTTTGATAAATATTGTCGCAAATTTCTTTGGTGTAGAACATAATTTTTCTTGTTATATAATGTAGTAAGTAATTTTTCTGTTGATTCACCTATATCAAACGATCGTTGATAATCACTCAACCATTCTTTCTTTGGACTTGCTTTCTCACAAGCAAATGGGAGATCTTTGTGTAGGTTATGGAGTTCCTCTGGATATTTTAAATCAATTTCAAAATAATAACCAACTTTTTCTTCATCCAATTCTTTTTGTGTAGAGATACATACATCTTGTAAAACGTTTTTGTAGTCTTTTTCCTTTACCCATCTAAGTTTTCCATAAGGAAGAGCCTGAGACATTGCCCAGCCATACAGGTTGTTCGCGTCATAGTACATCAAGTAAGAACTCTCTTTCGTTGGATCATAATTTGGAAGATATTTGTTATTTGCTTTTGCGTATCTACTCGAGCAGACTTGTGAAATTCCACCTCTTTTTGCCTTTTCAATCATCAAAAGCATATCAACATCGGTTATCAAATCCAAATCTTGTTTTGTCATTTTCAACATCGCACTCCAGGCCAATCCAGGTGCTGTGTAGTAGTGAGCAGGATCCAATCCATATCCAGTGCGACAAACAGATCTAAAGGCTTCAAATACATCGGCCAATAAAAGCACATCAGTTTTGAGATACAAATCGTGATACTCGCCAAGATTCTTGATGTTATATTTTTCCCAAACATTTTGTGCGTGTACATAATCTTTATCAGATATATGACTATTATTTAATTTGTTATAGAAATTTTCTTTTGAAGGAAGTTGTGTTTCATTGAATCTCTCAAATGAGTCCATATAGTCATAGGGGTAAATTCCCTTTTGTGTTAGAAAATCTTTATCTAAAAAATACTCTGAAAGACATGGAAACTCTTTTAGATTTTGAACCAAGTTAACCAATGGACTTGCCATGAATTTAAATGTATCAAGAAATCTGATATGAGTAATAGGAGATGTGTGAATTGTTTTTGTGAATGAAATGTATTTCTGATCCGTGTTTGGAATTGCTGAGATACTTCCAGAAGTCTTTGAGAGTTCCTTGATAAATAGATGTGTATCATAATGAGCGTTGTTATGAAGAAAGACAGGAATGAAAGAGGGGAGTTGATAATTAATATTACAACTTTGATGAGCCGGACCTCTATATTTACCAGTGAGATGACAATGGTCTCTAACCTTTAGACCTTTACCAATTTTCTCCTCACAAATATGACAGACATTGTTTTTTATAAATTCCCTTTTTTCTTTACTTGTTAAGGACATTGGTTTATTGGTTTCTCTCATTATCTTGGTTAATCGAACACAGTCTTTTTCTAGTCGTTTCACAAACTCCTCTGGGGTATTTGAGCCTCTATACATCTCTAACTTGTTATATTTATCACCAACGGATGATTTGATATAATAACAAAAACCACAAGGAGTATGTTTTTGATATTTATTTGTGTATGATTCTTTTGGATCTTGAGAAGCAGTATCAATTTTTTCTAAAATACTTTCAAAATCAGCATATATAACAAATGGATGTTTGATCTTTTTATTTTCATCTTTGAATGTGATCTTTGAGCCTTCTTTAGGCATATTGATTACCGTTGATTTATGTTCGCCACAATAATTTGAATGTTTATCTAATCTTTCTTGTGAATTGAAGAAGTTAAGACAACGCAAACAAATATATATTTTATTTGTTCTCTTACAGACTTGTGCTTTTATTAATTTAGCAATATCTTTGATGTATGTATAATGTGAATTTTCGTCTGAATTAAAATATAGAAGATTAATATGAGTTTGTTTACAATTGTCAGAAAGCTTTAAAACCTGAATGTTGTTTGTTTCTGTTAGACCATAAACATTAACTGATAAATTATTCATCTTTTCAAATTTAGGAATATCATTTAAAGTCATCGGAAACTTTAGATCTTTCGTATTTAATGTATTCTCATATTTTTTATAATGAGATACTCTTTCATCATGAAAATGTGGAGGATGTAAGTGTGCTAAAATAGACCAGAGAAAACATTTATTGTCTTTATTTTTGATATTGATAACTGCTTTTCTATTTTTGATAACACTGGGTAAATCAATGTAAGAAGAAGCTTTTAGAGGATCTGATTTAAGAATATGA
Organism: Myxine glutinosa; assembly: GCF_964187855.1. Lineage (NCBI taxonomy): Eukaryota > Metazoa > Chordata > Myxini > Myxiniformes > Myxinidae > Myxine > Myxine glutinosa. Next base: position 130,166,203 of record NC_136270.1, read on the forward strand.
ATGTCTATGTAAATAATTTTTCCTATATTGAATCCACTTCCTACGATTGAATTATCCACATCTTGCTCTTGTTTAATAAGTTCATCATAGACTCCTGATGTTTTAAAATCTTGATATGAAGATATAAAGTGTGGCTCAGTTCTCATGTATGGTGCATCTATAACTCCTTCATCCTTTGTCATTTCTAATTTTACTCCCATATAAAATTTAAGTGGTTTCATTTCCTTTAGTGTTTTTTCAATCAACGTTTGAACAGCAGGTTTAACTATTTCTACAGCATCAACTATAGACTCTGGTTCAGGAGGTTTGAAGTTAAAGACTCTTATTTTAATATGTCCTTTGAATGCTCCATCAGAGTTTTTAGTTGTGATAAAATTTGATAAATGTAGATTTGTTTTAAGATGTATTTTGAAGCCTTTCTTGAGGATATTTTTATTACATGTAGAACAGTGTTTTGTTTCAGGTGGAAGAGGGGAAAGTTTGTTTAAAATGTTGTATGTATGTTTTGCGGTGAGAATATGTTGTTTATAATATTTTACTTCCTTCTCGCAAGTATCACAATAAACCATATTTATAGCGTGAGAAAACGTGGTGTTTTATATATATCACTGTGCTTAAAATAAAACACTTTTGAGCTTTACAGCTCCGTTTTATATATATCGCTGTGCTTAAACTAAAACACTTTTTCACTCAGAATCATCTAAGTCATAACTATCACATGAATACTCAGAATCATACTCAGAGTCATCAATAAAGCTACTCTCATAACTATCATTTGAGCACAAACTATTAGTATCATAACTATCATCTGTGTTCAATGAAATACTATCATCACCATCGTCCAAGTTCAATGAAATACTATCATCACTATCGTCTGAGTTCAATGAAATAGTAAAATCTTCACTGCTGTATTGACTCATATTTAATTAGCAAGAAAAATATTCCCATCAATATCTATATACTTTCTTTCATTAACAGATTCAATCTCTACAATTTTTATATCAAAAGTTATCTTTAAATAATCTCTAACTATCATAGAACGAAATGACATTTCACCAGAAATATTAACATCATTCATTTTACTTAGATCTACACCCTTTGGATTATTAAAGAAAATACAAATGTCTCCTCTAGAATTATTAATGGTCTTATCATTCTTTTTCAAAGTATCGTGGTCAATCACTTTTTCAAGCTTTGAATAAATTGCCAGGAGTAGAGGAGAAACTTTTGTTAGATTTACTTTAATGGATGTCTTTCCAGGTATAGTTAGAGCTCTTCCTTTAAATGAAATAGAGGGGCTCATGTTATTTTCCATAACTGGTTTTACCCAAAAATTTCCATATTTATCTTTGTTCAATTTAACATCTTTGACATATTTTTCTATATCTTCCACCGAAGTAGAGATTGATTGAAATTTGTCTTTTGTGCTTTGAAACATTGTATTTATTAATGAATAAACTTGCGTTTAGTTTAAGTAAAAATTTACCACATAAATATGATAAGTTCTGAAGGATATTTAGAATTTCCAGACTCTCCATATGATAAATTAGAGAATTGTCCGGCTTGTGATAGAGTGGGGCTTAATGATGAGGATTCATATAAACAATGTATTTTCTGTGATTTAATTTTAATTAATGATAATAAGAAATATAAAAAAATATATAACTCTTTTAAATTAGAACCAAAAATGAATTACTTTACAAGATTAATAAGAGAGATGAATGTTAAGTATTGTGATGATAATACACCATTTCTTTCAAGGGAAGAGACTAATTGTATTGAGGAAATGTATAAGGGTTTAATGATATTTATTATTCAAAATAATTTTAATGGAAATGTTAATACAAGATACTATATAAATAAAATAATGGATTATTTTGAAATTAAACCCGAACTCAGGATAAAATATAGAGTTTCTCAAATAGCTCAAAAAAAGTTGGATAACTTGTTTTCCAAATATATAAATGAATGATTTTTTACCCGTTTGGGAAAATAAGATAAAATTTAATAACCATAAAAACATTCCAAATTCATTGAGATGTCTAATAGTTGGTTCAAGCGGATGTGGAAAAACCTGTTTACTTTTAAAGATGCTCCTTGGTTCTAATTTTTTAGATTATGATAATTTAATAATTTTTACAAAGTCAAGTTTTCAACCCGAGTATCAACTACTCTCACAGGGTTTTAATGCGGGTCTTAAAAAGGAAGACATTATCGGTTTATTTAAACTTCAAAACAAACTAAATGATTATAATATTGATGATATAATACAATTATTTTGTGATACACAGAAATCAAAATCGAAACCCATAACTTGTATTCTCAGTGATAATACGGATGATATACCTTCACCTCAAGATTTAGATAAATCAAAAAAGAACCTTGTCATCTTTGATGATTGTGTTAATGAGAGAAACCAAACAGTAATGGATAGCTACTATACAAGAGGGAGACATTCTTCTTGTAATTGTATATATCTTAGTCAATCATATTTTCAACTCCCTCGACGCTCAATAAGAAACAATGCCAATACTTTTATTTTATTTAAGTTAAATTCAATAGATGTAAATAATTTTTGGAGAGATAATTGCTCTACGTTATGTAGTAAAAAAGAATTTGAAAATTATATGAAACACACGATTGGAAAATATAAATATATTGTTGTGAAACAAGATGAGATACTAAATGATATTTTTCAATAAATAAATACAGAAAATGAATACTGAAGAAAGAGAAAGAAAGTTTAAGGAACATCAACAATTAGTTTCAAAAGTTGTTAAACAACAGGAAGAGATAAAGAAGAAACGGAGACAGAAACTAACTGGTGAAGAAGCCTTTGAAAGAAAACAAGAGAAATTCTTTAAACCACTTTTGAAAACTCAACACCCTACAGTTCCCACGGTAGAATTTACTCCGAAAAAACTTCAAATGCTCAAAGATTTTAGTCAGATAACAAAACAAGAACTTGGTGAATTAGAATATGATGACGAGGGATTATTTCGGAAACTTGAGCAGGTAAATCAACCCCCTAATTATGTTGTGGAAGCTCTTCAAAACAATGAATATTCTGCGGGTTCAAAAACCAGAGCAGGTCTCATTCCAACAGAAGAACCAGCAGTGTTTCATCTTGTGGAAGAAAAGGTATTGATATTTAATGATGAATTGATGTTCTTGAGTTCTACTCAACCAAATGTTAAATTAACTCCAAGATTAATGTTTCTTCTAACAAACCCCGGATTCAGCGGTTCAAAATATTTTGAGGAACCACTTGATATGGAAAGAGAGGAAGATAGGGTATATATTGAGTTGTTAAATACACTTGATTATGGAGTTTCTGTTGCTGGTAAAAGTAAGAAGAATGAGAAGGAGAAACATATTATTGATGCTTTAAGTAAGCTTGGTTCGGGTGTTAGTTTTCTTCCAAATGACCCATCACAATTAGTTAATAGGCTATTATTGTTATTAGGTAGTAAGAAGGCTGGAAACAACAATTGTTTTAATGAATCCTCAGCCATTTTAGATCAGTTGATGAACATGAAAATAATTAATAAATGTCAATACAAAGATATTTTATTAGATATTAAATAAGATGAGAAGCACAATTCTTAGTTTTAATTTCACAACGAGCGATTACACAGCTTCATTCCCTTACCCACTACAACTTGACCCCCTTACCTCATATGAGGCATCTTTGTTGTCAATGGAAACTTACAATACCCTTTTTAATATCACAGAGAAAAACAACAAGTTTAGTTATAATCCAGGCACTGCCTACAAAACTATAACTGTTTCACCTGGAGCTTACGAGATTTCTCAAATATCTTCAGAAGTCTCTCGCCTTATGAAAGAAAAAGGTGATGAACCCAAAAATATTGGAATAGATATTCAAACACACACTTCAAAATCAACTATTAAACTGAAAAATAATTATAAAGTTGATTTCACGATTGAAAATTCGTTCAGAGAGCTATTGGGTTTCTCTTCAAAAAAGATTGAAAATAACGGGACGTTTTACAGTGATAATGTTATCCAAATATCCTCCGGTATAAATTCAGTATTAATTCATTGTGATTTGATTGATGGTGCTTATAACGATGGAATAAGAACAAATACAATATTTTCATTCAGTGCATACTCAACCCCGATTGGTTATAAATTTAATATGGAACCAAAAAATCTTGTCTATTTACCTGTGTCAGGAAAAACCATATACAGAGTAAATTTTAGGATAACCGACCAAGATAATCGTATGATATCCTTTAATGATGAAATTATATCCATCAGAATTCACCTACGTGAAGTTTTTCAATAAATAAATAATGGTTATTGTAAGAAAACACGAGTTGGGAAAATATAAAATAATTACAGGGGAGGGCATGTTCCTTTCACCAGACTATACAAGGTATGTGGGTAAAGGATACTATAAACCTAAGAGACAACGGGGTGTGGGTCATCAATTTCGAAATAAAGGAGATGGGATAATTGATACTCTAATGGGTATTGGTTCAACCATTCTTAAACATAAAGACCTAATTGGTTCAACTGCTTCTCTCATGGGAAATGTAGCAGGTGTTGTAAAGAGTATAAAAGATGCTCAAAAGGAGTCCCATAAATTACAAGCAATCAAAGAAATTAAAAAAGGTAAAACTCAACTATCTTCACAAGAACGACAAAAAATCATTAAAATACTTGGGTCAGGGTTTCAACAATTTTAATACTATATAAATACAAGTATGGAAGCGATTGATAGTATCTATGATTTGGATGATACGATTATCATTTCAAACTCTACTAAAAAGGAAGACTATTTTAAGGTAAATGCTATTACAGGAACCGACTGGAATTCAAACGGAACAAAAAGTTTTGAAATAAATAATCAACAAACTTACTTGAATATAGCTGATAGTTTCTTGCTGTGTAAATTTAAATTCACTAAGGCTGCGAATAATACTAATGCTACACTCGTAAATGATTTCTTCTGGAAAATGTTTGACAGTGTTCGCCTGTATATTGGAACACAAGAGGTTGAAGCGGTTGATTATGTCTCTGCTACATCTGAAATGATGAAATTTACACTATATTCGTTTGGTGATAGAATGGGTAAGGGAGCTGTTGAAGGCTTTATTCCTGATATGTCAACGGGAACAAACACAGACCCTGGTTATAGTCAAAGGAAGTCAATGTATAATGATGACGCAAAAGCTGAGAATAGTTTTACCGTAGCAGTACCTCTTAAAGGTATATTTGGATTTTGTGATTATGATAAAGTTTTGTATGGTCTTAAAATTAGATTTCAACTACAAAGGAATGATAATGTAAATAGATTGCTTTTTGGGGATGAAAATGCTTTTGGAGAAAATAATAAATTTGTTATTAATGATTTGTGTTGGTATATCAGTGAATATACTCCTAATCTTAAAACGGAAGAGATGTTAAATAGAAGACTTAACTCAAAGAAACCGCTAAATGTATCATACCTTAAAAGAAGATGTCAACACGTTAAACTGGAACACACTACCTACACTTGGAATTTAGGTGTTCTTCAAGGAAAGCCACGATACCTCTGGCTCATTTTTAAAAAACCAGATGGAGAGGAGGGTACTAATAAGAATAATGCGCTGAGTGATAATGCTAAGGTGAAACAACTTCGGGTTTCTCTTGATGGCACATTTTATCCGCGAGATAGATTGGAAATTGATTGGGAAAAAAATGATTATGCGGAAGCCTACAAGTCCTACCAAAAAGTGTGTGAAAGTAATGGTAATAATGATCCTATTTTGGATATGGTTGCATTTAAAGGTTTATATACAATCTACGCAATTGACCTGAGTTCTCAAAAGGAAACTATAAAGTCTAATCGAGTGGATACTTCTCTATACATTGAAAGAGGGGAGAATGAAGAAGTTGATGCTTATTGTTTGCTTTTGGAGGAAACAGAATTACAGATTAATACAGATAATGGTGTTATGATTAATATCACATAGGTTTTTTCTCATAAATAAATGGTTGGGGTATATGTTAATCAAATCAATCTTAATAAATTAACATCTTGTATTCAAAATCAAAAGCCTTGTATTATTAATGTTAATACAATTCAAAGAAAAGGAGCTGTAAGAATTGATGTTTTACTCACACACACACAAGTAAAAACACTAAATGATGTTGGATCACTTAAAATTAAAATGACGAAACCTATGTTAAAGAAATATTCAATAGACGAGTCAAGAGGAGGATTTCTCCCGTTTCTAATTCCTTTATTTGCTGGTTTAAGTGCGGCGGGAGCATTGACTGGTGGTATTTCAGCAGCGGTAAAAACTGCTAACGAAAGGAAGGCACAACTAAAAGCTCAAAAAGAATTGGAAAGACATAACAAGGAGTTGGAGAAACAAATTAGTGGAAGTGGTGTAATTGTAGATTTTGCTCAAAAACTTGAAAGTCTACCTGATAAAGCTAGATTGTTGGTTGGTGATATGCTTTCCTCTATCGCTCAAGCGGGTGCTAAACTAACTAAACGGGGTAATGGATTGTATCTTTCTCATAAATAAATGGATAAATGGTTTAAACAATTTGGAAAGAATACAACGTCAAATATAGAACTAGCCAAGTATTGTAAAACACTAAAAATTGATAATGTGGTAATCTGTATGAGAGATGAATTAATACATATAAATAAGAATACAAAGAATATTATTATGAATTTAGACACACAGAATGGTTCTCATTGGGTTTGTATTCATAATAGTCAGGATAAATATTATTTTGATAGTTATGGTATGCCACCACCTGTTGAAGTAATACAATTCTTACAGAATGGTGTTTATCAAACATTTCAAGTTCAAGAAATTAATTCTAAATGTTGTGGTCAATTATGTTTATATGTATTATTTCAACTCAACAATAATGAAAATTTTTATGATATCATTTTTAATCTAATATAAATGACTTATGTTGGAAAAGATGGTTCTATCTTTGGAAAATCCTCTCAGGATATTGATTTATCAAATTATTATACAAAGGCACAGGCTGAACGACAAAAATATAGTGTAAGTAAAAATATTAATATGAAGAATACTTATAAATTAATCAATTATCCAAACCCTACAGATGCGAATGACTTAATTAGATTAAGTGATTTATCACAATATATATTTTTAAAGAAAACAGCACGTTTTGTGAAAGAAGTAAAATTTACAACCACAACACCTGGTTATACTGACCATACACCTTTCCTCATTGAATTTAACTACCTGCTTACAATTGAATTTTATAAAGAAGGACATTTAGTTAATATGCGAATTAATAAATGGGGGTATGATATGCCTGATTTAGGGTATAATTGGTCTTTTTCAATAAACATAGAAGACCTACATGATTTAAATCAGTCTCGTAAAGAAGAATATTATCCACTTGGTGAGGATAAGGATTTATGTGGAAGTACAATTAGTAAACAACAAATACGTGATTTTAAGAAAAGAAAAATATATGATAGTATAGCGATGGTTCGCATGACAAAGAAGGAAGGTAATGAGATAAGGATAGAAAGCCGAGGAATACAAACCGATTTGGTAGTGGGAAGATGGGGTGGTATTACCTGTCATAATATTAATCTCACATATATTTCTGATACATAAATGGCAGGAAGAAGACTACAAGAGAATTATAATTTTTGTATTCAAGGATACCTACAAGAAAAGGGTGCTCGGTATTACATACCTTATGATTTGGAGCATATACATGGGAATTTTGTCATTAAAAACTGGCCTTATACTGATATTGTTAAACCCACAAATAGAGACTTGTTTAAAATATTAAATAAAAATGAACTTCTCAAAGTTATGAAATATAAAACTCTTTTAGAAATCGTCAACAAATCTTATTGGTATCCTATTATGAGAAAAATAATTATAGATACAAGAATATCTCAAAATCCAGATGAGTATATGTATAATATTCTTTGGGGTTCAAACTCAAGGGTAGCAAGGGATGAGGAAGGAGTTGAAGAAGAGAAGGAGGAAAGAGAGAAAAAGGAGAAGGAGGAAAGGGAGAGGGAGGAGAAGGAGGAGAGGGAGAAAAAGGAGGAGAAGGAGGAGAGGGAGAAAAATGAGAAGGAGGAAAGGGAGAAAAGGGAGAAGGAGGAAAGGGAGAAAAGGGAGAAAAAGGAGAAGGAGGAGAGGGAGAAAATGGAGGAGGAGGAGAGGGAGCAAAGAGAGAGGGAGGAAAAATATAAAAAGATGGAAATCATTGAGATTCATAAAAGATTGAGTGTATTAAAGCAAATAAATCAATCTCAACGCACCGAAGAGGAAATTAAAGAATTAACAACTCTTATGAAGATAATGGTTTCAAAAATAAGAACGTCAATGTCTTCAATTTCAGGGAGGAGATTTAAACGAGAAAGTGGTGAAGAAGAAGAAGAAGAAGAAGGAAAAGATTATGTGATTGATGATGTTGGTGTCATTGACTTTAGTTAGTTTTTATTTGTAAATAAATGGAGGAGAGAGTGAAGGCATTCCTTAGGATTCTTTATGTTTTAAAAATAAAGATTGAAATGTATATGTTGAAAACCAAAAAGGTTTTGATACTCTGTCGGAATTTTTCTGATAAATAAATATGAGTTATTGTCTCAAATGTAAAAAGAAAACTAAATCTAAAAATATCTCTTATGTTAAAGCTAAAAATAATAGAGTTTATCAAAAAGGAATATGTCAAGTATGTGGCTCTAAAAAGTGCCAATTCATCTCTCCTAAAAGAGGAGGAGACATACAAAAGTTTCTGTCAGGAAGTAAATTTACAACAACTGGAATTCCAGGGGAATTACACCTTCCAGGGTATTCTTTCTGTGGTCCAGGAACAAACTTGGATAAAAGATTAGATGAGGCTGACAATCCTAAACCTTGGTCTAAACCTACAAATAGGGTTGACGAAGTGTGTATGAAGCATGATATTGCTTATGGGAAAACCACTACGTTGACTGAAAAACATAAAGCCGACAGCGAAATGTTGTATAATTTGTCTTTGATACAAAATCCAACGTTGAGAGAGAAAGTTGATAGGTTTATTGTGAGAAATTTGATAAATGCTAAATTGAAACTTGGTCTTGGTTATTCCTCAAAAAACTATTAGGCTCTAATGATGTCATCAAGACTGAGGAGCTTTTGGCTGAAGAATTACACAAACCTATAATCACAAAGTTTAAAAGAAGGAAGGTTTATTCTAAATACACTGACCACATATGGTCCGCTGATTTAATTGAATTGAATAATGACAGGGGATACAGGTATGCTTTAACCGTTATTGATTTGAGGAGTAGATTTGCCTGGGTTGTCCCTTTAAAAAATAAAAGGGGTGATACTTTAATGTTAGCCTTTAAGCTAATATTTGATCGGGATAAAAGGAAACCAAAGAAGTTATGGACTGATGAGGGAACAGAGTTCTATAACAAAATATTCATGAAATTTCTTAAGGGGAAGGGTATTAAATTATACAGCACCTTTAATGAAGGAAAGGCAGTTGTTATTGAGCGTTTTAATCGTACTTTAAAAGAGAAATTATATAAAAAATTCACACAACTCGGTTCTCAAAAATGGGTGTATTTAATTCAGGATATTGTAGATAATTACAATAATACAGTTCATTCATCAACACAATCAAAACCATCAGAAACATTTACAAAATTAGAATATGAAAAGGAGATTAATTTGAGAAAGCCCAAGTTTAAAGTTGGTGATATTGTAAGAATATACAAATGGAAAAGTCATTTTGAGAAAGGTTATACACAAAAATGGACTCGTGAATTATTTAAAATCATTGATGTAATGGATACAGTCCCTTGGACCTACAAATTATATGATTTAAATGGAGAAGAAATCTTGGGTTCATTTTACTCACAAGAATTACAAAAAACACAAGTAAGCAGATAATACCCTTGAAAATAATAAATAAATAAATAAAATGTAATGGGGATACGTTTTTAAATCTGTGAACCCCAAACACAGAATCCCACAACTTTTTAGTTGGGGCTTAACTTTTGTGTGTGTATAATGGGGATACGTTTTTAAATCTGTGAACCCCAAACACAGAATCCCACAACTTTTTAGTTGGGGCTTAACTTTTGTGTGTGTATAATGGGGATACGTTTTTAAATCTGTGAACCCCAAACACAGAATCCCACAACTTTTTAGTTGGGGCTTAACTTTTGTGTGTGTATAATGGGGATACGTTTTTAAATCTGTGAACCCCAAACACAGAATCCCACAACTTTTTAGTTGGGGCTTAACTTTTGTGTGTGTATAATGGGGATACGTTTTTAAATCTGTGAACCCCAAACACAGAATCCCACAACTTTTTAGTTGGGGCTTAACTTTTGTGTGTGTATAATGGGGATACGTTTTTAAATCTGTGAACCCCAAACACAGAATCCCACAACTTTTTAGTTGGGGCTTAACTTTTGTGTGTGTATAATGGGGATACGTTTTTAAATCTGTGAACCCCAAACACAGAATCCCACAACTTTTTAGTTGGGGCTTAACTTTTGTGTGTGTGTGTATGTGCGAGTGAGTCATAATAATATACAAACCCTAACCCAACCCAAGCCCTAACCCAACCCCATCCCTAACCCAAACCCATCCCTAACCCAACCCATCCCTAACCCAACCCCATCCCTAACCCAACCCCATCCCTAACCCAACCCCATCCCTAACCCAACCCCATCCCTAACCCAACCCCATCCCTAACCCAACCCCAACCCTAACCCAACCCCATCCCTAACCCAACCCCATCCCTAACCCAACCCATCCCTAACCCTCACATTCAAAATCCCAACCCTAACCCAATCCCATCCCTAACCCAACCCCAACCCTAACCCTCACATTCAAAATCCCAACCCTAACCCAACCCATCCCTAACCCAACCCCATCCCTAACCCAACCCCATCCCTAACCCAACCCCAACCCTAACCCTCACATTCAAAATCCCAACCCTAACCCAACCCCATCCCTAACCCTCACATTCAAAATCCCACCCAAACCCTAACATAATCTTTCTTTTCTTCTTTTTTAAATACGTATTTCTTTTTTTTTTTTTCCTCTTCCTCCAATTCTGTCTTTCAAGGCTTTTAAGTTTGAAGAAGTAGAAATGGGAAGAAAGAATTTTCCAGCATTTTCTTCCTCGAACTTTCTTGATATTGCTTAAATCAAGCGTCATTAAATAAAGAACATTGTTCATTGCTTTAGAATCCAAAGAGTCTCCAAGAGGAACCCCACAGGTAGAGTCTCCAAAATAAAACCAACTTTCCAAGTTCCCAAGGTATAACCACATTCCTGTTGAGCCTCCAAGATAGGTATCACATTCCGAGTCATCAAAACAAAACCCCCATTCCGAGTCTCCAAAAATATAACCATCTTTCCAAGTCCCCAAGGTAAAACCACAATTTTCAGAAATATTGGGGGTTTCCGTGATAAGTCTCACATAGTATAACTGCGGACCATCAGGGAAAACTTCCCTTTCCCAATTTTTTAGGGTTTCTATGATGTGTCTCACATAGTATAACTGCGGACCATCAGGGAGAATTCCCATTTCACAATTTTTTAGGGTTTCTATGATGTGTCTCACATAGTATAACTGCGGACCATCAGGGAGAACTCTCCTTGCCCAATTTTTTAGGGTTTCTATGATGTGTCTCACATAGTATAACTGCGGACCATCAGGGAGAACTCTCCTTGCCCAATTTTTTAGGGTTTCTATGATGTGTCTCACATAGTATAACTGCGGACCATCAGGGAGAACTCTCCTTGCCCAATTTTTTAGGGTTTCTATGATGTGTCTCACATAGTATAACTGCGGACCATCAGGGAGAACTCTCCTTGCCCAATTTTTTAGGGTTTCTATGATGTGTCTCACATAGTATAACTGCGGACCATCAGGGAGAACTCTCCTTTCCCAATTTTCAGAAATTTGTGGGTCTCCAATGTATGACTTGTATTCTGGCTCATCAAGGTAGAACTTGTTCAGTGGGTTTTGTTTTGATAACTCACAACAAGTATCATCATGGTAAAACTCTTTTTCAGGATTTTGTGGATCTCCAAGGTATAACTCTTTGGCTGGGTCATCAAGGTAGAACTCGTTCTGGGGGTCTTGGTTGTTCAAAATATCTTCAAACAAAAAAATAACTTCATCCCAAGTTGTGTTAAAAGCAGAATTTTCATTTCGTATCTCAGATACAATTTCCTGTGAAAGAAAATAACAATGTATTAATTTAATACAATATTTTTTATTTGTATAAATCAAGCTCTATGAATATTAAAATAAACTTTGTTAACTCTTACACGAGTCTCATCTTAAAAAAAAAAAAAAAAAAAAAAAAAAAAATTAAATAAATAAATAAATAAATAAACAAACTTACCTCCATTGATAAGAGGTTCGAGTCCAGTTCATCAATCTGAAGGTTGAGTTCTACACAGGTAGTAGGACTCCATGGAATAGCAAAGTTATCCCATTCCATTTCGGCATAGTAGTCCATTCTCAAGTGAAGCAGAAAGCGTGTTTGAAAAAGCCTGTGTGGTCGGTGCCTTTTATAAGGACTGGGTGTGTCTTCCTGTGGAAATTCCCTGGGCGTGTCTTAACTGGAAATGATGTGATGGAAATTCCCTGAAAATGATGTAATGTATTACCTGGAAATGATACAATGCTGAAGAGTTTATAAAGTGGGTGGGACTTAGCAAAAGTGGGAGGAGCTTAGCAAAAGTGGGCGTGGCTTAACAAAAAGTGGGCGGGGCTTAGTAAAAAATGGGCGTGGTTTACCAAAAAGTGGGCGGAGCTTACCAAAAAATGGTATGTGGCACTGGAGGCGCTCAAACAAGAACATTGAGGGAGGTTTACCATTTTATCTTAGCTCAGTTAAAATATCTTAATAAAGAACCAAACTCAAACATATTTTTTGTTAATATATTAGATGGTGAAGAGAGTTGTAGGAGAATTAAATTATTTCCCACGCATAAACAAATATTTGTAGGGTCGTTGTTTGAGTGGGTTATATTCACCAGATGATATTAAGAGTAAAAGGTTAAAAGGTCCATGAGGTCAGAAGGATCACAGGTGTTTAAGTGGTCTAATGAATAAGGATAACATGTCAAAAGGTTAGAAGGTTCGTAAAGAACAGGGTGAGAGAAATATAGGTGTTTAGGGGCAATGAGGGAGGGAAAGAATTAATATGGAAGTGAATGGGTCAATGTTTGAGTGGGTCAAAGATTAATCTGCCAGATGATATGTAGAAGAAGGATGATAGGTCTATAAGAGAAAACAAATATTTGTAGTGTTTGAGTGGTCTAATGAACAACATTAAGGATAGGTACTACAGACAAAAGGTTCATAAAGATGAGGGTGGGAGAAATAGAGGTGTTTATGATTTTTGAAAAAGACAAGGGGGTAAATGACATTAGATAGGGATTTCCCATGTTAAACGGAGGTGTCCCAGAAGCAACATTATTACACTACTTACGTGTTTCGTGGCTGTGAGGTGATTTGAATTACGTGGCTGTGAGGTGTTTTGAATTACGTGGCTGTGAGTTGTTTTGAATTACGTGGCTGTGAGATGTTTTGAATTTCGTGGCTGTGAGGTGATTTGAATTTCGTGGCTGTGAGGTGATTTGAATTTCGTGGCTGTGAGGTGATTTGAATTTCGTGGCTGTGAGGTGATTTGAATTTTGTGGCTGTGAGGTGTTTTGAATTACGTGGCTGTGAGGTGTTTTGAATTACGTGGCTGTGAGGTGTTTTGAATTACGTGGCTGTGAGGTGTTTTGAATTACGTGGCTGTGAGGTGTTTTGAATTACGTGGCTGTGAGGTGTTTTGAATTACGTGGCTGTTAGGTGTTTTGAATTACGTGGCTGTGAGGTGTTTTGAATTACGTGGCTGTGAGGTGTTTTGAATTACGTGGCTGTTAGGTGTTTTGAATTACGTGGCTGTGAGGTGTTTTGAATTACGTGGCTGTGAGGTGATTTGAATTACGTGGCTGTGAGGTGTTTTGAATTACGTGGGTGTGAGGTGTTTTTCATTTTGTGGCTGTGAGGTGTTTTAAATTTTGTGGCTGTGAGGTGTTTTGAATTACGTGGCTGTGAGGTGTTTTGAATTTTGTGGCTGTGAGGTGTTTTGAATTACGTGGCTGTGAGGTGTTTTTAATTTTGTGGCTGTGAGGTGTTTTGAATTATGTGGCGGTGAGTTGTTTTGAATTACGTGGTGGTGAGTTGTTTTGAATTACTTGGTGGTGAGGTGTTTTGAATTACGTGGTGGTGAGGTGTTTTGAATTACGTGGTGGTGAGGTGTTTTGAATTATTTGGTGGTCAGGTGTTTTGAATTAAGTGGTGGTGAGGTGTTTAGAATTACATGGTGGTGAGGTGTTTTTAATTATTTGGTGGTGCGGTGTTTTGAACTTTGTGGTGGTGAGGTGTTTTTAATTATGTGGTGGTGAGGTGTTTTGTACTTCGTGGTGGTGAGGTGTTTTTAGCCGCGTCGCAGACGCTGCTCATAGAGTGCACGCTGCTGTTGTTGTTACCACCTCTTCTTCTTCTTCTTGCGGAGAAGACAAAACCTCAAAGCTCCACCCATTCTGGGAACCATAGCTCCACCCATTCTGGGAACCATAGCTCCACCCATTCTGGGAGAGCCTTCATATAAACAAATATCCACCATTTTATTAACTCGCATAGCTTTGAGGCCTGTTTTGTAGGCCCGTGGTGTCTTCCTCTCACACAGTTTTCTTTCAAATCAAATTCGATATATCATTTCACTTTTTCACAGTCGCTAACATAGTTTTAGACTCGGTTGAAAAAAAACGGGAAGAAAATCCGATGAAAGTTGCCCTTTATAGAACGAAATGAATTCTCAAAGGCCTGTAACTTCAAGTCCATTGACATATATTTTTTTTAAATCGCGGCATGCTCAGTCATACACTGCCCGAAATAAGAGACGGGAAAATGCCGAGATATATATATTTTGTTTAAATCGCGGCATGGTCAGTCATACACCGCCCGAAATAAGAGACGGGGAAAATGCCGAGATATATATATTTTGTTTAAATCGCGGCATGGTCAGTCATACACCGCCCGAAATAACAGACGGGAAAATGCCGAGATATATTAAAAATTCGTCCATTTGATGACAATCGTCACGATGAAATATTTAATTTATACGTCGTCACAGTAATGTGGAGAGAGGAGCATAGCTTCGTTCACGTGTCGCCACATACGGGAAATTGCCGAGATATATTTTTTTTTACATCGCGGCATGGTCAGTCATACACCGCCTGAAATAACAGACGGGAAAATGCCGAGATATATTAAAAATTCGTCCATTTGATGACAATCGTCACGATGAAATATTTAATTTATACGTCGTCACAATAATGTGGAGAGAGGAGCATAGCTTCGTTCACGTGTCGCCACACACGGGAAATTACCGAGATATATTTTTTTGCAATGGCGGCATTGTCAGTCATACACCGCCTGAAATAACTGACGGGAAAATGCCGAGATATATTAAAAATTCGTCGCCACACACGGGAAATTGCCGAGATATATTTTCACTTTGCACAAAAATAACATCAAGTAATCGAATCAATCGGAATGTCCTGTGCTTATAACATCGACGTTATAGGCACAGCTGCATCTAGGCATTGTGTAACATCGACGCGGCTTTTGTTTTAATTAAAACTTTTTGTACTTGTTAATTATGTGGTGGTGAGGTGTTTTGTACTTCGTGGTGGTGAGGTGTTTTTAATTATGTGGTGGTGAGGTGTTTTTAATTTAGTGATGGTGAGGTGTTTTTCATTACGTGGTGGTGAGCTGTTTTGAATTATGTGGTGGTGAGGTGTAATCGTCCCAAGTCTGCACCTACTCCTCACGCATGTACGTGTTGAGTTTTTTTTTGTTTTTTTTTCAACCTAAATCTTCAACCTAAATCTATATAAATAAAGGAGGAGTGTCTGTGTGTGTGTGTGTGTCTGTCTGGATGTCCGCTTATAACCCAAGAACTACACATCGGCGAAACGTTTTAGACACAGATTTGGAATCAGCATAAAATTCTGGTGGTTATAGGCTACTTTTTATTTTAATATCAATGGTTTTAAAAACCGGGCCAGCTGCAATTCCATTGTGTAGTTTGTGGCGGCGCTATTGCCCCTTTCCGATCCCATGACGCATTGCGGTTCCGATTCGCGATAAGGTCTATGCGCTATCACCGACACTTTTCCACCTTTTCCATACCTTTTAATCAGATTTAGCTTATCGTCCATCGTAACCACATTACGCTTGGAAACACTAGCATTATCCTTCTTCGGACCCATGGCTAACACAGACACAGTAAAGGAATACTGTACATCGCCTCTGTTTTGAATGAGAATCAGCAGTTGCGCGTACGTACAGTATACTGTACGTACATATTTATATATTTTTAATGTGCTTTGTATTGTATTTTAAATTGTTTTTTAGCTTCTTTTATTGTTAATTTATGTACTATTTTATTTATTTTAAATATATTTTTAAGGAAAACAAATGTTTTCACGTCCGTAGGAGTGACGTAATGTCGCACATAATGACGTTCGCTGCCCGGTCATGAAAGAAATTATGATTCTCTTGACAAAGTGACATGAAGATCAGGCAGTAAACCTCTCAACTGAGTTTCTCAACAGTCGTCAGCCTCAAGGACTCCCAACACACAGGTTGATTCTCAAGGTGGGAGCACCAATCATGCTTCTAAGGAATCTTGATCCACCACAGCTGTGTAATGGAACACGATTGACAATCCAGCAAATGATGCCGCATGTCCTAGAGGCAACCATCCTCTCAGGACAATACAGAGGAGAGAAAGTATTCATTCCAAGGATACCATTTATTCCACCTGACCTTCCATTCTCCTTCAAGAGGTTTCAGTTCCCCATCAGGCTATGTTTTGCTATGTCCATCAACAGGGCGCAGGGGCAGTCAATGAAGGTTGTAGGCCTGAACGTCACAGAACAAGTGTTTGCCCATGGCCAGCTGTACGTGGGCTGCTCGAGGGTTGGAAAACCAAGCAATCTTTATGTCTTGGCACCAAGTAAGAAAACCAGAAATGTTGTATACCCAGAGGTTTTGAGAAATTGAAAATTGAAAAAACGTCATGTAGGAAATGTACTGTGAAATTGCTCTAAAATATACAAGTTCTTTTCATCATATATTTGTATTATTCTTATTCAACTCGGGCGAAGCCAGGTACCTCAGCTAGTTGCTTATAAAAATGTAATATCACAAACACTACACACACATTTGTGCAAAATTCTTGTTTGTGTAACGAATGGTGTAAATCATGACAACACAGCAACTCAGGTAGTCATTATCCTCAGCTAAAACAAGCCCATTCCTCTGTAAGAACGCGTGGTGAGGTGAGCGACACATGGTGAGGCGGTGAGGTGAGCGCAGCGAGCCGAGCCAAGCTAGTGTGTATGTATGTATGTATGTATGTATGTATGTATGTATGTATGTATGTATGTATGTATATATATATATTATTTTTTTTTTTTTTTTTTTTTTTTTACGGATCCCAGAGACGGCATTCCCCTTAGCAAGGGGGGGTTAATGCCCTTGGCCTGTTAAGCTGGCCGTCTCTAGTCCTGGTACTTGTAACGCTCCTTTCCGGGGTGAAATTGGTCAGGGTTATTGGTCAAGGTGTTCTCCCGAATACCTTTACCAATCCCTCCGCAAAGCAGGGAGACAAGTACCGCTTGAACCATGGACAAGATGGTAATTGCCGAGCGGTTTAGCAACCCGCAGCTCGAGCCGTTAACAAAGGACTAAACCCGACTATTGCGGTTGGCCAAATCGTGCCACAGGTATTCAATCAGGGAAAACACTAAAGCGACCGGATGAGAGGAAAACCCAAAGAATAAGAAGGAACAGGTGTAATTTATTAATTATGTACAAAACCAAAGAAGAAGAGGACACAAAAGTAATATACAGTGAAGAAGAAGAAGAAAGGGCAGCCTTAAGCAGTCTTATATTATACCCCGGGACAACAAACAGACTCACACGACAGGGGGAATGTCAGGAAGGAGAAGGTCCAGGTGGGACAGCAGGGCTGGAAGGTTCGGGCAGAGGAACAGCAAGGAGGTCTGCTCCAGGTCCACGCTCTGGGCTCGAGGCGAAAAACCCGGCGGCAGCCGCACGTATTCGTTTCACGCGGTAGACGCTTTTCGAAGCAGCTTGTCAAAGGGCTCCGCGCAGCTTCGTCTCTCTCAGCCAAACCTCACCAAGCGCCGTCTCCAACCCAAGTCGACTCTTTGAACCTTCTCACTCGACTCTCAACCGTACCTTCTCACCCGACTCTCAACCGTACCTTCTCACCCCACTGTTCAAGCAGTCCCTTTCAGCCGCTTTTATCGTTCGTGTTGGAATCAAGCCGCCGGCTCTGATGACACGCCTACCGGTTGGCTCACCACGGCGCTGGTTGGACGGCAAAGGGCTCGCTGACTCCACCTCTGCCGATGTGTCGATGTGCCACACCTTGTTCTGGTGGCTCCGCCCCCTTCTTCCTTGGCTTGACCGCATGGCTAATGGCGGTTGGGGCCAACAACCGCATCAAGGCAAGGAGCAGCGAACGCCCCCGACTGTTGCTTTGAAGCGCGGGTGAGGCGATTGGGGAAATTGAAAGGGGCCTATCTTATTTGATTAATGCAATGCAGATTCAACTATTGGGAACAGATCCTTAACTGAAACACATCATAATGAAATAACTATGGAGAGGTCCTATGGTTCGCTACGTGTTGTACATGGCCTAACTAGGGTGCGATCTTTAACAAGCCAATTGATGGGGATATTTACAGGGGAACATTTATAAGGGAAACATTTACTAAAATTTACTAGTGAAGGTTCTAAACACCGTAACTATATATATATATATATATATATATATATATATATATATATATATATATATATATATATATATATATATATACAGTGGAACCTTGACTTACGAGTTTAATTCGTTCCGTGACCGAGCTCGTAACTCAAATCAAATTTCCCCATTGAAATGCATTGAAATGCTATTAATCCGTTCCAGCCCGCCAAAAACCACACCAATTTTTTTTTAAATATACAGTATATATAAAAATATCTCGCGCTTTATATTTCACCTGTATGCAGCATACAAGTTGGCAGGATGGCCTGGACTGGAGGTACGCACACTTGACTCTAAAGTCTAAACTGTCCAGCCTGGGTTTGAATCCCGACCCAGCTATAACCTGTCATGGGTGAATCACAGGCAGGGTGATTCATCAATGTGTGTACCGCTAAACTGGGCGCCCCGTTTGCGTCCCATTAGTTGTTGGATGTTAAGGATCTCACCGTGTTTTCCACAAAGAGAAGGCGAGCTATCGCCGGCATTCTGAACAAGTTGTGGCCTGGCATGCTCTTCTCCTCTGCCGTTATATACGTCCTCCTCGACACCTCGCTCATGTTTTTCGACGATTGCGTGTTTTATATCCAAGCACATCATCCTCTTCTTCTTCTCAGCACTGCACTTGCCACTCACTTTCTTAGGCCCCATGGTTAAAACTAAGAAATTTTCCGAAATAACCAAAATGCGAAAAAAAAAATGCAGCGCTGTACGACAGAGATACGTACTGTACTTGCACGGCAAGATAACCACGTGACCAGAACCCACCTGGCGGCGTGAACTCGAAATAACCAAAATGCGAAAAAAAAAATGCAGCGCTATACGACAGAGATACGTACTGTACGTGCACGGCAAGATAACCACGTGACCAGAACCCACCTGGCGGTGTGAACTCGAAATAACCAAAATGCGAGAAAAAAAATGCAGCGCTATACGACAGAGATACGTACTGTACGTGCACGGCAAGATAACCACGTGACCAGAACCCACCTGGCGGCGTGAACTCGAAATAACCAAAATGCGAAAAAAAAAATGCAGCGCTATACGACAGAGATACGTACTGTACGTGCACGGCAAGATAACCACGTGACCAGAACCCACCTGGCGGCGTGAACTCAAAATAACCAAAATGCGAAAAAAAAAATGCAGCGCTATACGACAGAGGTACGTACTGTACGTGCACGGCAAGATAACCACGTGACCAGAACCCACCTGGCGGCGTGAACTCGAAATAACCAAAATGCGAAAAAAAAAATGCAGCGCTATACGACAGAGATACGTACTGTACGTGCACGGCAAGATAACCACGTGACCGGAACCCACCTGGCGGCGTAAACTCAAAATAACCGAAATGCGAAAACTAAAATGCAGCGCTATACGACAGAGATACTGTACTTGAACGGCAAGATAACCACGTGACCGGGTGGCGAAAGCTCGTAACTCGGATCTCGGCTCGCATCTCAAAGCAATAAACCGCCGGAGCGACGGCTCGTATCTCGAAAAACTCGTAAGTTGGGGCACTCGTAAGTCAAGGTTCCACTGTATATATATATATATATATATATATATATATATATATATATATATATATATATATATATATATATATATATATACTGAACAGCAATAGAAACGTCACTTCATAAAAAGAATTCCTGAACATTTCCCATAGAAATATCAATGCATTTAGTTTAGATATCTCATTATTTACATTCGTCTGTATCTAAATTTAATCATAACTACCGACAGTGGTGCACACGTGGATAAAAACAGGTCACCAAAACGCAGGCAAAAAAACGACCATGGTACAAAGTCGTGCATGATTCCCATGGAAATCAAAATGCACGTGCGTCTCCTTGTGACTTTCCCTATAAAAGGCACCCCAAAACGTGTGTTCATCATTTGTGTTTTGATGCCAGCGCCTTGCCCAGACTTACGAGGATTCAGAGAGACCAGGCTATTGGAAGATTGCATGCTGGACAGACTGCACGAATGGTTGCCAATGCTTTCCATGTCAACGTGAGAACCATCTACAGGTTACAGGAACGATACCAGGCCACCAACAGCACCGATGACCGCCCACGCAGTGGCAGACCGAGGGTAACAACACCACGACAGGATCGACAGATTGTGCGTCATCACATCCAAGATCGCTTTACCAGGGCTACAGAAACTGCAAGACAAACAGTTGGAACCCACCAGAGACACATTAGTGGTGATACAGTCCGTCGACGTTTGAAGAACAGGGATGTCCGTTGTCACAGGCCGTATCGTGGCCCCATTCTTACAGCTCGACACTGCCGTGACCGACTACAGTGGGCCACACAGCATCAAAATTGGCGTTACCAGCAGCGGGGAACCGTTCTTTTCTCAGACGAAAGCTGATACTGTGTTTCCACGGCAGATGGCAGAGTGAGAGTTTGGCGTAGACGTGGGGAACGCTACTCAGATGACTGTGTGATGGAAAGAGACTCGTTGGGTGGTCCAAACATCATGGTATGGGGTGCTATTGCTCTCAATCACAAAGTCGGTCCTTGGGCGTTCCAGAATATTGGTCCAAGAAGAGGCAATGGTGTCACAGCTGCTCGCTACATCGATCAAGTCCTCATACCTCACGTTGTGCCACATTTTGGACGTCACGGAATTCATGTCTTCCGCAGGACAACGCCCATGCCCACACTGCCAGAGCAACAAGGGACTTAATGCAACAGAATGGCATCCAAACCATGCACTGGCCTGCGCTCAGCCCCGATTTAAACCCGATAGAGCACTTGTGGGACGAGGTTCAAAGAAGACTGAATGACGTTCGACCAAGGCCCACAACTGCAGCTCAACTCAGTCAGGCGTTTCTCAGAGTGTGGGCCCAAGTGACAAATGCCTTCATCAACCGATTAATCCACTCCATGTACAAACGATGTATGGCTGTCATCAACGCTCACGGGGGTCACACAAGATACTGATTTTGACCTACCTTGTTCTCACCTGGTCTTGTGTTTTTCTTATTCAGAACATTTCACATTATTGTTTGAACTGTGGTGACCATACCTGTAATGTTTCATGTTGATCCTAAATCTCAATTCGTGTTGATCATAACTTGAAAATAAAGACTCCAAAATATTGATTCTGACTGACGTTTCTTTTGCTGTTCAGTATATTATATATATATATATATATATACATATATATACATATATATACATATATATATATATATATATATATATATATATATATATATATATATATATATATGTACATATATATATATATATATATATATATATATATATGTATATATATATATATATATATATATATATATATATATACATATATATATTGTTACTGACGCGGCTTTAGATGTTATATTGACCGAGCGGTGGTGTATTTAACCGCGTCCGAACAGTTACTCCCCGATTAAAACCCGATTCCACCCGACGTTGACCAGATCGCCCCACAGATATTCAATCGGGAAATCTCTAAAGCGACCGAAAGAGAATGAAAAAGAAGAAGAAGAAGAATACGGAGGAAGAACAGATTTATTATACACACACAAGCAATGGATGGAAGAAGCAGTAACACAGCGAATCGTTAACTTACACTATTCATGTTTACTTAGCCCCAAGACAACGAGCAGGACAGGACGTTCACACTTACACAGGGGATAATGCAGGCAGGTAGGGCTTGAGGTGGATTGCTTGATAGGGAGGCAAAGTCGGGAGGCCGCAGCTCGCAATTCCTCGCGGTTTTGGCGGGAAACCCTCCGTCGTGTATCCGCTGCGGTAGACGTCACGCGCTGGTTCGGCACACCTGCTCCTCTTCTGAGGTGGAGCCGTCTCCCTCCTTTCAGCGCGTCTCTCCAAAGCTGGTTTCCTTGCCGAGTACCTCTCCTCTTTGGCTTGGAGCGTTTCGCATCTCACCGCCTTTTGGTGCAGTCTCTTTGCTCATCTCCCAAGGCCTCTCCAAGTCATCTCTAAGTCATCTGGTAAAGCAGTCCCTTACAGTCGCTTTTATCACCTCGGGCGAAATCAAGCCGCCGGCTCCGAGGTGTTACGTGGTCCCCTCGGTGAATACCTGGTCTCGGTGACCCCCGGACCGTGAGAGGAACTTCGCCAGAAAGTTATATTATATATGCGCTTTCGCCACGCAATCCATATGAATTCCACCCAAGAGACAACCGATGTTCAAGGATATATTTCAATGGTAATGATACCATACAATTTCAATGATACAACCATGGAGAGTTTCCCCGAGCAATCAACAATAAGCAACCATCAACAATTCCCAATCCACAATCAATTCCCTATGATTAAGATGGCCATCTTATATGTGTGTGTCCCCGTGAGTACTCACGACCCCCTTTTTGTCTCGGTCCCGCACAATGTCTCTGGGTCCCTCCTGACCAAGATGATGGTCGGCGTCGCCGCACTTGGGCGGTGGAACGAACCCCGGGTGGACGTGTTTCCACCGGGCAGGTATCGTACCCGGCACCCCGGCTGCAGCCCCTCGTGGCCACGCGCAGCGGGTATGGGAAAGCAAGCCAAAAGCCCCACGCCGCTTGCCAGGCGTGTTAGGCCCCAACGGGCGACCCGTACGCGTCTTTTTAGACAGTGTCGCGAACGGTGCCAAACGCTGGGTCGGTGCACGGCCACACGACAGTTTGACGTCCACCGGGCAGGTATCCGTCCCGGTAACTCCTCTCGCCAGACGGGCTCGGGAACCCCGCTTTTCCACACGGCTCAATCAATCCCACCTTTCGTCGGAGCGGGGCGAGGAAGAAGAATCTCGTCCTTTTTTCTTCCTCGTGTCCCTTCCTCTTCCGGTCACTTCCGTTTCCGGCCACTTTTCAGCAGGGCTCCTGACCCTCCAACCACAACAACCCTTAATCTACTAAACATGGATAAGCAAAGACCTGAATGGTAATTCACATACATTCACATAAATACGTAACACTCCCCCCCTTCAAGAAAGAAAGTTTGAACCCAGCGAAAACTTTCTTTGCCGGCCAATTTGGAGAAACAAACCAGATAACTCAACCCCCCCACATTATCAGTTCCCCCCGGGCACAGTTATTACTTAAAAGTAAAGCAACCAAAATTTCACCACCACCCCTCCAGATTACTCACTCTGGACTAAGCACCAGCAACGACATTGTCCCTGCCAAATCAAACTCCATCTCATGACCCTCTGACTTTGACCGTCAGTTTCTTGTGAATGAAGGTTAAGGGGTTGATCAAAGATCCAAAGTTAAGCCACTCGATAGCACTTTTTCCGGGAGGCCAAGCCGAGTATTCACTACATGGATGCCTTTAGGAACGGAGAGTTCACGGTTAGTCCGTGCAGGAAAGTTCTCTACATGGGCGCCTTGAGGAACGTGGAGTTCACGGTTAGTCCGTGCATGAAAGTTCACTACATGGACGCCTTTAGGAACGGCGTTCACGGTTAATCCGTGTAGGAATCTTGGCTCGGCGGCTCCGCCGCATTCAGTGCTTCAACTTCTCAGAACTTCCCTAATACTTAGGGTGGGACCACTTGTCCCTGTAGTCCCCTGAATAGCGGTCTCCTTCTCGGCCACTACTTTGCCAATCCTTCCTTCGGGAGCGGCCGTAACTCAGGGAGCCTCCATAATAATATTGATTGCGGCCACCACCAAAACTACCGCCCAGTTGTCCTCTCCTGTAGACCTCTCGACGCCTACGAAATGCCTTCCCTACTGTTATGGTCCGACCCTCCAAATCCTTGCCATTCCAATTCTTCTCTGCCTCTCTGGCGTCTTTTGTGCTGGCAAACGTGACAAAGCCGAACCCTCTTGACTGTTGCGTTTCCCAGTCTCTTACCAACCGCACTTCCACCAGCGGCCCATATCTGTTGAAGACAGAGGTCAGAACTTCTTCCTCTGTTTTGAAGTTCAGTCCCCCTACAAATAACTTGGCCCTTTTGTCGCCATCCCGAGCTGGTGTGGCGTTATTTTCCCTGCTGGGCTCTTTACCAACCCTCAGGTTACCATAAACTTGACCCCCGGCCAAATCATTCCCGATAACCACAGATACACCCTCTACAGGAAGCGTGGCTTGTAAACCGACGGTGACCGGTCCTGACACCAAATCGGACTCCAAATGGATGACATGAAGGGGAGCACTAACACCGCCCCCGATCCCCTGTAAACGAACACTATCCCCCGTTGCCGTCTCCTCGGACCATGGCAAAATGCCTTCAAGCATTAAAGATTGATGTGCCCCTGTGTCCCTCAATATCCTAACCGGTTTCCGGTTAGTCGAGGCTCCATCCCGTGACACAAACCCCTCTGAAATAAATGGTTGGTAACTCTTTTGATGGCGATTTCTCACAATGGCCATTGCGTTTGGAGTCGTAGTAGTTGGACTCCGCTCTGGGTCTTCGCTTTTCATGCGGTAACAACTGGACATCAAGTGTCCAGGTTTCTTGCAAAAAGCGCAAGTAGGCCCGGAGGAAAAACTCGTGGTCTGCCTCGGGCCCCCCGAACTATAAGTTTGTCTTGGGCCCGCATCCCTCTGATTTCGAACAGGTGGGGTATCATAGTTGTCCCCATAATCATCTCGAGGCCGCCGCCATGTATGGTCGTTCTCCGCACCTGCTGTTCCATAACTCCCCTGCTGAAGTCTAGGCGAGGAGTTAGGTTTGTGGACCCCTATTCGGTGGGTTAAAGCATAATCATCTGCCATGGTGGCTGCGTCCCACAACTTTGGTACTTTCTTTTCCTGCAGGTACACTTTGATGTCCTCGTGGACACACTGCTGGAATTCCTCCACCAGGATCAAGTCCCGCAATGTTTCGAAGTCTTTCCCGACTCCTTTTGACTCACACCACCGATCAAACATGTTTTCTTTCACTCTGGCAAACTCCACATGGGTCTCACTCTCCCTCTTCCTGGCATTCCTGAATTTTTGCCTGTAAGCTTCCGGAACCAACTCATAGGCTTTGAGGATGTGCTTCTTCAGTACCTCATAATCTGCACATTGGTCCATTGGTAGCGCCGAATAAATTTCCTGAGCTTTCCCCACCAGCACACTTTGCACGAGTATGGTCCAGGCCTCCTCCGGCCAGTTTAATTGTCGAGCCACTTTCTCAAAGTGTGGAAAAAATTTCGCGACTTCCTTTTCACTGAACGGTGGAACCAGCCTCACATGTCTGCCCACATCCCAGGTTCTCTGGTTAGGTGTCGACCCCGTCAGCAAGGGTGGTGCCTCTCCCCGTTCTCTCATTAACTCCAGCTCCTTGAATTTGATTTCTTGCTGAAGCTCCATGTCACGTTCCTTTAATTCCCTTTCCGCTTTTCTCTCCTCTGCTTCGAGGTCCCTTGCAGCTCTCCTCTCCTCTGCTTTTCTCCCTTCTAACCTTTCCTGGAGTTCTCGTTCCACTCTCCTTTCCTCTGCTTGTTTCTCTTCTCTCCTCGCTTCTGCTTTCCTTTCTTCTTCTTTTAACCTTTCCTGGAGTTCTCGTTCCACTCTCCTTTCCTCTGCTTGTTTCTCTTCTCTCCTCGCTTCTGCTTTCCTTTCTTCTTCTTTTAACCTTTCCTGGAGTTCTCGTTCCACTCTCCTTTCCTCTGCTTGCTTCTCTTCTCTCCTCTCTTCTGCTTTCCTTTCCTCTTCTGATCTTTCCTTTTCTGCTTTCCTTTCTTCTTCTGCTCTTTCCTTTTCTGCTTTCCTTTCTTCTTCTTTAATCCGTTCCTGGCTCCGTAATTGCAACTCCAGTTTCCGGAGCTCAACATCTTCTGGTTCTTCGGGTAGCCACTCCCAGGCTAACTCGTCCCATGTTCCTAATCCCACCATAGATTGTATCACCGTGGCCTGCAACTCTGCCTTCCTCAAATTAGTTCGGACCTCCAAGTTAAAATGTTTGGCCAATTTCAAGAGGTCCGACTTTAGCAACGCTCGGAACTGTGCCTCACTCGGGGTTACCACAAAGTTCTGTGCCACAAACGCCATGGTGCCTATCGTTAACACCTGTTAACCTTCACCCAAGACTTTACCCCAATTTCTCAAAAATATTTACCAATTAATAATTAATTAATAAATTTTAATTAATAAAAAAATATTATTTTATTATGTTATACAATTTTAAATCCCGGACATAGACCCAATTGCGAAACCGCAAATCGTAATTTGGACGAGCCCCCAATTCTGTTACGTGGTCCCCTCGGTGAATACCTGGTCTCGGTGACCCCCGGACCGTGAGAGGAACTTCGCCAGAAAGTTATATTATATATGCGCTTTCGCCACGCAATCCATATGAATTCCACCCAAGAGGCAACCGATGTTCAAGGATATATTTCAATGGTAATGATACCATACAATTTCAATGATACAACCACGGAGAGTTTCCCCGAGCAATCAACAATAAGCAACCATCAACAATTCCCAATCCACAATCAATTCCCTATGATTAAGATGGCCATCTTATATGTGTGTGTCCCCGTGAGTACTCACGACCCCCTTTTTGTCTCGGTCCCGCACAATGTCTCTGGGTCCCTCCTGACCAAGATGATGGTCGGCGTCGCCGCACTCGGGCGGTGGAACGAACCCCGGGTGGACGTGTTTCCACCGGGCAGGTATCGTACCCGGCACCCCGGCTGCAGCCCCTCGTGGCCACGCGCAGCGGGTATGGGAAAGCAAGCCAAAAGCCCCACGCCGCTTGCAAGGCGTGTTAGGCCCCAACGGGCGACCCGTACGCGTCTTTTTAGACAGTGTCGCGAACGGTGCCAAACGCTGGGTCGGTGCACGGCCACACGACAGTTTGACGTCCACCGGGCAGGTATCCGTCCCGGTAACTCCTCTCGCCAGACGGGCTCGGGAACGCCGCTTTTCCACACGGCTCAATCAATCCCACCTTTCGTCGGAGCGGGGCGAGGAAGAAGAATCTCGTCCTTTTTTCTTCCTCGTGTCCCTTCCTCTTCCGTTTCCGGTCACTTCCGTTTCCGGCCACTTTTCAGCAGGGCTCCTGACCCTCCAACCACAACAACCCTTAATCTACTAAACATGGATAAGCAAAGACCTGAATGGTAATTCACATACATTCACATAAATACGTAACAGAGGGCACGCCTACCGGGTCGCTCACCGCGGTGCTGATTGGCTGTTAGGGTTGGTTCACTCCTTCCCTCTTATGACGAGGTGGAGACACGCCTTTCTTCTCCGACTCAAAGCACATGGGCAATGGCGGTTGAAGAAAACCGCCCAAAATGCGGAAGGCAATTGGAAGGGAGGTTTTGGGGAAATTGGAAGGGCCTACGCTTATTTTGTTCGATACAATGCAAAGTCAATCTAGTGGGAAACACATATTTAGCCTACATGGAATAAGGAAATACACTATTTAAAAGATATATCGTGACCTGCGTGTAAGTTTCATGGAATTAACTAGGACGGCTGCGACCATTATTTACATTACGAGGATGTTACCATACTTTTGTAACGTTCACATTGTAACGTTTCCACATTCGTTACACTGCACCCTCCTTTCTTCAGGCCCGTGCTCGGGCCTATTAAACTTTAACTTAGTGTGACACGTAGGTGTAATTCCCTCTACAATTAACCTGACCCTGAGTGTGACAATTTTAAAACACAAATAAGTATGTCCCCCTATTGCATTGCACCCTGTCTAACAGACTCAAGCCCACAGCTAACCGAATTACGGAATTATTCTCAAACTATACATTTACGGTGGGGAGCATTATTTACAATGACGTGATTTCTTATTTACAACGCAACCCAGGACCTGTGTTTTTTTTGTTGTTTTTTTTTAGGGAACAAGAGAAAGAAATTCCTGTTGGGAGGGAGGAGACAGCACGCATTGCATCGATGCACCAGTACCAATACCACCAAAGCACCCAGAAGCACCAGAAGCACCACAAAGCACCCAAAAGCACCATCCGGTGCGCAGTCACCATGGTTCATAATAAACACAACAAAACAACTGGTGGTGGTCTTCTCTTTCTCTGCTGGGCCGATGTTCTTCCCGACGTCTTCTGGCTTCATGCGGCCTAGTTGGAAATAATAAAAAGCACAACTGGTGTCCATTTTTATTTAGGGCCTCAGGGGCCAACTAAGGGTGGTCCACCTGTTTGACATAGGTGCCACCTTACCGAGGTCCGCAAGCAAGATTCCCTGGCCACTATGGCCGGTCTCCAACAGAGGTGCCCTGCCCCAGAACCTGGGGTCCATCAAGTGGTACTTGGCCGCAGAACAGCGGTCCATACAGTGGTACATCAACGCAATGCATGCTGGTTCTGGGAATCTCGGGCGCACAATGGCCACCTCACGCACGCCCCCATCGGCACCCAATGGCGCACAGGTCATGTGGGAGACAAAAGAAAGACAATTGAGCGAGGGGTAAGGTCACAAGGGTACACGTCAATAAGGCAATGCAAGGCGAAATGCGTACAGAGGGCGAAGTGAGAAAGCTCGTCCCCACCGTACGTCACCCCCCTGTCACCTACCCTACCCTTGCTCTTACCCTTACCCCATATGTACAAAATCTACACATTACCAATTCGTCACTACTGTCACGTCTTCCCCATATTTCCCCTATACCAAATTCGTCACCACAATCCCTCTACTTCAAAATTTGCCATCACCAATTCATCATCAATCCTCATAAGGAGGCAGAGATGGAACATCAAAGCACAATGTCACACCCACGTCATGATGCGTCTCACAATCCAAACATTTGCATCATAAAAAATAATCAAAACATGGCATGGTGTGGAGTACCTGTCACCTCAGGTGAGTGGATGCAGATGGTGCGAGGAGATCCTTCATCCTAACTATCCTCTAAATGACTTTAACACACTTTACACTACCCGGGGTCTCTCCCTGCCAATCCATTGGCCAACTTACACTATGGGTTCTAAAAACCAATTCCCATTGACCAAACTGTGGTGCTTCTCAATTTGGGGTCTCACTCCCCCGATTCATCTCCCGGTGCTCTCGCACAATTTCTGGGCTGCGACGTCTAGCTCTCCCAACAGGTCTACCCACCTGCACACCTCCCCCACTGTAGTTGCCACCCGAGCTTACCTAGCTCCTCACCCTAACCTAACTAACTGGGGACAGCCCCTCTACTGGCTCTGTCACCCCATGGTGCCCTCTGGCACTGGGCTACCCGGGTCCGTCCTCCGGATCCTCGGGCCCCATCCACAACAACTACTACCGGCTCCCAGAGCCCACCTGCGGCCTCACCTGGCCGACATCCTCACAGTGGTGGAGTGCCCAAACCAACTACACACACTAACAGGCTACACGCCCAGCCATTTCCACAACACTAATGCACCCATCCACATACCATTCTGCCACCCGCACCACAGATGCCAATATCCAACCACAATTTACCTGTACCCTCTACCTAACACTTACACTACCCGCCCCGGGTATCCGTGATGGGGGTCCACTCTTCCCCCATTCACACCATCCACTCCATTCCACAATTTCCACCATTCTCACTCCACGACCATCCATTCCAATACTCCAGATATTCCACACTACCATTTATTCCACACAGCCACATACACCTGTTGTTGCACACCTGTGCCCTCACACCTGGTGCCACCTGCACCCTCCTTTCTTCCTGGACCATTTGGTCAACACAACACGCAATCACCACTACTCCCTCATACACGGCTCCACACACCTGTTCAGTTGCACACCTGTGCAATCACACCTGTTCCATTCTCACCTGTTCAATCCTCACACACACGGCATCATCTCAGCTAACTACTCCCCTCTGAAACTTGCGCTTCCCAGTCGTCCCTTTAAACTATTGCGCTCCCACGTCATTATAATCCACACTAATCTACCTGCGTCCCCACTACAGGTATCAGTCACTAACTAACCTTAACGTCACCTAATGTCATCTTCGCTAGATCCCTATCAATATCCTAACCCACCCGGGCTAGTTTTCACTGCCATACACCCCATAGACTATAGCTCCTTTGCCCCACCTGTGAGGGATGGTGGATTTGCCATCCCACCACATCGGGGGTCTCTCACTATCAATTTTGTTCGTCCAGATTCCAACCAATTCAAAAATTTTCCATTTACTGCCAATTCTACCCACCTTTCGAAATTTCGTATCAATTCACTATCACTATCACCATCACCCGTCTACTTATTACATCCTCTCGGTGCGCCAATTCACATCTACAGCCCGGCTTCGTACAGCCGAGCAATGAACACGGATTCTTTTGTGCCGGCGGCTGGATGCGTCCCGCATTCGGGGCAGGGGCGGGGGCTTACCCGGGCCGAGATCCCACGCACCACCTCGGCGTGGAGCCATCCAATGTCCCGATCTCGACCTGCCGGCACGTCTCAACAAAACGTGGTCGCCATGACGACCCCTCCTATCCAGCTGCCCGCTCCGCCTAGTGGAGCCCGGACGCGGCCGTTCCAAGCGAGGCACAGCGCGGATCGCGTACGGCGGTTCTTTCGAAACCGCCGTGGTTCGGATCCCCGCTGGTCCTCGCGGCACGCGAAGCTGCCCGACGCGCACCGAGGGCCCGATTCGGCTATAAGTCGCCCTAACCGCTAAACCGGTTACTGTCGACGCTTCACCTGGATGCTTACATGCATACGCTACCCCTTTCTTGCTCATACATGCAGCCGTTTCCATTCTCCTCGTACCTTTCCTTACACACCTCGGTACACTCATTCCGCTCGCCGACTTGGTCACACACCTGACCACCGAACACTTTGGCACACATTCGTTGGTCGCACACCTCACCAACACACCTCTTCGTGCCCCCTCCTCGGTCACTTCCTCTGTGACAATCACAGGTGTGCTCTCATTCGCACACCCAACCACGTGCCTCACTACCAACTCAAATGTGCCTTCCCACACACGCTCTACCATTCCAGGTGTGCATCCTTCCATTCCAGGATCAATATTGACCGAGTTGACCTTTTGACCTCAAAAATAGTTTCCCTATTTAGTGACTCAATGTGCAAATGCTGTTCAATTTTCAAGTCAATCGGATGAAAATTGAGGATTTAAAAAACTTGGCCTATGTTGACCTTTTGGCCTATGCTGACCTCAAAAATAGTTGGTGGTTGAATTCAGTTACCTGATATGAAAATCCGATTCAAATTTCAAGTTAATCGGATGAAAATTGAGGATTTTAGAAATTCGAAAAATGTGGTTGACCTTTGGCCTATGTTGACCTTTGGGCCAATGTTGATCTCAAAAATAGTTGGTGGTTGAATTCAGTTAGCCGATATGTAAATCCTCTTCAAATTTCAAGTCAATCGGATGAAAATTGAGTTTAGAAATTTGATATTGTTGTTGATCTTTGGCCTATGTTGACCTTTTGGCCTATGCTGACCTCAAAAATAGTTGGTGGTTGAATTCAGTGACCATATATGTAAATCCTCTTAGAATTTCAAGTCAATGAAATGAAAATTGGTGATTTTAGAAATGCGGCCTATGTTGACCTTTTGGCCTATGCTCACGTAAAATATAATTTGTGGTTGAATTCAGTGACCAGATATGCAAGTAATTTTCAAATTTCAAGTCAATTGGATGAAAATTGAGGATTTTAGAAATTTGGCCTTTGGCCTTGACCTCAAAAATACTTGGTGGTTGTATTGAGTGACCAGATATGCAAGTAATTTTCAAATTTCAAGTCAATTGGATGAAAATTGAGGATTTTAGAAATTTGGCCTATGTTGACCTCAAAAATACTTGGTGGTTGAATTGAGTGACCAGATATCCAAGTTCTCTTCAAATTTCAAGTCAATCGGATGAAAATTGAGGATTTTAGAAATTTGGCCTATGTTGACCTCAAAAATACTTGGTGGTTGAATTGAGTGACCAGATATCCAAGTTCTCTTCAAATTTCAAGTCAATCGGATGAAAATTGAGGATTTTAGAAATTTGGCAAAGTTGGTGACCTTTGGCCTATTTTGACCCCAAAAACAATAGGCTTCTCAATTGGGACGACCGATACAGCTTGGTGAAGTTTCGTGACGATCGGTTTGGAATTGTGACCTGTAGGCCGGTGACAGACAGACAGAACCACAAACGCAACCGACCAATATCGATTTTGCAAGTAACAAGAAAAAAACCCCAGCTTACGATGGCATGGAAGTGGAAAAGTACGAGCCATGAGTCAGATGAGGTCCTCACTATTTATATTCATAAATGTAATGCACATTAGTGTGTAGAAAAGCTCGAGGGGCCCCAAGAAGCTTCTTCCCAATTGGCAATTTTCTCACAGAAACTGAACCCATGGAAGTGCACGCAAACTAGAATGGGGTCTAATGCTAAAGGGGTGGCGGCATAAAGGGTAACCAAGATTCAGTAAAGGGTCAGTCACCATAGCGTTTTCCAAAAAAGGGCATGTACGTAAATTGCAGATGGCCGAGAGATGCACACTCACCTGTCAGCTGTCTCGCCATGGTTCGAATCCCAACCCCGCTAAAACTGCCATCCCAGTGTTTCACGGGCAGGGTAATTCATCAATGTGTGTTTCATCCCTCAGGTGACCATTAAACGGCCACCCTGTCTGTCGGCCTTAGTTGGTGGACGTTGAAGATCCCACGGTGCCTTCCGAACGATTCGGTGAGTTATCGCCGACACCCTGTAATGAGCAAATTTCAATTTCCTGCTCGAACCAGCAGAGGACACTGCATCAGTGCCACATCCACATCCTCAATCAAGGATTGCCACCTCACCTTGTGTTTCATGAGAATGAAGAAGTTAAAATCGCAGGATTTAGCAGGTAAAACTCATTCTCCACATAACAGTAAGACCGTAACTGTATGACCCAGTTCTAAGTACACCTTAATGCATATACAAAGGTACTTGCATTTTCTGGTCAATTCATATGATCCACATGTGAAGTTAACCAAAATAGCTCAGTCGAGACAATCGGAGAATTCTTTACATGAGGACCACAAGTTAGCTAATTCAACAATATGTGGATGCGTCAGGCGAGCCCTGGATAAAAGGCACACAAATGTTAAGTGGATCATACCAGGTTCAGTTACCAAGTTTCTTGTTGACTGCTCGCCAAGTGGCGTAAGCACTCCATTAAAAACCGTTGATAAGGAACGGCTGCCTTGGCAAGCAATAGCAAGCTGTCTGGTAACTGAAGACATCCCAAGTGTAGTTTTAACCACCCATATCATCCGACATGGTGAACAGGAAAGTGATAGTGTTACGGCACACTCCTGACACCAATGTTACGGGTTTCAGGGTTCAAGCGTGGAGTTCACCGTGACCTCCGACCCTGAAGCCAAAGAGTCATGGATAACTCCACGACCCCCCCCCCCCCCCCCCCCCCATCAGGTTGCTAAGCAACCACAGACGCCTGCAACAAGTTCTAGCAGGGCCCTCTGCGCCCAGTGTCGCATTACCTTACCTGGTGAGCAAGTTATCTCAACTAGGGAACCACGCTCTTAACGTCCCACCTCGTCTACTATTTGTGCTTGTCCGTAGGTGGGTTTTGCCGTAGGTGGGTTTTGGTTATCTCGTGTACTGAATTAATGAGGTACAACTTAATGAGGTGATTGAGGGCACTTTGTGATTGGCAAATAAATAAAAATTCCCTTCAAATTAGACCGTGATTAATGTTTGCCAATGGTTTTTCAGAAAAATAAATTGCGTTTGGGCTCCCCTTTTGGGTCTTCAGGGTCTTTTCAGTCTTTGGGGTCTTTTTAGTTTTTGGGGTCTTTTCATTCTTTGGGGTGTTTGCATTCTTTGGAGTTTTTTGGGACTTTAAGGATCTTTGGGGTCTTTTTGGTGTTGGGCTAGCGGCTAGGGTGCCGGCTTAGGATCCTAGGATCCTGGGTTCGAATCCCGGTCGATCGCTGAATTAACGCCAGGGGGGTTGACTCAGCCTGTCATCCTTCCGAGGTCGGCTAATTGAGTACCAGTTCACTGGTAATTCCCTGTTTGTCGTTAAAGGCGGCAAAAAGGGTTGGTGTCAGGAAGGGCATCCGGCCGTAAAACATTGCTTCAAAAAGGGGACCAAAAAACAACAACAACCACGGTTCCCGAAGAAAGGCCAACCCCTGCTTGCGGGGAAAAATGGCCTCTAAAGGTGGTTATATAACTTAGCGACTATTTAATATGTACGCTATGTCGAACTAATTAAGGAAAAAGACAACTGAGCAGGTTTGAACCAGTTTACCAAATAAGTAGGCATGTATTTACAATCAAAAATTAAGTATTTACAGAAACAATGCAATGTCACAAAGAAAGCAATTATCCCTTAGCAAGTAAAAGCCCCTTAAACAATCTTGCACAAGAACATAAGACAGTTACGCCACAATCATCTGGGCAAAGTAAAGAGGAAGGAGAAGAAGATAAAAGTAGTTTGAAGCTTAGGTGCGGCCTCTTGCACACCCGACGCAAGCAGGCAGGCTTGTGTTGATCCCAAGGTGGAGGGAAGGCGGTGGTGTGGGTTCCCGACGTGCAAGGACAGGTGCAGTATACGCTTAGAGGAAAAGGTTTGAGGTGCGCATCAGTGCTTCACCCACCTGTGACGGACGTTAATCGTCGATAGCTCTTTTGAATCATTGCTAACTCTTTGTAATGACTGAGCTTTTCTTAAAGAAAGAAAAGATTGTGTAATCAGTATGGAACTACTGCTGCGTGCCAAGGACTTTGTGGTACCATCCATTCTCGTACCTCGCGTCAGTGCAGGTTGTCCCAGCACAGCTCGTCTCAGCCCGGCACGGTTCGTCTCAGCCCGGCGCAGCTCGTCTCAGCCCGGCGCGGCTCGTCTCGGCCCGGCTCGTCTCGGCCCGGCGCGGCTCGCCTCAGCCCGGCGCGGCTCGTCTCAGCCCGGCGCGGCTCGTCTCAGCCCGGCGCGACTCGTCTCAGCCCGGCACGACTCGTCTCAGCCCGGCGCGGCTCGTCTCAGCCCGGCGCGGCTTGTCTCAGTCCGGCGTAGCTTGTCTCACCCAGTGAAGCTTGAATCGGCAGGCAGTCTCTCATAATGAACAGGCAGGCAACTTACTTCCGAACGGATCCTCAGCATGATATCGGCAGCCGTAAACAGCTCCAGTCGTTCACCTTTTATCTTTCCTGGGACAGGCGGGGCTCCAGGGACCAAGGGTTGCTCCACACTCTCTGACCCCTGCGTGTCGCATCCCCATTGGTTCGTGCTCCTCATGGACTCTCGAGGGGTCGATTGCGGTGGTTCTGCATCGCAGAGCTTCTCGAAGGATAAATTCTGGTGATGCTGCATCAGAGAGCTTCTCGAAGCATCGATCACAGCAGCGCTGTAGTGATGGTTCTTTCCAGCACTGGGATTGACTTGTACTATTGTTTTGATTGTATTCGGCAGTGTGTGTATTGCAAGACGTGTTGCGTTGTGTGCATGATTTGCAGGGGGAAGAAAGGATGGGAAAAGGGGATTCAAGTGGGTTTGAGGACAGAAGGTATGAAAGTAGATTTAAATGGAGGAGGGTTTTTTTTTAGCTTGCGCGGGGTTTGAGAGTTTAAGGGTGAAGGCTTTCAGCGAAGCATGGGGAATAGAGGTTCGGAAGTGTGAAAGGGTGAGGAATCGGGATGGATGGGAAGTTGGATGCAAAGTGGGAAATCGCAAAGAGGGAAAGAACCTGCTAAACCCACACAACACATATTCCCTGTCCCCTGAATAATCACATGTTCGAATAAAATATCTAATTATGGGTTTCTTGTGTGTTGAATGTAACTCCCCCAGGGTCTGTTTTTCACACTGAAACACGAGCATCCCATGATCAGTAGAATGATGACTTTATATATGATTTTTCTTTGTTTATGAGCTTCTTGTTGTTCCAATTTAGGATCTTCATGAAAGAAAATTATTTTTAAAAGTTATAGAAGAGATATATAAATGGTGGGGGTCGGGAGGAGGGAGGGATTGGTCTGCGATGTTGCTTGGCATGGGGTCCTTGCTGCCTCTCGATGCCCTTGCCAGTAGACCATCATGCCTTCCCATTAGCTCGTTATCCAATATGTTGAATCATATAGTATTATCTGGAAAGCTGCCTCGGCTGCTTGTATCATATTAACACAAATTGCTTTATGAATTGGTCATTCAATTGATCTAAATCTGATATTTCCACTTGATCCATAATTTGATTAAAATCTCTTGCTAATCAAAGTCTTTCAGAAGCATCTAATTTATAGAATTGGTGGGAGTGGAAATGAGGACAGGACTAAGTAGTCCCACCAAATACCTACTACTGTCCTTCCTTTTGCACTCCCACAAAATTCCTACTCCTGTCCTTCCTTTCTTGTGATGAATACAATCTCCTTGCCCCCTAAGTGTATATCTAGGCCGGTATCTATACGTCGCCTATTTTTTTCCTCATTAACAACAATTATAACATTGATATTAATTCATAATATTATTAACATTAATAACAATCTTTTCAGCCCAACGTACCAATGGTCACAGAGAAAGCGAATTTTAAAGGGAATAAACCCGCAAAATTCTGGCAGAAGGGACATATGAAACATAGTCGTGGCCATAAATATTGGCACCCTTGCACTTTTTCAAATAATGCACCATTTCTTCCTGAAAATTGTTGAAATAAAAAAATATTTTGGTATCCACGTATGTATCTCTGGTTTGCAGTGAAACAAACAAAAAAAGCTGAAAAAATAATTAAATCTTAGTTTATTCCACACAGCAATCCTAATATGGCCCGGACAATATTATTGGCACCTTTTATAAGTTTTTATTTTTTATTTTTGATATACAGAATCGAGGCTCGTGTAAGAGCTAAAATAAATAATTAGTTGTTAGAAATAATTCGATTTCAAGCAGGTGATTCTCCTTTACTTTGGAATTGAACTCACCAGTGGTGAGTTGAGGTGCCTGTAATATAAAAATCACTCATTCAACCAGTTTGAATGGAGAAAAGGAGTTATTCTGCTGTTTTGTGTCACTGTGTGTACCGCAATGAGCCTGGAGAAAAGAAACAAAACAAAATAATTGTCTAAGGAGGTCAGACACAAGATTGTAGCCAATCATGGACAATCTCAAGGCCACAAGTCCATTTCCAGAGACCTTGATGTTCCTGTGTCCACCATACGCAATGTTATCAGGAAGTTTAAGGCCCATGACACTGTAGCCAACCTCCCTGGACGTGGCCGCAAGAGAAAACTTGATTGAAGATTGCAGCGAAGGATTGTTCGAATGGTGGAGAAAGAACCTCGATCAACTGCCAAACAGATTCAAGTTGACCTTCAGACACAAGGTACGACAGTTTCAACTCGCACCATCCGTTGCTAACTCGATGAAAGGGGTTCTATGGTAGGAGACCCAGGGGGACCCCACTCCTGAGAAAGTGACAAAAGAAAGCCCGACTGGA
Organism: Myxine glutinosa; assembly: GCF_964187855.1. Taxonomy (NCBI): domain Eukaryota; kingdom Metazoa; phylum Chordata; class Myxini; order Myxiniformes; family Myxinidae; genus Myxine; species Myxine glutinosa. The sequence continues at coordinate 130,204,459 of NC_136270.1, forward strand.
GTTAGCCAAAACACACCCGAACAAGCCAAAATCCTTCAGAGAGAATGTCCTTTGAACAGATGAGACCAAATTAGAGTTTTCTGGTAAAGCACATCATCTCTATGTTTACAGAAAACAAAATGAAGCCTTCAAAGAAAAGAACACCTTCCCTACAGTCAAACATTGAGGAGGTTCAGTGATGTTTTGGAGTTGCTGTGCTGCCTCTGGCACTGGGTGCTGAAGTGGCCGGCAATGAGTCCAGATCGAAATCACATTGAACACCTGTGGGGAGATCTGAAAACAGCAGCTTGGAGAAGGCATCCTTCAAATCTAGGAGAACTGGAGCAGTTTGCACAAGAAGAGTGGGACAAACTGCCAGTAGAGGTGTAGGAAGCTCATTCATGGCTAGAGGAAGCACTTGACTGCAGTTATTTTGTCCAAAGGCAGTGCTACCAAATATTAAGTCGAGGGTGTCAATAATTTTGTCAATGCCATTTCTTTTTATTTTCTGATTTAAAAGGATATATTATGTTCTGAATCAAAAACAAAGGTTCTGTAATATTAACAGTGAAATAAAGAATTGTGGAGACCAAATACGTTTGTCAATTTCAACTTATTTTTAGAGAAAATTGTGAGTTATTTGAAAAAAGTGCAAGGGTGCCAATATTTTTGGCCACGACTGGACATACATTGGTCGGACGGACAGACAAACGCTATTCCAGACAGCATTGCCCTATTGGCTACGCCGTGAAAATCACCAGAACTGCCATTGGGGGTTTGATAGCCATTGGGATCAAAAATGAAAATTGACAAACTGAAAAGTGAAAAGTATGCAAACAACGTTTTCGATCAAAGAAAGACGAGGTAGATTATGACATTGGACATGTGCATGGGACAAGGTTTAAATTTGTCCACAGAAGCGGACACTGCTCACTTATCGCTTGTAAAAAGTGGCGGATAAGGAATTTGTGGGTAATATCCAATGGGAATTCTCTATTGGAGATTACCAACATGTTTTGCTACTGACTGTTTATAATAACACGAGTAAAAAGTCCGTCAAAAATGACGGGTTGGAACTAGTCTAGTAGGAAGACTAGGTCCCCCTGCACCCCCCGGAGATATACTTCTAATCAGTGTTTCTAGATTGGAAAAAATGTGTAGAAAATGACTAGCTATGGCCCCAAGCTGAAAAAATGTCCCACATACCATTTTTATGCAAATTACTGCTGCCATTATCAAAAAAACGATTTTTGACATATCTCAGCCAATATTGCAGATAATTGAAAAATGAAGGTGTCTAGACCCATGTTTTGAAGGGCATAGATCATGATAGAACTATTCATAACATGATTACATGTGTCTATGGTATACTAGTATGCATATTAATGCTGTAATTACAAAATAATCAGTTTTACAAATGATAAGGATACGTTAATACTGCAGATAACTTAACATGGTACATAAGGGGTCTAAACCCAGGTATTTTCAAGGTTAAATGTCAACAAGATGCTCCTGAGTCTTGCATAGGGGCGGGACATTGGCAGTAACATTGGTACCACTCAACTTTTCTTCCCACCATTGACTTTGTATTGCGAGAGATTTTCACTTGCTTATTTAAAGGTTTCTCACCCAGCCCACGTAAAATCTACCAACTCCTGCTGTTAACTCCCAAACATATTTTTTTATGTTATCCAATCACAGTGCAGAAATGACAGACTAGAGATCCAAATTAGTGCTGCTATAGCTGCCATTTTACATTTCCATCCATGTAACATGCGCGCTCGCGCGCTCGTATCAATTGGTAATGTCGCGCGCTCGTATCAATTGGTAACGTTGATGTTATTGAATACCTCAGTTGAAAGTTCAGTCTTCCATTCCATCTGTGTGTTGTTCTTGGTATTCATCCTCCAATCTAGCCAGGTAAGATGCTAACTATAATGTTACTCACACTCTTGACTTCAGTTTCTGCATGAAATCATAAACAGGCAGAATAACAGCTGAGCCAGCTAGCACCATGTTAGCTAACGTTAAAGCTAGCCTCATCTATGTACAGTATGTTCCTAATGTCGGTGTAACTTAAACTTTTGTTAATGCCAAACATGAGACATATCTGTTGACTTCTGTATATGAATTGAACCAGAAAGAGGCACGACAGCTGAGCTAGCTACAGTAACTTAGCACAATGTTTCATTGGCCTAGATAGCTAACGTTAGTGTGGAAGAATTTAGATGTTTTAGCTATTAGCACTTTTGATGCCACTAAACATGGTTTAGTCAGCTAAAAAGTACCCTAGTGTAGAACATGACTCAGAACCTCTGTTACCTCACTGAAAACTCAGAGCCTCCTTTCACAGGCACTTTTAACATCATTCGTGATTTCTTATTTGTCATTTAACAGTGATGGTAGACATCGACAGCAAGCATGCCCAAAAGAAAACGGAGTGTAGAACCTGCAGCCCAAAGCTCTCCTCCTACATGCATCCTTCATGTACCATCCATGTCTGATCATGGGGATTTCACGCCCCTCCGTAAAATTAAAGGATCTGCTTCAGAAAAACTGCAACTGCTTCAAAAGATCCGGGATAGACGTCTCAACCAACCGCATGACTCCCCATGTCGTATGCAATCAGTATGTGATCAGATCCCGGCAACTCTTCCTGATGACCTAGAAAGAGTAGGATATCACAGCAAGTGTTATAAGCACTTTGTCCGCCACTTTCATCGTCTGGGAGATGATACAGAACCAGGGCCATCAACCTCATCATGGCATCACTCTCCTCGTAAACCAGGAGGTTCTGCTGAACCCATCTTCCCGCCAGAGTGTATATTTTGTGAGAAAGTTGAGACCAAAGATGCTCATCGCAATACTGAGAGGCCTACAACCTTCCCATCCTTTAAAAACAAAGAAAATGCATGGGAGCAAATCGAAACACGGGCTGAGAAAATGGGTCTCTATCGACTCCATCGAAAGGTGAAAAACAAAGACCTCTTTGCATGTGAGGCCAAACACCATCCGTCATGTTTTAAAGCTTTCCGCACAGCATTCTACAACTATGAGCGTGCGATTCACAGAGCCGAAGCACCAAAGGAGCAGGCTTGCATGTCAGCCGCCCATGAAAAGGCATTCAACTCAGTACTGGAACACATTCAAACCCAGGTCATCCAGCAGAATAAAGTTCTACAGCTTTCTTCCTTGCGCTTGCTCTATGTCGAGGAACTGAAACTGAATGGATATGAGAACTCAAATTATCGGTCAGAGAAACTACTGAAACGCCTACAGAATGACCCAATCAAGGAGCATATCCACTTCACGAAGGTTGATCATGACAAATGTGATGTCATTTCTTTCTGGCTTGTGCACAGCTCAAACATAACAGTTTCCAATGCTCTCGCACGAGCATTCACACTCGGAAGCACAAACAAGAACCAAAATGTTGCCCTCCAACTTCGCCAGGGTATTCTACAGGCTTTCAGAGAGTGTAAAGACCAACCAAGATCTGCAATACCCCAAGGATGCCCTGTTCATCCAGGATGGAATGGCGCTGCTGCATACCCTTGCCAACCTTCCCCCAACATGTGGTGAGATATGCTTGCAGGTGCTTGATCAGATGGTGGCCAAGCAGCACTTTCTGTTCTCCACTGACAGTTACCATCCTGAGTCAATCAAAGCGCAGGAAAGGCTGAGGCGGGGCAGCTCAGAGAAGATCATTCTGGCTGGACCAGCAACCAGGAAGCCATATGACTTCAAAATGTTCCTTGCAAATGACGACAACAAAAAGCAGATGTGCCAGCTTCTTCTGAAAGTGTGGAGTGGACAAGAGGCAGCTACCAGGCTGGAGAGAACGGAGATGGCTGTGCTGATCGTGGAGGGGAAGGCCCACCAACTTGCCTCAACGAATGGCAAGGTAAAATTGAAAGCCCTTCGTGAATGGCGATTCAATTTGTAATTTTTCCTGAAAAAAAGGTGATTACCTGTGATGTTTGTCTAGATCTGAAACTGGCAGTGACTGGTGATTGAAATGCGGTGCCTTTTTGTGTTTCAGGTCGAGGTACGTGAACTCCCCACGATCTACAGCAACCAGGAAGAGACTGATACCAGGGTGGTTCTGTACCTCCATCATGCTGCTACCATCGGATACAAGAACGCTGTAGTCAGAACACCGGACACAGACATCCTCCTGATCCTGCTCCACCATGCCCACAACATCAAGCTGACGGTGTACCTGGATACAGGGTCAGGGAAGCATCGCCAACTTGTCAACGTCTCTGAGCTGGCAGAATCCCTGGGAGAGGACTACTGTGCCACTCTCCTGGGGTACTATGTGTTCAGCGGAGAAGACTGCACCAGTGCCTTCAAAGGGAAGGGAAAAGTCGGGCCCTTGAAAAAGCTGGAGAAGAATCCCAGGTTTCACAGGGCATTCGGTGAACTGGGTGACAACTGGGATGCCAACCCTGAGGTGGAGAGGCAGTTAGAAAAATTCACCTGTGTGATGTACGGCCAGAGTCGCGAGTCATCAGTGGACATTGTCCGTGCCAAGCTGCTACGAAAAATGGTGGGAGAGGACAAGACCCTCACATCCAAGTCCAAGGTTGATCTGGCTCGCCTTCCTCCATGCCAGTCTGCCCTGAAGCCGCACATCCAGCGTGTGAACCACCGCGTAGCATTGTACAAAAGAGCCGATCAACCTATCATCGAAAAGCCAAAACCTTATGAGGAGCAAGGATGGATAAGGACTGATGAAGGACTGTTGAAACCAATGTGGTCCAGTGGTCCCATCCTACCAACCTCACTGGTGGATCTTCTGAACACAGGAGAGCACGAAGAGGAGGAGGAAGAGGAAGGAGAAGAAGAGTTTGACTCTGACGATTTCGATGAAAATGATGATGACTGACTCAGTGTAGAATCACTAATGCTAATGATGTTTATCTAAAACAAGCAAGAGAAGAGTGGTCACATTGAGTGCTAGGACTATTTTGACAGTTGTAATATTTAGAAAAATAAAACTTTGTGTTAACGTCTGTGTAGACGGACCTTAATATGAGTCTATTATTTCGTAAAACTGTGATTATTTTGTAAATAAAGCACTAATTAGCATACTAGTATACCATAGACACATGTAATCATGTTATGAATAGTTCTATCATGATCTATGCCCTTCAAAACATGGGTCTAGACACCTTATTTTTTCAATTATCTGCAATATTGGCTGAGATATGTCAAAAATCGTTTTTTTGATAATGGCAGCAGTAATTTGCATAAAAATGGTATGTGGGACATTTTTTCAGCTTGGGGCCATAGCTAGTCATTTTCTACACATTTTTTCCAATCTAGAAACACTGATTAGAAGTATATCTCCGGGGGGTGCAGGGGGACCTAGTCTTCCTACTAGACTATTAATATATTTACAGTTTTAATTTAATTTACAATTTAATTGTTTCCACGTTTAACTTTTAATGAAATGTAATGATTGTTCCTGATTTTCTAAACACTTGAGTTATAATCCAGCATTGCTTACAGGATTATTTTAAGCCGTTAATATGCGGTTGATTTTTGAATTTGGTCAGTAACGTCTCCGTTCACGAGAGCAGTGTGATACGGTTTCATTGGCTGTCCAGCTTTGCCCACCCCACTTTGCATATACCCCGCCCACTTTGTATATAAGGGGAAGTTGAGATGATTTTATCACTCTTGAGGAAGATTAACGGAGGCGTGTGGCTTCACATGTTGTTAATCGAAACGTTGAGTCATTATTTGTTCAATTAAAGGTTGGAGATCTTACCATGGAGTCATTTGGATTTACTCCCAACAGCAAATCTTTGCTTATATATATATATATATATATATATATATATATATATATATATATATATATATATATATATATATATATACGTATATATATATATATATATATATATATATATATATATATATATTGTTGCTGATATGAGGATTGTGTTTTTTTTTTATTGTGTGCTTTATTATTATTATTGGTTATTCTGCGCCTCCTGCCTCCGGAGCTGTGTAAAGGTCAAAAGGGCGTCCCATAATTAGTCCACAAGCATACACGTCAGCCAATCATAGAATACCCCTGTTCGATAGTTATATCTTATTCTGTGTTTTAGGGTAAGGCTGTGTCTCCCATTAATAGAAGTACTCCATTGCACCAAGTGAAAGAGATAGATTCCCTTCATTCCCATTCCCAAAACCTCCATTCCCCCTTTTCGTCGATTGGAAACTACCTTCGCTCCAATTGCCGCCATTGACCACGAGGCAGGGTTGGGGAAGAAAGGCGGGTCCCCACCTCGTCATAGAGGGGAGGAGTGAACCAGCCCTTGCCGACCAACCCAGAACGAGGGGTTGGCTTTAGAGGGCGGAGAGAGAACGTTTTGGGGAGGTTCGCAAAAGGGTCAAGGGTGGGGCTTATATAACCCGAGGCAGAGGCCCCCAGAGAGAGTCGAGGAGGGAGGAGATCAGAAGACAGAAAGGCCTTGAGTTGGACTAAGCAAGAGAGGAAGTTGTTGGACTGGGTGGGACTAAGAAAGAGAGAGAAAGAGTCCTGAAGCTTGTGAGAGAAAGAGAGAGAACCCGTCACACCAACCCCCCACCAGCCGCGTTGGCTCCACCAAGCGTTCACCTCCACCAAGGCTCCACCAAGCTCCGCGTTGGCTCCACCAAGCGTTCACCTCCACCAAGGCTCCACCAAGCTCCGCGTTGGCTCCACCAAGCGTTCACCTCCACCAAGGCTCCACCAAGCTCCGCGTTGGCTCCACCAAGCGTTCACCTCCGCCAAGGCTCCACCAAGCTCCATGTTGGCTCCACCAAGCGTTCACCTCCACCAAGGCTCCACCAAGCTCCGTGTTGGCTCCACCAAGCGTTCACCTCCACCAAGGCTCCACCAAGCTCCGCGTTGGCTCCACCAAGCGTTCACCTCCACCAAGGCTCCACCAAGCTCCGCGTTGGCTCCACCAAGCGTTCACCTCCACCAAGGCTCCACCAAGCTCTGCGTTGGCTCCACCAAGCGTTCACCTCCAGCCATCCACCTCCTGCGATTCCTGTCATCATTCCCTGCGTGAGTCTATCTTTTGTTTGTTCTGTCCTGGGTTAATTAAGACTGTAGGTAAGCTAGTATTTTCACTGTGTCACCTGCGTCTTATGTGCTGTAAATAAACGTGACTGCTTTCTTTTTGCTTATGTGTGTAAATAGTAAATAAATTTCGTAGTATTTCCAAACCTTTCTTTGCCTTCGTCTTCCTCTTTGCATTCGTCGTTTTAGTCTTTTCCCTCTTGAGCAGCCGCGGTGCGATCCGGCCAACGTTTGGGTGGAATCGGGTTCTAATCGGGGAATAACTGTTCGGTCGCGGTAATACCAACCGCTCGGTAAAATAACATCTTTAACCGCGTCCGTAACAATATATATATATATATATATATATATATATATATATATATATATATATATATATATATATATATATATATATATATATATATATATATATTGTTGCGGATATGGGATTTGGCCTCCATCCATATCCGCTTGTAAATATTCCCCTATTTCCCCAATACTCCCCAACTATCCCCAATCCCCCATTCCCTAGTCCCATTGTCTGTAAACAACACTCTGTAGCCCCGACCTTCCCCTTTTTCCCCCATTAAATGTCGCACCCAGGTTCACCGCATCTCACGTAGACAACTATAGGACATCTTGCTAGTTATTCTTAGTCTATGTCAGTTAAGGACTCGTTTCCATTAATTCTGACTCTTCGTTGCACCAGAATGTGATTGTATGGCACCGTTAGCAAGTTTAGGACCTCCCAATACCTCCCCGCATCTCTTCCTCATGGAACTACAACCACAACAACAACTACAACAACAGCGGGGGCGGCGCGGCGGCGGCGCGGGGAGTGTGCGTCCTCACTCCGGCTTGGTTAGCCGCCATTGACCATGTGCTCCGACGGGGTTACCACACAGGGGCTCACTGTCAGCTCCTCGTCAAGGGCGGAGCCCGGTAACCCCCCGCACCCAATAAGAAGCCGCGGACCGATTCCATCTGGGGCGGAGCTAACGAGCCGAGGGCGTGTCACTCCCCGCTGGACATGCGCAGGAAGACGGAGGTGACGTCAGATGCGCCTCAGCTACGAAGAAGAAAGGACGCCACCTCCTAGCGCTGAGAGATACCTCCCGCCTCTCTGGACCGGACCGGGTCGATTCTGCCCCTGAGCCAAGGTGCACCTTGAGCCATCGACTACCTGCCCTTCCTTGCCATCAATCCCTGTGTGAGTCAGTCTTGTCCCGTTTGTCTGTGGTCTGTCGGGGCTAAGATAAGACCGTGTCTAAGTGCCCATCTTTCTGTGCTGTACCTCTGTGCCGTGTAATCTAAACGTTCTGCATAACCCATATTATATCCTCCTCCGGAGGTCTTGAGAACTGTACCCCTGGTGTCGTGTCATTTAATCCCAGCCGTTGTGTCCTTTCCTTCATTGATTTAGCATAGCGCGATTTGGCCAACGTTCGAGTGTAATCGGGTAACTTGTGCGAACACGGCGGCCATTCCGCTCGGTCAAGCAACATCTAAGTCGTGTCCGTAACAATTGGTGTCGGGAAGCGGGATCGGTCCCGGAGCGCGTTTTACGCGTTCGAAATTATAACGGCGAAATTTGATTGTGTTTTACAAAAAAAAATAAAAACCCGAATTTTGAAAGTCGCGCTATGGCAGACCAAGACGGCTGGGTTCCGGTAGAGGAGAGTGAGGCAGGGTCGATCCAGGACCAAATTGAGGGACATGAGGAGAGCGAAGCAGTGAGGGTAGCAGGGTCGCAAAATGGCGTCGTCGCGCACGAGGTTACAGGTGCACAAAATGGCGCTCTCGCACACGAGGTTTCAGGCGCGCAAAAAGGCGCCTCGCACGAGCGCGGGGTAGCCGCGCCCGCTGCGCAAATAGCGGAATTGATGTGCGGGACCTCATGGCGCAGATTAATGCAACCATACTAATGGCAAATATGGGGCTAGAAGCAAAAATGGATGCTCAGGGTGAGCGAATGGGACAAATGGGAAACCAGATCGGGGGTTTAAGGAATGACATGGGGGCCCAGATCGGAGGGTTAGGGAGTAGAATAGAGGGATTAGACAATAGATTAGGGGAAATGCAAAAGGGGTTAGAGGGTTAGAAAACAGTATGGAAGGCAAATTGAGGGACATGAGGGACCAAGCGGAAAGGGAAGTTAAACAAATGGGGCAGCAGATAGAGGGGGTCAGAATGGGGGTAGAAACTAAACTGGATGCTCACAGGGAGGAAATGGAGCAGATGAGGGTGGCATCTGGGCAGGAGATGCAAGTGATGGGAGAAGAGATCAGAAGAGGTGTGAGTGAGGAGGTCGGAGGAGTGCGCGAGGAGGTGAGGCACTGTAAGGAGCACATGGAGAAGGAGGTGAGAAAGGGGACTGTAAAGTTACAAGGGGGCATAGAGGACCTGACGCAGGAGGTGGAACAGCTGACGGAGGGACAAAAAGAAGTAGTGGAGCAGGTACAAAAGGAACACTGCGGTACTAGGAGGGTTAAAAGCGACACAGAAAGAACTAAAAGACGACTTGATAGCGACGAAGAGGCAATGTCAGATGGTACGTGAGGGACTGACAACGAGGTTGGACGAGGTAACAGAGGTAATGGAGACGAAGGACCGGCAGGTGAGGACGCACATGGAAACGGTCAAGGTAGCCTTAGAGGACGAACTTGAGGAGACGTACCGGGAAATAAAAGAGGTGAAGCAGAAATTAGAAGAAGTGGAAGAAGGGGTAAGCGAAATTAAGAAGCGACGGAGAGGGGATAAGAAAGAGATAAAAGAGGAGATAAAAGAATTGGTCCGAAGTCTGTGTTCGGATCGTGATGATGTGCTCATTAACCGGATGAGGGATTCGCAGGTGATGGAGGAGAAGCGAAGAGGAAGAGGACCCGGTGTAAGTGGTGACCAATATGGTCGTGCGTATGATGCGCCAGGTGATTTAAGAAGCTTGGGGGTCGAGATGGACCCGGGTGTTCGTGAGAGGCCGTTGGTGAAGTGTGCGACAGGTCTGGTGTGCGAAAAAGGAGGTGTGCGAGAAAGTCCGACTCTGGGGTGTGTGAGGAAAAAGTGCGTGCCAAGGAGTGAGGGTGCTGGCGAGAGTGAGTCGGTCGTAGCGCGTGTGCGAGGGAGCACATGGAAGCGCGGGGTGGTAAGTGTTACCGAGGGTGTGACGGGAGAGTGTGCGCAAGAGTGTGCGCGAGAGAGGTGTGTAACGGACGGGTGCATGAGGAAAGAGTGCGCTGTCAAGAGTAAGGGTGAGTGCGCTGTCAAGAGTGGAGGTGAGGGTAGTACGAGTGACACGGAGCGTGAGTTGGTTGTGACAGGTGAGAAAGGAAGCACACCTGGAATGGTAGAGCGTGTGAGGGAATGCACGCTGGAATTGGTAGTGAGGCACGTGGTTGGGTGTGCGAGTGAGGGCACACCTGTGATTGTCACCGAGGAGGTGACCGAGGAAGGGGCGCAAAGAGGTGTGTTGGTGAGGTGTGCGACCAACGAATGTGTGCCAAAGTGTTCGGTGGTCAGGTGTGTGACCAAGGCTGTGAGTGGAATGAGTGTACCTGGGTGTGTTAGAGAAGGTACGACGAGGAGCATGGAAACGGCTGGAGGTATGAGCAAGAAAGGGGTCGCGTATGCTTGTAAGCATCCAGGTGAGGCATCGACGGTAACCGGGTTAGAGGTTAGGTCGACTTTTAGCCGAAGCGGGCCCTCGGTGCGTGCCGGGCCTCGCTTTGAACGGCCGCGTCCGTGCTCCACTAGGCGGAGCGGGCAGCTGGATAGGAAGGGTCGTCATGGCGACCACGTTTTGTTGAGACGTGCCGGCAGGTCGAGATCGGGACATTGGATGGCTCCACGCCGAGATGGTGCGTGGGATCTCGGCCCGGGTAAACCTCCTTCCCTGCACCGAATGCGGGACGTATCCAGCCGCTGGCACCAAACAACCCGCATTCATTGCTCGGCTTTACGAAGCCGGGCTTTGGACAGGAATTGGCGCACCGAGAGGCATTAGTGAGTAGACTGGGTGATGAGGTTAGTGTTTTGGACCCAAAATTAGAGAAAAACAAAATTTGATGATTGGCAAAGGATTGGCCGTAATGATTGGCAGATGATGGGTAGTGATTGGCAAATTTTTGATTTGTTGAAATTTGATGTGCAAAATTGGTAGTGAGCGATGGGCCCGGTGGGTAAGGGTGGCATCCCTGCCACCCTTCCCATAGGGGGCAAATGCGCAATAGATTATGGGGTGTATGGCAGTGAAAACTAGCCCGGGTGGGTTAGGTTATATTGTAGGGACCTAGAAGATGACATTAGGTAACGTTAAGGTTAGTTAGTGACTGATACCTGTAGTGGGGACGCAGGTAGACTAGAGTGGATGATAATGACGAGGGAGCGCAATAGTTTAAAGGGACGACTGGGAAGCGCAAGTTTCAGAGGGGAGTAGTTAGATGAGATGATGCCGTGTGGTTGAGAATTGAACAGGTGTGATTGCACAGGTGTGCAACTGAACAGGTGTGTGGAGCAGTGTATGAGTAGTGAGTGTTGTGGATCAGCGCGAATGCGCTTGGGGAGAGAAGGGTGCAGGTGGCACCAGGTGTGAGAGCACAGGTGTGCAAGGGCAGGTGTGTGGAATACATGGAGTATTCGAATGAGTGGTGTGGAGAGAGTTGGAGTAAGTGGTACGGAGTGGTGTGCATGGTGCGAAGGTGTGGATGGGGGAAGAGTGGACCCCTTTCATGAGTACCCGGGGTGGGTAGTGTAAGTGTTAGGTAGAGGGTATAGGTAAATTGTGGTTGGATATTGGCATTTGTGGTGCGGTTGCAGAATGGTATTGTGGATGGGTGCATTAGTGTTGTGGAAATGGCTGGGCGTGTAGCCTGTTAGTGTGTGTAGTTGGTTTGGGCACTCCACCACTGTGAGGATGTCGGCCAGGTGAGGCCGCAGGTGGGCTCTGGGAGCCGTTAGTGTCAGTGGGTGCCTGAGGATCCCGGGTGTGGATCGGGCAGCCCGTGCCAGAGAGGGCACTGAGGGGGTGAGAGTGCGAGAGGGCCTTCCCCAGTTAGTTAGGTTAGGGTGAGGAGCAGGTAAGCTCGGGTGGCAACTACAGTGGTGGAGGTGTGCAGGTGGGTAGACCTGCTGGGAGAGCTACACGTCACAGCCCAGAAATTGTGCGAAGGCACCGGGAGATGAATCGGGGGAGTGAGACCCCAAATTGAAAAGCACCACAGTTTGGTCAATGGGAATTGGTTTTTAGAACCCATAGTGTAAGAGGGCCAATGGTTTGGCAGGGGAAAGACCCCGGGTAATGTAAAGTTGTTAAAGTCATTTAGGAAATAGTTAGGATTGATGAACCTGTCGCACCATACGCAGCCACTTACCTGTGGTGATGATGACTCCACACCTGTGTTCCCTTGTTTTGTGTTGCAGGAAGTGAGAATTGCTGTTTGGATTTGTGAGACGCATCACGACGTGGATGAGACATTGGGGTGATTCCATCTCTCCCTCCTTAGGAGGGACTGATGATGAATTGGTGATGGCAAATTTTGATGAGAGTTGGAAATGGCAAATTTGATTGGTTAGGAGGGAGAGAAGACGAATTTGGTTTATGGGAGGAACGGGGAAGACAGTCGGGACGTTTGTTGATTAGTAAAGTAGATGTTTATGGGTAGTGTTGTGTTTTGTGGATACAGTAAGGGGTAAGGGAGGGGCAATGTAGGTTACCTGGTGGGGGGGGGGGGGTACGGTAGGAACGTACCTGTCTCACCTGGTTCCCATGTGCCCCCAGTGTGCATCATCTTGTATTGCGTGCACTTTTGCGCCCTTACCACCTTACTCACTTGTCTTCTTCTTTTGTCTCCCACCTCCGAGGATCTGGCTTTGGGGCAGAGAGAGAGGAGAGAGAGGTGCTGGCTCCGCAGTTGTGGGCCTGTACTTTCGCTGCTTGCTGCCTGGATCGATACACCATATGGACCGCAATTTTTGTGGCCGCCCACCATGGACCGCAGTTCTCTTGCGGGCAAGCACCACCCGTTGATGGACCTATGGGTCAACGTGGCACCTATGCCATACAGGTGAACCACTTTTAGTTGGCCCCCTGACGGCCACAATACAGAAATGGACGCGGTTGGCGCCTTTCTTTATTTTCTAGGGAAGCCAGAACACCAAGTGGGCTCCAAGGCAAGACCAGCGGCAGAACATCGGCCGGCTGCGACACCACCGGTGACTATAAACACTTTATTGGTGCACCGGATGGTGCTGACTGTGTGATGGGGTGGTGCTTTTGGTGCTTGAACGGGGTGCTCTGCACATTATTAAAGGCCGTAGGGCCACAGAGCACTCGTGGGTTGGTGTATTGATGCTGGCATGCGTGCTCTCTCTCTATGCATAACATCTGCATGTGTTCCTCCAAAAACAGGTCCTGGATCGTAGTGTAAATATCAGTGTAGTCTTGTGTAAATAATGCTCCCTACCGGCTGTATGTTTAGTTTGAGAATTCTTTCCGCGATTCGGTTATCCTGTGGGTGTGTTTCTGTGAGGAGAAGGGTGCAACGTCGCAGGGGGACATATTTACTCATTTGTGAACATCTGTAAAACTGTCGCACTCAGGGTTGAGTTAATAGTAGAGGGAACTACATCTGAGTGCCACACTAAAGTAGGTAAAAATTTATCGGGTCGGGACGCCCCGAGGTAGAGAAGGGTGCAATGTTGCGGATATGGGATTTGGCCTCCATCCATATCCGCTTGTAAATATTCCCCTATTTCCCCAATACTCCCCAACTATCCCCAATCCCCCATTCCCTAGTCCCATTGTCTGTAAACAACACTCTGTAGCCCCGACCTTCCCCTTTTTCCCCCATTAAATGTCGCACCCAGGTTCACCGCATCTCACGTAGACAACTATAGGACATCTTGCTAGTTATTCTTAGTCTATGTCAGTTAAGGACTCGTTTCCATTAATTCTGACTCTTCGTTGCACCAGAATGTGATTGTATAGCACCGTTAGCAAGTTTAGGACCTCCCAATACCTCCCCGCATCTCTTCCTCATGGAACTACAACCACAACAACAACTACAACAACAGCGGGGGCGGCGCGGCGGCAGCGGCGCGGGGAGTGTGCGTCCTCACTCCGGCTTGGTTAGCCGCCATTGACCATGTGCTCCGACGGGGTTACCACACAGGGGCTCACTGTCAGCTCCTCGTCAAGGGCGGAGCCCGGTAACCCCCCGCACCCAATAAGAAGCGGCGGACCGATTCCATCTGGGGCGGAGCTAACGAGCCGAGGGCGTGTCACTCCCCGCTGGACATGCGCAGGAAGACGGAGGTGACGTCAGATGCGCCTCAGCTACGAAGAAGAAAGGACGCCACCTCCTAGCGCTGAGAGATACCTCCCGCCTCTCTGGACCGGACCGGGTCGATTCTGCCCCTGAGCCAAGGTGCACCTTGAGCCATCGACTACCTGCCCTTCCTTGCCATCAATCCCTGTGTGAGTCAGTCTTGTCCCGTTTGTCTGTGGTCTGTCGGGGCTAAGATAAGACCGTGTCTAAGTGCCCATCTTTCTGTACTGTACCTCTGTGCCGTGTAATCTAAACGTTCTGCATAACCCATATTATATCCTCCTCCGGAGGTCTTGAGAACTGTACCCCTGGTGTCGTGTCATTTAATCCCAGCCGTTGTGTTCTTTCCTTCATTGATTTAGCATAGCGCGATTTGGCCAACGTTCGAGTGTAATCGGGTAACTTGTGCGAACACGGCGGCCATTCCGCTCGGTCAAGCAACATCTAAGTCGTGTCCGTAACAATATATATATATATATATATATATATATATATATATATATATATATATATATATATATATATATATATATATATATATATATATATATATATATATATATACTTTTTTTTTTTTTTTTTTTTTTTTTTTTTTTTGTATACAAGATCGAGGCTCGTGAAAGAGCGAACATTAATCACACAGAAAGACAAACCGACACATAAAACATATAACATAGGGAGCGGTAGACAAGATGGGGAGAGAGGGGGAAGGACACAAACACAACATTTGAGAGCAGGGACCGAGAGACATGGAGACATCGAGAGATCTGAGAGAGGGCGAGGGATTTGGGGGGGGGGGGGCGTGGGAAGGGGGCAGTGGGAGAGGTATAAAACATATGGACACTGCCAGGACTTCCAGGAAAGAAGTTGGAATTTCAAACAAGGTGGATCTGGGGTGAATTAGCGGGGGTAGAAAAGATCAAGGTTTTGGATGGGGGAAGAAAGGAGATGGTGGTGAACAGCTGTTTTAAAGACCTGGAGGGAGGAGTGGGATTGAAGGGAGTGAGGGAGTTTGTTCCAGAGGCGGGAGAAAAGAGGAATGAAAGAGTGAAGGTGAGCGGAGAGCCGAGATTTCGGCAGTTTAACCATCAGAGGGTTGCTGGCAGATCTTGTGCGACCTGTAGGAATATTTGGGGGACAGAGCACAGAGAGAGCTGGGGGTGCAAGGCCGGAGAGGAGTCTGTAGAAGACAGAAAGACCACCTACCTGCCTGCGGTGAGTGAGTGAAAGGCCCTCAGAGATAGCTTCATCGCGGGAGATTCCAATAATTCTGAAAGCTTTGGTTTCAACAGCGTGAAGCCGAGCTAGGTGTGAGGCAGGAGCACCGGCCCATAGGGGAGAACAGTATTCCATTGAGCTGCGGATGAAAGCCTTGTATGTGGTGAGGAGCTCAGGTGTGCCGAGGAAGGACTTCGCACGACGGAGGATGCCCAGTCGGCGACTGGCTTTGGAGGCCAGCTTGGAAATGTGGTTTTCCCAAGAAAGATCATGGCAGATAGTGAGACCCAAAATCTTGAGCGACAGAACTTCTTGGAGAGGATTGTTGAGAAAGTAGATGGGAGGGTTGTCCAGTCGATCTTTTCGGAGAGACAAAGTAAGAGTGTGAGATTTGTCAGGATTGAAAGACATGTTCCACTTGTTTGACCAGTCTGTGATTTTGTCCAGGTCTTCAGAGAGTGAGGAGGCAGCAGACTGCCGATCTGAGGGAAGAGGAATGGAGCGGCAGAGAGTGGAGTCATCAGCAAAGAGATAGAGAGGATTTTCGAGAGAGTCAGAGAGATCATTGATGAAGACCAGAAAAAGCACGGGGCCCAGAACACTGCCTTGGGGAACTCCAGCCTGAACAGGAAGAGGAGATGAGAGAAACCCATTCAGGGCCACACGTTGACGACGACTAGAGAGGAAGTCCGCCAGCCATGCGTGGAGATTTCCATGGATACCAAAGGAGGAGAGTTTGGTGAGCAGAGCGGGGTGCCAGACCGTGTCGAAGGCACGTGATATGTCGAGGGAGACAGCTCTAATTTCCTGTTTGGCATTGAGGACCTCCATCCATTGTTGAGACAGCAGAAGCAGCATGTCCAGAGTAGAGTGACCTGGTCTGAAACCAAATTGATGATCAGAGATCAAGCCATTGGAGAAGAGGAAAGATTTCATATCCGAAGCAATGATGGATTCCATGACTTTGCTGATAATTGGGAGAAGGCTGATTGGTCTGTAGTTGCTAGGATCTGTTTTTGCACCTTTTTTGTGCAAAGCGGTGATGTTGGCTGATTTCCAAGCAGATGGCAGTTGACCTTGAGCAAAAGAGAGGGTGAAGAGAACAGAGAGAGGGTGAGATAGAGCAGCAGAGCAGGATTTTAGGACCCGTGGGCTGATGCCGTCGGGTCCAGTTGCAGAATCAGAGTCGAGGGTTGACAGAAACTTTTCCACCTTGTCAGGAGGAAAGGACACGGAGTCCAGGAGCAGCAGGGTACGACTGGGTATGGTGGGTACAGAGAGGGATGGGTTTGGGACACAAGATTTAGAGGCAAACACAGAGTTGAGGCATTCAGCTTTTTCACGTGCGGAGTCAGCTGTGTAGCCGTTTGAGGTAAGGGAGGGGATGGAGGGGGAACAAACACCAGAAACGGATTTGACCAGACGCCACCAGGATTTGGAAGAGGGAGACAGATAAGAGAGTTCGGTCTTGAGAACGGAGAGATATTGTTTCCTGGCTCTCCTGAGGGTGGACACACACTTGTTTCGGGCTTTGTGAAAGGAAATGAGATTTCCTTCCGTTGGATTTGCTTTCCAGGAGACGAAGGCAAGTTGTTTCTGGGCAACAGCCTCACCACAAGATTCCGTGTACCATGGACGGGAGGAAGGGTATGACAACTGAAGACGAGATGGGATAAATCTGTGCATGAGAGAGAGCAATTTACTTTGGAAGAATTCCCAGGATGAGTTGATGTCAGAGGTGGTAGAGATGGGAGACCAGTCCAGATGATTGATGGCTGCTTGAAGACCGTGCCAGTTGGCCTGAGTGAAATGCCAGACTCGTCTACGCTGAGCAGGCTCCCTGAGGATGGTCAGAGAGATGTCCACTTTAACAAGGACATGATCAGATGATCCGATCGGAGCAGAAGAAGAGCAGCAGACATTTTCAGGGAAGTTAGTCATAACCAAGTCCAGAAGAGAAGATGTTCCGTTGACTGAGATCCGGGTCGGGAAATTGACAGATTGTGTCAGTCCCAGTGAGTCGCAGAAGTCCTTTGCTGAGGAGCCATGGCTGGTGAGAGAGGTACCCACACCCAGCCAACTGGCATGATGACAGTTGAAATCACCACATATGAGGAAGAGAGAGTTGGGATGAGTAGATAGAAGTTGGTCCATATCATCAGACAGCGAGATGTAGATGGAGTCATCACTGTTTGGTGGACGGTACAACACACATATGAACAAGAGGTGGGAGCGAAGGGGAAGCCGTAGCCAGAGGTATTCCTGGGGGTGAGGTGGAGAGAGTGCAGTGCAGGGCGAGTGAGGAAGAGAGTTTTTGATAAAGATAGCAACCCCGCCTCCAGGACGAGGCTCAGGTCTATCATACCGGAGGAGGGAGTAGCCCGGGAGAGATACTATGGAATCAGAGACATCATAAAGGAGGAAAGTTTCTGTTAAGCAGATCACGTCTGGTTTGACAGAAGCAACCTGTATGGAGAGATCAGTTAAGTTTGAACGAAGGCCCCGGATGTTTGAGGTCCATACCGTTAATGAAGAGGAAGGGGGAGCATCAGATACAGAACAGGGGGGAGGAGCGGTAGGGTAAGATGTGGAAGAGGTGGAAGAGGTAGGGAGAGCTGTTGAAGGTGTGTCAGAGATTTCAGAATAGCTCGGAGAAAGGGAAGGATGGGGCGGACAAAAGGTTTGATGGTGATTGGGTGAGCCACAATGAGGTGTTATTTGAGGAGGGGGAAGAGCGAGGCAGAAGGTTGGGGGAGATGGAGGTGAGAGTTTGAAGGGGGAAGAAGCGGGGAGGACACTTTGAGGAGGGGGAGTGAGCGGGGGGAAATTGAGAAGCAATGAGGGTGGGGAGATTTGAAGGGGAGGGGTGAGTGGGGAGTTTGGGAGGGAAGGGACAAGGGGAGGGATTTGAAAGGGATGGGATATGGGGGAGATTTGGAGGGGAGGGGTGAGGCAGGAGTCTAGGAGGGGAGGGGCGAGGGGGCGTCTTGGCGGGGAGGGGTGAGGGGGTAGTTTAGGAGGGAGGGGGCAAGGGGGGAGATTTGAAAGGGATGGGTGATGGGGAAGATTTGGAGGGGAGGGGTGATGGGGAAGATTTGGAGGGGAGGGGTTATGGGGAAGATTTGGAGGGGAGGGGTGAGATTGGATTTTTGAAAGTGTACGATTTATGGGAAACGAACATTTATTGCAAAATGAGTTTCTTGTGATCTTCGAGTTAAAAATACGTTTAAGGACGCTGGATGGAGGATGGAGTGCAGGAGAGTTTAGGGAATGTAGAAAAAAGGCACTATAGGAGATGGATATTTTTTTGGGGATGAATTGATTTGGTGAGCAAGTCGGAAGCAGCCTTTTAAAGAAGAAGAAGAAAAAGGTGTTATAAAATATGACGGAATACATAACTTGAGGGGAAAGTGTAAACATTGAAGGTTAATGAGTGAAAACTATCTGGGGAAATGGGGGAGAAACACGTGGTCGAAGAACGAAACAACGAATAAGAATGAATAAACGAATGAGAACAGAGAAGGAAATGGGTTTTTTTTTTTTTTTTTTTTTTGAGTTGAGATTTACACAAGGAAGTAGGCTATGGGTGAAAAGACTGGGAATACAGAGAACGAAAGTTATTGGATCACAAACGACGGACCACTGAGAGAAAAACAAAGCCTCAAGGTTGTACAGTGCACACTGTACAAGGCCTTGCTCGCGACACGGCAAACAGACGATCAATTTATGAAAGATAAACACCGAGAAACAACCAAAGTTGCACACAATAACTTCACACACCGAAAGATAAATACAGTTTCGACAAAATACAATTGTGAACAGACTTAACTTCGAAAAACGTGGAGACCGTGTGGAGCTTCGAAAATCCCTGCCGCCGTCTCCAAGATCTCGCGAGATCAGAGGAGACGCGAGATCGATACTTACTCGCGAGACGCGAGATCGATACTTACTTTTTCCACATGCGAAATTTGCATTTATGTTTATTTAAATTATACAATGGACTACAAAATATAAATGTTTCATGATATTTGTTATATTATATCACCTTTATCTATAAATATTGTTGAAATGAAGATCAAATAGCTGTATGTTGAAATATGTTGAAAAAGTCAAAACTTTGCATGGGGTGGACTTGCATTTTCACGTGACTGTGTGTGTGTATGTATGTATATATATATATATATGTATATATATATATATATGTATATATATATACTGCATATATATATATATATATATATATATATATATATATTTATATATATATATATATATATATATATATATATACAGTATATATATATATATATATACATACATATATATATATATATACATACATATATATATATATATATATATATATATATATATACAGGGGGCTGCAAAAGTAGGTATACAGTAAGGATTATACCAGTATTACGTCGGGGAGCCGTTGACTGGCCACCACGTTCGCCGGATCTCACCCCTATGGACTTCCTTTTCTGGGGATGTGTAAAAGACAGGGTTTTTGCATGCAAGCCACGTTCTGTTGATGCCATGATTCAGTTCATACGGGAGGCTTGCCAGGAAATTGATGCTGATAAAGACCTTTGTGCCAGAGTGTGCATGGGTGTCCACACTCGACTAGTGGAGTGTGTGAATGCTGGGGGAAAACAGTTTGAACATTTGAGGGATTAATATGTTTATTATTGATATGTTATTATTGATATGCTTGTATAATCAATAAAATACGTTTTGTGCGCACGTTTTGTTTTTCATTACTGTATACCTACTTTTGCAGCCCCCTGTATATATATATATATATATATATATATATATATATATATATATATATATATATATATATATATATTGTTACGGTTCGCGGTTAGATGTTATTTACCGAGCGGAGGCCCCGCGACCTAACAGTTTTTCCCGACTCACCCGATTCACCCAGACGTTGGCCGTATCGCGCCACAGCTATTCAATGTGGAAACCTCTAAAGCGACTGAATGTAAAGAGGAAGAAGAAGAAGACGTACGGAGGAATAACAGGTTTTATTAATTATTTACACAAGCCAAAGCAAAGAGAGCAGTTGGTTATATACAGAAAATGGAAGGAGCAGGCACACAGTGAAATCTTTAGCTTACCTATACAAGCTTAATTAATAAACCCCAGGACAACATTAAAGACAGACGGACGATCACACTTACACGGGGAAATGCAGGCAGGAAGGAATGGCTTGGAGATGGGTGGCTTTTCGAGGCAAGGAAGGTTCAGCGGGTACTGGGCACGGTCGGGCCAGAAGGCACCGCCGTCAAGAAGCCGAGCTTTGGTCCCAAACTGCGCGGGTGAAGTTCCTCTCTCTGTACTGCTGCCTCGTGTGCTCCTTGCGTTGCTCCGGTCCTTTTCCTGCAGCGTGGCATGTTTCACGGCGGCTCGGTCACACCTGCTCGTCCAGCGCATCTCCTGGACCCTTCTCCGTAAAAGCTCATCTCGTATCTCTGCTTGGGAGCGTCCCGCGGCGGGTTATATAGGCCCCGCCCTTCACCCTTTTCGAACCTTCCCCAAACGTTCTCTCTCCGCCCTCTCAAGCCAAACCCCTCGTTCTGGGTTGGATGAGCAGGGCTGACTTACTCCTCCCCTCTATGACGAGGTGGAGACCCGCCTTTCTTCTTCGGCGTTATCTCGTGCGTAATGGAGTCAAATGCAGCACAGTGGACGGCAGATGGAAATGCAGCAAAGTGCCTAAAGAGGCAATTGCAGCAAAGCGGCGAACCTGGCACTTGGAAGCTGCCATGGGGCGTCAGAGGGCCTACTCTTATTTAATTTGGTGCAATGAAAAGTCAAACTAGTGGGAAACACATCCTTAGCCTACACAGAGAATAAGGGACTAACTATTTAAAAGGATATATCGTGTCCTGTGTGTAGGTTTATGGAATTAACTAAGAGGACGAGCTGCGACCATTCTTTACATTACAAGGGTCAGTTACACACAACAAAACC
Source organism: Myxine glutinosa (assembly GCF_964187855.1). Lineage (NCBI taxonomy): Eukaryota > Metazoa > Chordata > Myxini > Myxiniformes > Myxinidae > Myxine > Myxine glutinosa. Next base: position 130,226,035 of record NC_136270.1, read on the forward strand.
ATACTTTTCACATTCGTTACACTTTCTCAAAATTGTTACACTTCTCAAATCCGTTACACTTCTCCTACTCGTTACAATATATATATATATATATATATATATATATATATATATATATATATTGTTGCGGATATGGGATTTGGCCTCCATCCATATCCGCTTGTAAATATTCCCCTATTTCCCCACTACTCCCCAACTATCCCCAATCCCCCATTCCCTAGTCCCATCGTCTGTAAATAACACTCTGTAGCCCCGACCTTCCCCTTTTTCCCCCATTAAATGTCGTGCCCAGGTTCACCGCATCTCACGTAGACAACTATAGGACATCTTGCTAGTTATTCTTAGTCTATGTCAGTTAAGGACTCGTTTCCATTAATGATGACTCTTCGTTGCACCAGAATGTGATTGTATGGCACCAGTAGTAAGTTTAGGACCTCCCAATACCTCCCCACAATCTCGTCTCCGCATCCTCCCATCATCTCATGGAACTACAACAACAACTACAACAACAGCGGGGGGCGGCGCGGCGACGGCGCGGGGAGTGGACGTCCTCACTCCGGCTTGGTTAGCCGCCATTGCCCATGTGCTCCGACGGGGTTACCATGAAGGGGCTGACTGTCAGCTCCTCGTCAAGGGCGGAGCCCGGTAACCCCCCGCACCCAATAAGAAGCGGCGGGCCGATTCCATCTGGGGCGGAGCTAACGAGCCGAGGGCGTGTCACTCCCCGCTGGATATACGCAGCCACTTACCGGAGGTGACGTGAGATGCGCCCCCAGCTTGGAGAAAGAACGTCACCTTCTAGCGCTGAGAGAGACCTCCCGCATCTCTGGACCGGACCGGGTCGATTCTGCCCCTGAGCCAAGGTGCACCTTGAGCCATCGACTACCTGCCCCTCCTTGCCATCGATCCCTGTGTGAGTCAGTCTTGTCCCGTTTATCTGTGGTCTGTCGGGGCTAAGATAAGACCGTGTTTAAGTGCCCACCTTTCTATGCTGTACCTCTTGTCAGTGTAATCTAAACGTTCTGCAAATCCATATTATAACCTCCTCAGGAGGTCTTGAGAACTGTACCCCTGGTGTCGTGTCATTTAATCCCAGCCGTTGTGTCCTTTCCTTAATTGATTTAGCATAGCGCGATTTGGCCAACGTTCGAGTGGAATCGGGTAAACTGTGCAGACGCGGTCATACCAAACCGCTCGGTAAACTAACATCCAAAACCGCGTCTGTAACAATTGGTGTCGGGAAGTGGGATTCGATCCGGAGCGCGTTTCACGCGCTCGAAATTATAACGGCGAAATTTGATTGTGTTTTACAAAAAAAAAAAAAACCCGAATTTTGAAAGTCGCGCTATGGCAGACCAAGACGACTGGGTTCCGGTAGAGGAGAGTGAGGCAGGGTCGATCCAGGACCAAAATGAGGGACAAGAGGAGAGCGAAGCAGTGAGGGTGGCAGGGTCGCAAAATAGCGTCGTCGCGCACGAGGTTACGGGCGCGCAAAATGGCGCCTCGCACATGGCCACGGCGTCCACGCCCGCGACCGTAGTAGCGCCACCGGTGGATTTGAACCTTTTTTTAATGCAAATGAAGGCCCTTATGGACAAGAATAATGAAGAAATGGAAAACAGAATGATGGGGGCCCTTATGGGCCAAATGGGGGTAATGAGGGACGAAGCGAGGGGTACCGGTGAGGGGTTAGACAATAATTTTAAGGGATTAGACAAGAAATTTGGGAAGTTAGACAATAATTTTGAGGAGTTAGACAAGAAATTTGGGAAGTTAGACAATAATTTTGAGGGGTTAGACAACGGGATAAAAGAGGTGAGAAATGGGTTAATGGGGGTAGAAAACAGAATGGCCGCTCAAGAGAATCAAATGGAAGGGATGCAAAAGGGGTTAGAGGGGTTAGAAAACAGGATGGAAGGCAAATTGAGGGACATGAGGGACCAAGCGGAAAGGGAAGTTAAACAAATGGGGCAGCAGATAGAGGGGGTCAGAATGGGGGTAGAAACCAAACTGGATGCTCACAGGGAGGAAATGGAGCAGATGAGGGTGGCATCTGGGCAGGAGATGCAAGTGATGGGAGAAGAGATCAGAAGAGGTGTGAGTGAGGAGGTCGGAGGAGTGCGCGAGGAGGTGAGGCACTGTTAGGAGCACATGGAGAAGGAGGTGAGAAAGGGGACTGTAAAGTTACAAGGGGGCATAGAGGACCTGACGCAGGAAGTAGAACAACTGACAGAGGGACAAAAAGAACTAACGGACCAGGTAAAGAAGAACACAGCGGTAATAGGAGGGTTAAAAGCGACACAAAATGACCTAAAAAATGACTTGGTAGCGACGAAGAGGGAATGTCAGATGGTACGTGAGGGACTGACAACGAGGTTGGACGAGGTGATAGAGGTAATGGAGACGAAGGACCGGCAGGTGAGGACGCACATGGAAACGGTCAAGGTAGCCTTAGAGGACGAGCTTGAGGAGACGTACCGGGACATAAAAGAGGTGAAGCAGAAATTAGAAGAAGTGGAAGAAGGGGTGAGCGAAATTAAGAAGCGACGGAGAGGGGATAAGAAAGAGATAAAAGAGGAGATAAAAGAATTGGTCCAAAGTCTGTGTTTGGATCGTGATGATGTGCTCATTAACCGGATGAGGGATTCGCAGGTGATGGAGGAGAAGCGAAGAGAAAGAGGACCCGGTGTAAGTGGTGACCAATATGGTCGTGCGTATGATGCGCCAGGTGATTTAATGAGCTTGGGGGTCGAGATGGACCCGGGTGTTCGTGAGAGGCCGTTGGTGAAGTGTGCGACAGGTCTGGTGTGCGAAAAAGGAGGTGTGCGAGAAAGTCCGACTCTGGGGTGTGTGAGGAAAAAGTGTGTGCCAAGGAGTGAGGGTGCTGGCGAGAGTGAGTCGGTCGTAGCGCGTGTGCGAGGGAGCACATGGAAGCGCGGTGTGGTAAGTGTTACAGAGGGTGTGACGGGAGAGTGTGCGCAAGAGTGTGCGCGAGACAGGTGTGTGACGGACAGGTGCATGGGGAAAGAGTGCGCTGTCAAAGGCAAGGAAGAATGCACGCCTGTGGTGAGTGTTACAGAGGGTGTGACGGGAGAGTGTGCGCAAGAGTGTGCGCGAGAAAGGTGTGTAACGGACAGGTGCATGGGGAAAGAGTGCGCTGTCGGGAGTAAGGGTGAGTGCGTTGTCAAGAATGGAGGTGAGAGTAGTGAGAGTGACAAGGAGCGTGAGTTGGTTGTGACAGGTGAGCGAGGATGTACACCTGGAATGGAAGGATGCACACCTGGAATGGTAGAGCGTGAGTGGGAATGCACGCTGGAATTGGTAGTGAGGCACGTGGTTGGGTGTGCGAGTGAGAGCACACCTGTGATTGTCACAGAGGAGGTGACAGAGGAGGGGGTGCGAAGAGGTGTGTTGGTGAGGTGTGCGACCAACGAATGTGTGCCAAAGTGTTCGGTGGTCAGGTGTGTGACCAAGGCTGTGAGTGGAATGAGTGTACCTGGGTGTGTAAGGAAAGGTACGAGGAGCATGGGAACGGCTGGATGTGTGAGCAAGGAACGGGCTGCGGGGTGTAAGCATGCAGGTGAGGCATCGAAGGTAACCGGGTTAGAGGTTAGAGCGACTTTTAGCCGAATCGGGCCCTCGGTGCGTGCCGGGCTTCGCGTGCCGCGAGAACCAGTGGGGATCCGAGCCACGGCGGGTTCGAAAGGACCGCCGTGCGCGATCCACGCTGGGCCTCGCTTTGAACGGCCGCGTCTGTGCTCCACTAGGCGGAGCGGGCAGCCCGATAGGAAGGATCGTCATGGCGACCACTTTTTGTTGAGGCATACCGGCAGGTCGAGATCGGGCCATGGGATGGCTCCGTGCCGAGGTGGTGCGTGGGATCTCGGCCCGGGTAAACCCCCGTCCCTGCCACGAATGCGGGACGTATCCAGCCGCTGGCACCAAACAACCCGCATTCATTGCTCGGCTTTACGAAGCCGGGCTTTGGACAGGAATTGGCGCACCGAGAGGCATTAGTGAGTAGACTGTGTGATGAGGTTAGTGTTTTGGACCCAAAATTAGAAAAAAACAAAATTTGATGATTGGCAAAGGATTGGCAGTAATGATTGGCAGATGATGAGTAGTGATTGGCAAATTTTTAATTTGTTGAAATTTGATGTGCAAAATTGGTAGTGGGAGATGCCCGATGTGGTGGGATGGCAACTCTGTCATCCCTCACAAAAGTGGGGCAAATGCGCAATAGTTTATGGGGTGTATGGCAGTGAAAACTAGCCCGGGTGGGTTAGGTTATATTGTAGGGATCTAGCGAAGCTAACATTAGGTGACGTTAAGGTTAGTTAGTGACTGATACCTGTAGTGGGGACGCAGGTAGTTTAGTGTGGATGATAATGACGTGGGAGCGCAATAGTTTAAAGGGACGACTGGGAAGCGCAAGTTTCAGAGGGGAGTAGTTAGATGAGATGATGCCGTGTGGTTGAGAATTGAACAGGTGTGATTGCACAGGTGTGCAACTGGACAGGTGTGTGGAGCAGTGTGTGAGTAGTGAGTGTTGTGGATCAGCGCGAATGCGCTTGGGGAGAGAAGGGTGCAGGCGGCACCAAGAGTGAGAGCACAGGTGTGCAAGTACAGGTGTGTGGAGAGAGTTGGAGTAAGTGGTACGGAGTGGTGTGCATGGTGCGAAGGTGTGGATGGGGGAAGAGTGGACCCCTTTCACGAGTACCCGGGGCGGGTAGTGTAAGTGTTAGGTAGAGGGTATAGGTAAATTGTGGTTGGATATTGGCATTTGTGGTGCGGTTGCAGAATGGTATTGTGGATGGGTGCATTAGTGTTGTGGAAATGGCTGGGCGTGTAGCCTGTTAGTGTGTGTAGTTGGTTGGGCACTCCACCACTGTGAGGATGTCGGCCAGGTGAGGCCGCAGGTGGGCTCTGGGAGCCGTTAGTGTCAGTGGGGCCCGAGGATCCGGAGGACGGACCCGGGTAGCCCAGTGCCAGAGAGGGCACTGAGTGGGGAGAGCGCCAGAGGGCCTTCCCCAGGTAGTTAGGTTAGGGTAAGGAGCAGGTAAGCTCGGAGGCAACTGCAGTGGTGGAGGTGTGCAGGTGGGTAGACCTGCGGGGAGAGCGACACGTCGCGGCCCAGAAATTGTGCGAGGGCACCGGGAGATGAATCGGGGGAGTGAGACCCCAAATTGAAAAGCACCACAGTTTGGTCAATGGGAATTGGTTTTTAGAACCCATAGTGTAAGAGGGCCAATGGTTTGGCAGGAGAAAGACCCCGGGTAATGTAAAGTTGTTAAAGTCATTTAGGAAATAGTTAGGATTGATGAACCTGTCGCACCATACGCAGCCACTTACCTGTGGTGATGATGACTCCACACCTGTGTTTTCTTTGTTCTGTGTGCAGGAAAGGAGAATTGCTGTGAGGATTTGTGAGACGCATCACGACGTGGATGAGACATTGGGGTGATTCCATCTCTCCCTCCCTAGGAGGGACTGATGATGAATTGGTGATGGCAAATTATGATGAGAGTTGGAAATGGCAAATTTGATTGGTTAGGAGGGAGAGAAGACGAATTTGGTTTATGGGAGGAACGGGGAAGACAGTAGGGACGTTTGTTGATTTGTAAAGTAGATGTTTATGGGTAGTGTTGTGTTGTGTGGATACAGTAAGGGGTAAGGGAGGGGCAATGTAGGTTACCTGGTGGGGGGGGGGGGGGCGTACGGTAGGAACGTACCTGTCTCACCTGGTTCCCATGTGCCCCTAGTGTGCATTACCTAATGTTGCATGCACTTTTGCGCCCTTACCACCTTACTCACTTGTCTTCTTCTTTTGTCTCCCACCTCCGAGGATCTGGCTTTGGGGCAGAGAGAGAGGAGAGAGAGGTGCTGGCTCCGCAGTTGTGGGCCTGCACTTTCGCTGCTTGCTGCCGGGATCGATACACCATATGGACCGCAATTTTTGTGGCCGCCCACCATGGACCGCAGTTCTCTTGCGGGCAAGCACCACCCGTGGATGGACCTATGGGTCAACGTGGCACCTATGCCATACAGGTGAACCACTTTTAGTTGGCCCCCTGACGGCCACAATACAGAAATGGACGCGGTTGGCGCCTTTCTTTATTTTTTAAGGAAGCTAGAAGGCCAAGTACCACATGAAGGCAAGACCAGCGGCAGAACATCGGCCGGCTGCGACACCACCGGTGATTGTTAAACACTTTATTGGTGCACCGGATGGTGCTGACTGTGTGATGGGGTGGTGCTTTTGGTGCTTGAACGGGGTGCTCTGCACATTATTAAAGGCCGTAAGGCCACAGAGCATTCGTGGGTTGGTGTATCGATGCTGGCATGCGTGCTCTCTCTATGCATAACATCTGCATGTGTTCCTCCAAAAACAGGTCCTGGATCGTAGTGTAAATATCAGCGTAGTCTTGTGTAAATAATGCTCCCTACCGGCTGTATGTTTAGTTTGAGGATTCTTTCCGCGATTCGGTTATCCTGTGGGTGTGTTTCTGTGAGGAGAAGGGTGCAACGTCGCAGGGGGACATATTTACTCATTTGTAAACATCTGTAAAACTGTCGCACTCAGGGTAGAGTTAATAGTAGAGGGAACTACATCTGAGTGCCACACTAAAGTAGGTAAAGATTTATCGGGTCGGGACGCCCCGAGGTAGAGAAGGGTGCAATGTTGCGGATATGGGATTTGGCCTCCATCCATATCCGCTTGTAAATATTCCCCTATTTCCCCACTACTCCCCAACTATCCCCAATCCCCCATTCCCTAGTCCCATCGTCTGTAAATAACACTCTGTAGCCCCGACCTTCCCCTTTTTCCCCCATTAAATGTCGTGCCCAGGTTCGCCGCATCTCACGTAGACAACTATAGGACATCTTGCTAGTTATTCTTAGTCTATGTCAGTTAAGGACTCGTTTCCATTAATGATGACTCTTCGTTGCACCAGAATGTGATTGTATGGCACCAGTAGTAAGTTTAGGACCTCCCAATACCTCCCCACAATCTCGTCTCCGCATCCTCCCATCATCTCATGGAACTACAACAACAACTACAACAACAGTGGGGGGCGGCGCGGCGACGGCGCGGGGAGTGGACGTCCTCACTCCGGCTTGGTTAGCCGCCATTGCCCATGTGCTCCGACGGGGTTACCACGAAGGGGCTGACTGTCAGCTCCTCATCAAGGGCGCTGCCCGGTAACCCCCCGCACCCAATAAGAAGCGGCGGGCCGATTCCATCTGGGGCGGAGCTAACGAGCCGAGGGCGTGTCACTCCCCGCTGGATATACGCAGCCACTTACCGGAGGTGACGTGAGATGCGCCCCCAGCTTGGAGAAAGAACGTCACCTTCTAGCGCTGAGAGAGACCTCCCGCATCTCTGGACCGGACCGGGTCGATTCTGCCCCTGAGCCAAGGTGCACCTTGAGCCATCGACTACCTGCCCCTCCTTGCCATCAATCCCTGTGTGAGTCAGTCTTGTCCCGTTTATCTGTGGTCTGTCGGGGCTAAGATAAGACCGTGTTTAAGTGCCCACCTTTCTATGCTGTACCTCTTGTCAGTGTAATCTAAACGTTCTGCAAATCCATATTATAACCTCCTCCGGAGGTCTTGAGAACTGTACCCCTGGTGTCGTGTCATTTAATCCCAGCCGTTGTGTCCTTTCCTTAATTGATTTAGCATAGCGCGATTTGGCCAACGTTCGAGTGGAATCGGGTAAACTGTGCAGACGCGGTCATACCAAACCGCTCGGTAAACTAACATCCAAAACCGCGTCTGTAACAATATATATATATATATATATATATATATATATATATATATATTGTTACGGATACGTGGGACGGCTCTCCCGTTAGCAAGGGGTGATTAGCCCCTTGTCCTGTTAAGCTGGCCGTCTCCCCGGTCCTGGTACTTGTAACGCTATCCCGCGGGATGGAACGGATCCGGGTTATGGGCCCAGGGTCTATCCCGAATACCTTTATCTGTCCCTCCGCAGACTAGGGAGACAAGTACCGCTCGAACCCCAGTTTGGATGGTCTAGTTAGTTGCCGAGCGGTTTTTAGCAACCCGAAGTTCGAGTCATTAGCCTTCACTAAACCCGATCCTGAACGTTGGCCGAATCGCGCCACATACACTCAATATGGAAACCTCTAAAGCGACCGAAAGAGCATGAAGAAGTAAAGACAAAGTAGGGAATAACAAGATTTATTACTATTTATACACACTAAGCAGAAAGGAAAAGAAAGATGATTTATAAGGCAATTGAAGGAGCAGGAGACATAGTGCAATGATTAGCTTATATATATGGCAGTCTTAATTAATACCCCAAGACAACATGAAAGACGGACAAACGGGCACACTTACACGGGGGAAATGATGGCAGGAATCACTGGAGGGAGGAGAAGGTCCAAGCCGATGGCAGGGCAGGAAGGTCCGGGCAATTCCACACCGTCGAGGTCCACGTTCCGTGCTCGAAGCGAACAGCAGCTGGCAGCTCCGCGTCTCCACAGCCGGCAATAGGGCATAGAGGGTCTTGGCGTATTGCTCAGTATCAGCACCCCCTCACGTCTCGTTCTCTCTTGGCTGCTATAGCTGGATCGCGCGTCTGCCGCACCTCTCTCTCAATCTTCTTCGGACCTCAATCTTCTCCAAAAAGCTCATCTGCCATGGGGAGCGTCGCGCTGCGGGTTATATAGGCCCCGCCCTTCAACCTTTGCGAACCTCCCCCAAGTGTTCTCTCTCCGCCCTCTCAAGCCAAACCCCTCGTTCTGGGTTGGATGAGCGGGGCCGACTTACTCCTCCCCTCTATGACGAGGTGGAGACCCGCCTTTCTTCTTCGTCGTTACCTCGTGCGTAATGGAGTCAAATGCAGCAAAGTGGACGGGAGATGAAAATGCAGCAAAGTGGCTAAAGAGTCAATTGCAGCAAACCTGGCAAACCTGGCACTTGGAAGCTGCAATGGGGCGTCGGTGGGGCCGGGGCCTTCTCTTATTTAATTCGGTGCAATGAAGAGTCAAACTATTGGGAAACACATCCTTAACCTGCAGAGAATAAGGGACTAACTATTTAAAAGGATATATGGTGTCCTGTGTGTAGGTTTATGGAATTAACTAAGAGGACGAGCTTCGACCTTTCTTTACATTACGGAGGGTGACAGTTACACACAACAAAACCATAATTCTCACATTCGTTACACTTTCTCAAATTCGTTACACTTCTCAAATTCGTTACAATATATATATATATATATATATATATATATATATATATATATATATATATATATATATATATATATATATATATATATATATATATATATACATATATATATATTTATATATATATATATATATATATATATATATATATATATATATATATATATAGATACATAGATATATATATATATATATATATATATATATATATATATATGTATACTGTATCTATATCCGGTATATATAAACTCAACATCAAAATAAACATCAAATCTTTAGAAGGACACTCATTGAAATCCTCCATGCAAAAATGAAAAATATTTGAACACAGAGGTAAAATCAAAACAATTTTGATTTGATTTAACGCTTGTTTTGATTTGACATCCCAATATATAGTTTGAGTTGGTTCAACGGTTTTGGTTTGATGTACGATTTAAATTTGAATGGCACGAGTTTGTTCCAGAGTGGCATTGATTGGTGGTTTCGGTTTCCCCACCTCTTTTTCTCTTAATATAATGGGAGGGAGGGGGTGTAGAATTGTTTTTCTTTACTCTTGAGAACGACGTGCAACCACTGACCTAGCAGTTATTTGTTTTGCTCATTAAAGGTTGGAGAACTCAGGATGGATTCATTTGATATATGTATACATATATTGTTACATTTGTAGGGAGTAGGCAATACCTTAGAGCCAGGTAGAATTGTATTGGTAGTGTGCTCCGTCTATCGTGAAGAAAAAGAAACCCCATGGACATAAGTAGGAAATTCGTTTAGACCGGATGTCGTGTAAGTGCGTATCTTTGTTCCCATCACGAGGGGTGGGGTTATGTTAATTAGTTAGGGATTATGGGTAATTAATCCCCTGTATGTAATGGCCTCTAATTTTTCTTCTGTTCCTTATGACACCAGCAGCACATACACACACAGCAAGGAAACACGCATATATAACACTAAATAAAGCCACCCGGAAACAGGACATTAAGCACTACCACTGATACCACCAACTCAGTGATCACAAAGGCTGGCAAGGTTTGTAAGGCCACGCCCCAGAGAGCAGTGATTGGTCCGGGACCATGGAGTGATGGTATGGCGGCCGCTGATAGGGGAGTGCACAAACGTCATTGAAGGAGTTGGAAGACCGGAGTAGAAAAGAACGCTCTCCCCGACATTTTCTTCTCTTCGCTTCCTCTCATCTTTTGGCTTTGGTGGTGAGTGGTGATGATTTCGTATCTTACTTTGCTTTGGGATTTCACGGCGAATGGTCGGAGTTCATAGCGCTCCTGCACGAGTGGGATTCATTGACAAGCACGTGAACATTTTGGAGCGCTGTTGCGCCGGGGACATTGGAAGTCTTGCCGATAGGGAGGATGAGCGCAGCTGAGTGAACGAGGGCACGTGGAGGCCTTTTTCCCGCCAAGGCCGGTGCCATATCCGGATTGCGCGTTCGGGACCTGGACGACTCCTGACGAGGTTCAAGAGCAGCTCAGAGTTAAGCACCATGAAACACACATTTTTACTTTCGTTATTTTGTATTTCCCTTTGTGTGTATATGGGTCTGTATGGGGACGTCCCATTTAGGATACTAGCAACTGTAACCACCCTATGGGCGGGGCTTCAATTGGGACGCCCAAATGAAAAGGCAAAATATCAGAAATTGAAGGCTTTTTATTTTATTTTAAACGATTCATATAAACATCCGTTGAATCAATCACATGCAAATCATCAAAATCTAAACTACATGGCGCCCATTTTGAAAAAAGATTGAATTCTGCAAAACGGAAGCGGCCGCTACACGTCTTTCTCAGACGCACGTTTATGTGTGAAGAGTGTGCGCCGAATCTGTAACACGGAAGCGGCCGCTACACCTGTTTCTCAGTCACTTTGCACACATTGCCATGTTACTTCGGAGCCGCACGTTTATATAGGACGAGTTCGTCAGGAGTCGATCTACTCTCTCCTGGTACCTAGAATAAACAGTATTTGTAGAATTTCAACAAAAGCCACATCACTGTTCATATCGGTAAATATTATTCCAACGTGTTTGGAAAAACTGGAAAATTGGAAAACTTGGAAAAACAATATAGCCTATTTTACTCCCAGGGGTCCCAAGAATACCCACCCAAAATATCGTTGCGATCGGTTGAGCCGTTTTTGCGGTACCTTCGAACGGACGGACGGACATTTGGTGAATTATAGTAAGATTAGTTTTATCGTGCATTTTCTTGTTTGCTGGCATTTATTTTCATTAAACCTGTTTCTTTGTTGCAATTATAATTCCGTGTCGGGTTTGAGTTGATTATCGCAGGTTCGAAAACGTCGGGTGGAAGCCGTGCAGGTAAGTTCGTCATCCTCCTTTCCCTCGCGAGTAAAGGTCCGCCATAGGATTCGCCTTGGAGTTAAACCTCATTTGGTCATCTTTGTTTGCCCTGCGGTGTGCACTACAGGGCAGACAGACGGGAATATATGCATATACAGTCACGTGAAAAAGTAAGTACACCCCATGTAAAGTTTTGACTTTTCAAACATATTTCAACATACAGCTATTTGATCTTCATTTCAACAATATTGAGAGATAAAGGTGATATAATATAACAAATATCATGAAACATTTACATTTTGTAGTCCATTGTATAATTTAAATACCCGGCGTGTACCCCGGTTTAGAATAGGTACACCGTATCCCTGCGTGTCGTAAAAGGCGACTAAAAGGGTTGGCGTCAGGAAGGGCATCCGGCCATAAAACATTGCCTCAAAAAGAGAACCATGACAATTACAACTACATATGGGCAGGGCACAGCCCGAAGTACCCCGTGGGGGACCCCACTCCCTCTCGTCAAAACTCAAGGTGGGGAACTCGATCGAAGCAAGGGTGGAAATCATTCCATTTATGACGACGAAACGTCTGATGCCCGACGTGGAGATCGGTTTCTGAGGTTTGGGACATGGAATGTAGGGACAATGACAGGGAGATCAGGAGAAGTGGTGGAAGTATTGGTCAGAAGAAGAGTGGACATATGTTGTGTGCAGGAGACGAGATGGAAGGGAAGTAGTGTGAGAATGGTGAAGGGTAGGCAGAGACAGAAATACAAGTTTGTGTGGCAAGGGTGCCCGGAGGGTGTGAATGGTGTTGGTGTCCTGTTTTCTGAGGAGTTTGTAGACAGTGTGGTGAGTGTGACTAGAGTGAGAGATAGGTTGATGATGGTGAAAATGATGATTGGAAAGCTCTTGGTGAACATCATCTCGGGATATGCTGCGCAGGTTGGTCGGAGCGATGAAGAGAAGGACAAGTTCTGGTGTGCTATAGAGAAGCTGATGGAAAACGTGAAAGATGAGGAAGTTGTTGTGGTAGGAGGAGACCTAAATGGAACTGTGGGAAGGAGTATGGACGGTTTTGAGGGAGTTCATGGGGGTTACGGATATGGTGTGAGAAATGGAGAAGGTGAAAGGATTTTGGAGTTTGCTGATGGAGCTGATTTGTTGATTTGTAATACTCATTTCCAGAAAGAGGATAATAAGCTTGTTACATACACGTCAGGTGGGTCGACGACAACCGTTGACTACCTGCTGGTGCGTAGGTGGGATAGGGGGCACCTCCGGGACACAAAGGTGATCCCGGGGGAGGAGGCTGTTTCACAGCACCACTTGGTTGTCTGCGACATAAGGGTGAAAGGTGCGAGGAGAGCTCGGCGGGTGAAGTACCAACCGAGAATGAAGGTGTGGAGGTTGAAAGAGGTGACAGTGAGGGAGACATTAAAAGAGAGGCTGAATATGGCAGAAGATGATGTGGTTGAGCTTGAAAGTGGTTGGATGTCAATGAAAGATAGTCTGTTGGGAGCCGTTGGTGAGGTATGTGGATGGACAAAAGGACCACCGAGGCACTCGGAAACATGGTGGTGGGATGATGAATTTGGAAAGAGGATTGACGAGAAGAGGAAGAAGTTCAAGGAGTGGCAGAAGGCAAAGGGTATGGGGGCAGAAAAGGCAGAGCATGAAAGTTATAAGGCAGCCAAGAAGGCTGCAAAGAAAGAGGTAGCAAAGGCACAGGAGGCATGTAGGAAAATGTTCGGAGAACGCTTGGATTCGGAAGAGGGTCAGAGAGCGGTATTCAGGATTGCAAAGCAGATAGCGAAAGAGAGGTGTGATGTGATGGGGGTGAGTTGCTTGAAGGATGAAGTGGGACAAATCGTTGTGGACCCAGATGGAATTAAAGGAAGATGGAAGAGATATATGGAAATGCTGTTGAATACAGAGAATGAATGGGATGGCAACACAGAGAGTAACCCACTTTTAGGACCGGCAGAGAAGATAACCGAGAAGGAAGTTGAGGAAGCGATAAAAGCAATGAAGAGTAGAAAAGCGGGAGGGCCGACGGAAGTTGTGGGAGATATGTTGAAGGCAGCGGGAAATTGGGGTGTGAAGAGAATGACAGAGATCTGCAATCTGGTGGTGAAAGAAGGCCGCATTCCAGTGGATTGGGAACTGAGTACCCTCGTCCCTCTATACAAGGGGAAAGGTTATCCTCTGGACTGTGGCTCGTATCGAGCGATAAAGTTATTGGAGCATGGAATGAAGGTGTTGGAAAGGGTGTTGGAGAGGAGGATGAGGTTGAAAGTGAAGATTGATGAAATGCAGTTTGGATTTATGCCAGGAAGAGGAAGGACAGACACGCTTTTTATTGTGAGGCAGTTGCAGGAGAAGTATATGGAGAAGAGGAAGAAGTTGTTTCTTGGGTTTGTTGATCTGGAGAAAGCATTCGATAGGGTTCCACGTGAAGTAGTGACATGGGCATTGAGGAAGTTAGGAGTGGAGGAATGGTTGATCAGAGTAGTGATGGCAATGTACAAAAGAGCGCGCACAGCTGTAAGGATGAAGGACGGGAACAGTGGTGAGTTTGAGGTGAAGGTGGGAGTGCATCAGGGGTCGGTACTAAGTCCACTACTATTTGTAGCTGTGATGGAGGTGCTGGCTCAGAACGTAAAGGAGGGTTTACCGTGGGAGTTGTTGTATGCAGATGATCTGGTGTTGATTGCAGAAAGTATGGATGGACTGAAGGAGAAGATGAACAAGTGGAAGGAATGTATGGAGACAAAAGGTCTGAAGGTGAATATCGGAAAAACGAAGGTGATGGCAAGTGGTAAAGCATGTGGTGAGGTGGAAAGAACTGGAAAGTGGCCGTGTGCTGTGTGCAGGAAGGGTGTCGGAGTGAATTTTTTTTTTTTTTTTTTTTTTTGTATACTGAATCGAGGCTCGTGAGAGAGCTAACATTTATTTCACAAACAAATCAACCAGACAAACAAAATATACAAAAAGAGGGAGCGGAAGACAAGATGGGGAGAGAAGGGGAAGCACACAACCACAACATTTGAGAGCAGGGAGAAGTGTGGGAGGGAGAGGGCTTGGGGGCAGGAGGCGTGGGGAGGGGGGGGGGAGGGGGGGGGGAAGTATAAAACACAAGGGGAACGAAATTAGCGGGGGTAGAAAAGATCAAGGTTTTGGATGGGGGAGGATAAGAGATGGTGGTGAACAGCTGTTTTAAAGACCTGGAGGGTGGAGTGGGATTGAAGAGAGTGAGGGAGTTTGTTCCAGAGGCAGGAGAAAAGAGGAATGAAGCAGTGAAGGTGAGCAGAAAGTCTTGATTTTGGCAGTTTAACCATAAGAGGGTTGCAGGCAGATCTTGTGCGACCTGTAGGAATATTTGGGGGACAGAGCCCAGAGAGGGCTGGGGGGGCAAGGCCAGAGAGGAGTCGGTAGAAGACGGAAAGACCACCAACCTGCCTGCGGTGAGTGAGTGAAAGGCCCTTGGAGTTAGCTTCATCGCGGGAGATTCCAATGATTCTGAACGCTTTGGTTTCAACAGCGTGAAGAGGGGCTAGGTGTGAGGCAGGAGCACCAGACCAGAGGGGAGAGCAGTATTCCATAGAGCTGCGGATGAAAGCCTTGTATGTGGTGAGGAGCTCAGGTGTGCCAAGGAAGGACTTCGCACGACGGAGGATGCCCAGTCGGCGACTGGCTTTGGAGGCCAGATTTGAAATGTGGTTTTCCCAGGAAAGATCATGGCAGATAGTGAGACCCAAAAGCTTGAGTGACAGAACTTCTTGGAGAGGATTATTCAGAAAGTGGATGGGAGGGTTTTCCAGTCGGTCTTTTCGGAGAGACATCGTAAGAGTGTGAGATTTATCAGGATTGAAAGACATGTTCCATTTGTTTGCCCAGTCTGTGATTTTGTCCAGGTCTGCAGAGAGTGAGGAGGCTGCAGACTGCCGATCTGAGGGATGAGGAATGGAGCGACAGAGAGTAGAGTCGTCAGCAAAGAGATAGAGAGGATTTTCAAGAGAGTCAGAGAGATCATTGATGAAGACCAGAAAAAGCACAAAGCACATGACATGGCCAGAAAAAGCAATTCCATTCAATGTACAATATGCGCTGAGTGGGTTCATCAAAAATGTTGTGGCTTGAGAGGGTCATTAACCAGTGTGGCAGCTACATTCAAGTGTAAGGTGTGCACAGAGGGAGCTGCAGATGGAGGAAATGTTGAGTTGGATCTTGGAGACGGCGTGAAGCTGGAAGGTGTGAAAACATTTTGTTACCGAGGAGACATGCTGAATGGAGAAGGTGGATCAGACTTGGCAATGGTTGCTCGAGTGAGATGTGCATGGAAGACGTTTCGGGAACTGAGTGGCATGCTGACGAGGAGGGGAGTGTCGTTGAAGCTGAAGGGAAAGGTGTATGCTGCATGTGTGAGAAGTGTTATGATTTATATTATGGGAGCGAGACATGGGTAATGAACGTAGAGCAGCAACGAAGGCTGGAAAGGGTGGAAATGCGAATGGTTCGGTGGATGTGTGGAGTATCGTTGAGGGAGAGGAAGACAGATGATGGGAATAGAGCCTGTGATGGATGCTGTGAAGAGAAACAGGTTGAGATGGTTTGGTCATGTGTTGAGGAAGGATGAAAGTGACTGGTGGAGAAGAGTGATGGAAATGAATGTAGAAGGAAGTAGAGGATGGGGAAGACCGAGAAAGACTTGGCTAAAGATGGTCGAAGAAGAAATGCGAGCAAGGGGGTTATCAAGGGGACATGCAGAAAATAGGGCAAAATGGAGAACATTGTCATGGGGACCGCAAGGCTAACCCCCGCTCGAGCAGGGGAAATGGCCTTAAAATGCCTGTTGTTGTGTGTGTATTGTATAATTTAAATAAACATAAATGCAAATTTCGCGTGTGGAAAAAATAAGTACACCCTTGCTCTAGTAGGTGGTATTTCCCCCTTTGGCAGAACAACCTCAAGTAAGCGTTTCTTATAACTGTCTACCAGTCTCTGACATCGACAAGGAGAAATTTTTGCCCACTCCTCCATGCAGAATTCTTTCAGCTGTGCGATGTTTGAGGGGTTTCTTGCATGGACAGTTCGTTTCAAATCCCCCCACAACATCTCGATGGGATTTAGATCCGGGCTTTGACTTGGCCATTCCAGAACCCTCCATTTCTTTCTTTTCAGCCATTCGTTGGTGGATTTACTGGTATGTTTAGGGTCATTGTCATGTTGCAAAGTCCACCTTCGGTTGAGCTTCAACTTTCCAACACATGGCCTCACATTATCGTCAAGCACCCTCTGGTACAATGAAGAATTCATGGTGGATTCTATGATGGTGAGCTGCCCAGGCCCTGATGCAGCAAAGCTGCCCCAAACCATAATATTTCCACCACCATGCTTTACAGTTGGTATCAGGTTCTTGTGGTCAAATTCTGTCTTTGGTTTTCATCAAACATGTCTTCTGGTACTGTGGCCAAATAGCTCTACCTTTGACTCATCTGTCCAGAGCACATTGTTCCAGAAGTGCTGGTCTTTGCCTAGGTGGTCATTGGCAAACTTTAGTCTTCCCCTGATGTTCTTTCTGGACAGCAAAGGTTTCCTCCTGGCACACCTCCCATGTAGATCAAATTTGTGCAGCCTCTTTCTAATGGTAGTCTTGTGCACTTTGACATCAACAGTGGCAAGAGCTACCTGTTGGTCCCGTGATGACATTCTGGGGTTCTTGGAGACTTCTTTCAGCATCTTGCGGTCTGCTCTCGGGCTGAACTTGCTGGGGCGGCCTGCCCTGAACAAGTTGGCAGTTGTTTGGAATCTTCTCCACTAGTAGATGATCTTCCGGACAGTCGAATGATTGATTTCAAATTGTTTGGAGATCTTTTTAAATCCTTTCCCAAACTCGTAGGCATCTATAACCTTCTTTCTGAAGGCCTCAGAGAGCTCTTTTGATCTCGGCATGGTGACGCCACACACTTCAACAACAAAGAGCAAACCAAACTAAATGTCTGAGGTTTAAATAAGACAGGTTCCTCCAAGATCCTCTCTCACGATGTTCTAATCATTTGCACCTGAGCTGGTGCACCTGATTCTAATTTTATGTATTTGAAGTAGTGATAAATGTCGGGGTGTACTTACTTTTTCCACATTCAAAATTTGCATTTATGTTTATTTAAATTATACAATGGACTACAAAATGTAAATGTTTCATGATATTTGTTATATTATATCACCTTTATCGATCAATATTGTTGAAATGAAGATCAAATAGCTGTATGTTGAAATATGTTGAAAAAGTCAAAACTTTACATGGGGTGTACTTACTTTGTCACGTGACTGTATATACCCTGCAAAAAAAGAAACGCAAAAGTAGTGAAATCGTAAATATCTGACAGGGTGTTGCCGATATCCATACAAAATTAATACCAAAAATGAATTGGTCATTTCTGCATGGATTGGAATTGATTTGTGTGGAAAGAATGAGGTACTGCAGAAATTTGGCGAAAAGATGGAACAATCGCAAAAACACAACCACGTGAGAGCCTGGCACCGAAACACACCAACATGACATGAACATGCAACATCACTTGTGGGGCTATAAAAACGTTGGGTTTTCATTTGCACGCCATCACAATCTTACAGCAAGTGAACAGCGAAAACATGCCACGGCTCGCGGATGAGGTTCTTCGGCCACACGTCCTTTCCATTATGCAACAAGCGAACGTCATTTTCCAGCAAGACAACGCCCGACCTCACTCGGCAAGACTGACAACAGCCTTTTTGAGGAATCACAACATCCAGGTCCTGCCATGGCCCTCCAGGTCATGTCGCCTTCACCCAGACTGTTCAACAACAAATGGTGTTCCTTGAACACGAGCCAAGCAGTTAACTTGTAGTGGCCAAATAGCTGCGACACACTGTCGCATCGACTAATGGAGTGACATCAGATTATGGAATTGGTCTTGTCCGTCCGTCCATCCAATTCATTTCTACAAGATGGACCGCGCCCCATCGAGCTTGATTGAGATGGTCATATTTGTAACATACGTCCGAATGCACACAAGTGAAGATCCCAGTCTCCATCATGATGCAATAGGACGCCGACCATTTACATGTAATGCCACCACAATTGGTTATTTGGTTTCTCTGGCTTCAGTTTTTCTCCAAACTCTTCGATAATGCCATGCGTCTTCTTCTTCGTCAATTTTTCAATGAATTTGCCAATTGTATCTGATGGCGGGTTTGTGAGAAAAAACTTAACTCCGTTTTCAGGATCAACACGTTTTCAGGTTCTCAACGTTTTTTAAAATCAGGATCAACACTTTCCCCAGATCGTCATAGAAACATGGAAGCAGTGTCTCTCCCATAGAGCTTGTCGTGTGAGTTTGTGAGATCTTCTAGCACGAGCATTACCTTTACCTGCCACAACCTGCTGAGAAACGTTTTGCCTGAGGACACCACCATCCATCCATAAATCACATGACCGCGAATCCTGCATGTGGCGACCCAGAACCCACAAAAATGTCATGGCAGTGAGGCTGCAAGCCCCAAGATGTGGTATCGGTATGTTCGTATACTTGGGTATGGACCACTTAAGTTCCACCAGTTTGGGTGCTACCTGAAGGGTTAATGTACCGGTAACCCAAAAATGGGGCAAATGCACACATTATGGTATATATTTTAAGCTTTCAGAAATACCAAATATTGAAATGAAAGTTCAAAAATGACCAACATAGGTCTTCCGTGATTTTTTTAGTTCAGCAAAACAACTCTCGAGTTTTGTAAATGATGTACTTTGTATTACAACCGGCCGCCATTTTGAATTTGAATTTAGAGGTTTAAAGATCACCAAACCGTGTCTGGCATACACTTGATTTGGATTCAGCACATCAAAACACCTAGAGTGAACATGTATGTTACCCGTTAACAAAAAAATGCCTCCGTGGTTATCTCTTTGTAAAAATTGACCCGCTCCAATAAGTTTAACTTTTGCCGTTTGCGTCCTTTACCACTACAATCCCGTGACGAACTTTCTGGTGACCTCCCTAGCATTTCAATGAAGGTCTCTTGTCCTGCCCTTTTTACCTCCGCCACTAAAGATGGACGGAGGTTATGTTTTCACCCCTGTCTGTCCGTTTGTCTGTCCGTCCCTTTTGTTTATGAACAAGATATCTCAAAAGGTTGTGGACGGATTCGGACGAAATTTGGCAGAGATGTAGCGTATGTGACGAGGACGAAATGATTCGATTTTGGTGAAGATTCGGATTCTTATCCGGCTACTAGAATTTTTAAAGTGATTCTTCACCATTGGGAGTTAGTGAGAAAAACGATACATGGCAGGATATCTCAAAAAGTTGTGTTTGGATTTGGACGAAACCTGGTTGAGAGGTTGTGTGTGTGACAAGGAAGAATCGATTCGATTTTGGTGAAGATCCGGATCCGGCTCGTATAATTTTTAAAGTGATTCTTCACCATTGAGTGATATGGCAAACCAGGCGGAGGAACGCTCTCTACTGAGGGCCGTTGTAGTTCCTGTTGTTTTCTAGCTCTCTGCAGATAGAATCATAGTGTGCTTCCTTGTGCTTTCTCGCTTACCTCTGGAATCATGTGGTTAATTTCTTGCAAATATCTCTTGTGTCTGATGTCGAGTGTCTTTCTCTGAGTTGCCGACGTTCCTCTGCGATCCTTTTGGCTGTGTCAGGCAGCCATGGGGATCTGCTGCCTTTTTCTGTTTAGGAATGTGCTTTTGCACATTTACACAAATTGTTATCTTGCCAGATGTCCTGTGTATTTCTTTCAAACAGAATGATAACTTCAAGTTTGTTCTTGACCTCAATATCAAATTGTTCAGGAATGCTTTGGAGGTCATATATGTCATTGTTACGTTCCCTTTCTTCACATTCTTCAGTTTGATATTAAGTCTTGCAACGAGGAGTTCATGATCCGATCTGCAATCTGCTCTACGACATATGTAGGTCGCCATCATGGCACTTTGCCATCAATTCTGAATCAAAAGGTAATCAATTTGGTCCCTGTATAAGCTAACAGGAGTTGCCCAGGTGTTTTTTTTTTGTTTTTTTTGGTATACAAGATCGAGGCTCGTGAAAGAGCTAACATTGATCACACAAAAAGTCAAACCAACACAAACCGACACATAAAACAAAAAATAAGGGGAGCGGTAGACAAGATGGGGAGAGAAGGGGAAGGACACAAACACAACATTTGAGAGCAGGGACATCGGGAGATCTGTGGGAGGGGGAGGGCTTGGGGGGAGGTGGGCGAGGTATAAAATATATGGACACTGCAAGGACTTCCAGGAAAGGGGTTGGAATTTCGAAAAAGTGTATCTGGGGTGAATTAGCGGGGGTAGAAAAGATCAAGGTTTTGGATGGGGGAAGATAAGAGATGGTGGTGAACAGCTGTTTTAAAGACCTGGAGGGTGGAGTGGGATTGAAGGGAGTTGGGGAGTTTGTTCCAGAGGCGGGAGAAAAGAGGAATGAAAGAGTGAAGGTGGGCAGAGAGCCTAGACTTTGGCAGTTTAACCATACGAGGGTTGCTGGCAGATCTTGTGCGACCTGTAGGAATATTTGGGGGACAGAGCACAGAGAGAGCTGGGGGTGCAAGGCCGGAGAGGAGTCGGTAGAAGACAGAAAGACCACCAACCTGCCTGCGGTGAGTGAGTGAAAGGCCCTCGGAGTTAGCTTCATCGCAGGAGATTCCAATGATTCTGAAACCTTTGGCTTCAACAGCGTGAAGTCGAGCTAGGTGTGAGGCAGGAGCACCGGCCCAGAGGGGAGAACAGTATTCCATTGAGCTGCGGATGAAAGCCTTGTATGTGGTGAGGAGCTCAGTTGTGCCAAGGAAGGACTTCGCATGATGGAGGATGCCTAGTCGGCGACTGGCTTTGGAGGCCAGCTTGGAAATGTGGTTTTCCCAAGAAAGATCATGGCAGATAGTGAGACCCAAAAGTTTGAGCGACAGAACTTATTGGAGAGGATTGTTGAGAAAGTAGATGGGAAGGTTTGCCAGTCGGTCTTTTCGGAGAGACATAGTAAGACTGAGATTTGTCAGGATTGAAAGACATGTTCCACTTGTTTGACCAGTCGGTGATTTTGTCCAGGTCTTCAGAGAGTGAGGAGGCTGCAGACTGCTGATCTGGGGGATGAGGAGTTGAGCGGCAGAGAGTGGAGTCATCAGCAAAGAGATTGAGTGGATTTTCCAGAGAGTCGGAGAGATCATTGATGAAGACCAGAAAAAGCACAGGCTCCAGAACACTACCTTGGGGAACTCCAGTCTGAACAGGAAGGGGAGATGAGAGAAATCCATTCAGGGCCACACGTTGACTACGACCAGAGAGGAAGTCTGCAAGCCATGCATGGAGATTTCCATGGATACCATAGGAGGAGAGTTTGGTGAGCAGAGGTGGGTGCCAGACCGTTGGTCATGCATACTTCGTTTCCAGCACAGAAATCTACAAGCCTTGGACCAGCATTGTTCCGGTCCCCCAGTCCATAAGGACCTGTTACTTTGTTATCCAGTCCATTAATTCCAGTCACCCATTATGATTATGACATCCTACTTAGGAGTTTTGGCTGTAAGTTCTTGCAAGTTCCCATATAACTCTTCAATCCCTTCTTCTGTAGCAGTTGTACCACAGTTGGAGCATAAACCTGTGTTTATAGTGGCGTTAAACCTGGTTTTAGCTTGACGGTTAAGGTTTAAGAAACGGCTGGGTTAAGATCGCAAGGTCCTGAGTTCAAGCCCCTGTCATTCCGTTGATCAACACCAGGTGGGGTTGACTCAGCCTGTCATCCTTCTGAGGTCAGCAAAATGAGTACCAGCTTACTGGGATGAATGAGTCATTCGAGTACCTGCATCGGAGTGGCGACCCATCCAGGATTGTGCCCAATAGTCAAGAACTGCTTCAGCAGCTTTATGTATCTGAAGGTGCAAAAAGGTAGTGGTCATCATCATAGTGATGTTTACAGGTTTTCCTTGCAGCCCAACAGCCATTATTCAATCATTAATTGGATTCAAACCTGGTACTGCCTTTGCCACTTTCCGAGTGCAAATGACCACCACTCCTTTTGACCTTATGTTCTCATTGCCAGAGTAATATACTTTGTGGCCTGCTGACTCAAAATTGCCCCATTCCTGTCAACTTCAGCTCAGACACGCCCAGAATTTTGACTCCAACCCTTTCCATCTCCATGATTACAATATCAAGTTTGCCTTGATACATAAAGCGGACATTCCAAGTCCCTATTTTCCTGCATGTTGTTTTGATTTTGAAGCTCACCCTTGCACTCTGAACGTTAGCGGAGTCAGCATCTGAGTGTCCTTTCGGGTTTAGCCCAGCTCCGCCATAAGATCCATCCGGACAGCCAGCGGCATTGCGAGGATGAAGCTCTTCCCCAGAAGCAGATAGGACAACCATTTGGCCTGAGGGTCTTACCACCTGACACCATGTGAGTTGTAGCATTTTGGGCACTGTCCATGTTGGGTTTTCTTCAGATATGGAGGTGGTTTGCTGTTGTCTTACTCTGCCACGGTGCATGGGCCACCACTGGAGTTGCTAATAAGTGTAAGGATCATTCCGATCACACAGTCGGTCACTTGACTTTTGCCGAGATGAGTACTGAACTGCTGCAGGCCTAGTCCAGGGCAAGGCATAATCAAAGGCAGCCTTAACTTGCCTTGTCTCACTGCCGTTCTCGAGCTTCTTGTGGCTTTTTGAGGATACATTTGCCAGATATGTTACACCACGTTCTGATGGCCATTGCCGCACTTGGTCCACGAACGCTTATTCAATAAGCGCAAAGCAATCATTTATTTCACAGCGAACATCCATGCTCTTCCAGACAAAGAAAGCTACGTAAAGCAACCAAGAAAGGCTGCACAAATGTAAGCCCACTGCTGTTTCAAACCCTACTTGAGTTCCTCTACAGATGCAAACATTCACACATAGAACATACTACAAGTGATCGTAATCTGTGTGATCGGACTGATGGACCGCGCCCCATCGAGCTTAATTGAGATGGTCATATTTGTAACATACGTCCGAATGCACACAAGTGAAGATCCCAGTCTCCATCATGATGTGCTCAAATTAAGAGCAATAGGACTCCGACCATTTACATGTAATGCCACCACAATTGGTTATTTGGTTTCTCTGGCTTCAGTTTTTCTCCAAACTCTTCGATAATGCCATGCGTCTTCTTCTTTGTCAATTTTTCAATGAATTTGCCAATTGTATCTGATGGCGGGTTTGTGAGAAAAAACTTAACTCCGTTTTAAGGATCAACACGTTTTCAGGTTCTCAACGTTTTTAAAATCAGGATCAACACTTTCCAGATCATCATAGAAACATGGAAGCAGTGTCTCTCCCATAGAGCTTGTCGTGTGAGTTTGTGAGATGTTATAGCACGAGCATTACCTTTACCTGCCACAACCTGCTGAGAAACGTTTTGCCTGAGGACACCACCATCCATCCATAAATCACATGACCCCGAATCCTGCATGTGGCGACCCAGAACCCACAAAAATGTCATGGCAGTGAGGCTGCAAGCCCCAAGATGTGGTTTCGGTATGTTCTTATACTTGGGTATGGACCACTTAAGTTCCACCAGTTTGGGTGCTACCTGAAGGGTTAATGTACCGGTAACCCAAAAATGGGGCAAATGCACACATTATGGTATATATTTTAAGCTTTCAGAAATACCAAATATTGAAATGAAAGTTCAAAAATGACCAACATAGGTCTTCCGTGATTTTTTTAGTTCAGCAAAACAACTCGAGTTTTGTAAATGATGTACTTTGTATTACAACCGGCCGCCATTTTGAATTTGAATTTAGAGGTTTAAAAATCACCAAACCGTGTCTGGCATACACTTGATTTGGATTGAGCACATCAAAACACCTAGAGTGAATATGTATGTTACCCGTTCCCTCATGGTCCCCCTGTGCTGTCTTTCCCTCGCGGTCCCCCTGTGCTGTCTTTCCCTCGCGGTCCCCCTGTGCTGTCTTTCCCTCGCGGTCCCCCTGTGCTGTCTTTCCCTCGCGGTCCCCCTGTGCTGTCTTTCCCTCGTGGTCCCCCTGTGCTGTCTTTCCCTCGTGGTCCCCCTGTGCTGTCTTTCCCTCGTGGTCCCCCTGTGCTGTCTTTCCCTCGTGGTCCCCCTGTGCTGTCTATCCCTCGCCGTCCCCCTGTGCTGTCTTTCCCTCGCGGTCCCCCTGTGCTGTCTTTCCCTCGCAGTCCCCCTGTACTGTCTTTCCCTCGCGGCCCCCCTGTGCTGTCTTTCCCTCGTGGTCCCCCTGTGCTGTCTATCCCTCGCCGTCCCCCTGTGCTGTCTTTCCCTCGCGGTCCCCCTGTGCTGTCTTTCCCTCGCGGTCCCCCTGTGCTGTCTTTCCCTCGCGGTCCCCCTGTGCTGTCTTTCCCTCGCGGTCCCCCTGTGCTGTCTTTCCCTCGTGGTCCCCCTGTGCTGTCTTTCCCTCGTGGTCCCCCTGTGCTGTCTTTCCCTCGTGGTCCCCCTGTGCTGTCTTTCCCTCGTGGTCCCCCTGTGCTGTCTTTCCCTCGTGGTCCCCCTGTGCTGTCTATCCCTCGCCGTCCCCCTGTGCTGTCTTTCCCTCGCGGTCCCCCTGTGCTGTCTTTCCCTCGCAGTCCCCCTGTACTGTCTTTCCCTCGTGGTCCCCCTGTGCTGTCTTTCCCTCGTGGTCCCCCTGTGCTGTCTTTCCCTCGCCGTCCCCCTGTGCTGTCTTTCCCTCGCGGTCCCCCTGTGCTGTCTTTCCCTCGCGGTCCCCCTGTACTGTCTTTCCCTCGCGGTTCCCCTGTGCTGTCTTTCCCTCGCGGTCCCCCTGTGCTGTCTTTCCCTCGCGGTCCCCCTGTGCTGTCTTTCCCTCGCGGTCCCCCTGTGCTGTCTTTCCCTCGCGGTCCCCCTGTGCTGTCTTTCCCTCGCGGTCCCCCTGTGCTGTCTTTCCCTCGCGGTCCCCCTGTATTGTCTTTCCCACGTGGTCCCCCTGTGCTGTCTTTCCCTCGCCGTCCCCCTGTACTGTCTTTCCCTCGCGGTCCCCCTGTGCTGTTTTTCCCTCGCGGTCCCCCTGTGCTGTCTTTCCCTCGCGGTCCCCCTGTACTGTCTTTCCCTCGTGGTCCCCCTGTGCTGTCTTTCCCTCGCGGTCCCCCTGTGCTGTCTTTCCCTCGTGGTCCCCCTGTGCTGTCTTTCCCTCGTGGTCCCCCTGTGCTGTCTTTCCCTCGTGGTCCCCCTGTGCTGTCTTTCCCTCGCGGTCCCCCTGTGCTGTGTTTCCCTCGCGGTCCCCCTGTGCTGTCTTTCCCTCGCGGTCCCCCTGTGCTGTCTTTCCCTCGTGGTCCCCCTGTGCTGTCTTTCCCTCGCGGTCCCCCTGTGCTGTCTTTCCCTCGCGGTTGTCAGCTCCTTCACGAGCCTCGATTCAGTATACAAAAAAAAAAAAGAAAAAAAAAAAGCCTCCGCCGTTATCTTTTTTTTTTTGACCCGCTCTAATAAGCTTCTCGGTGTATTCTTTCCATCTATTTTTCACTTCTTCCTCCTCAGTTAAACTTTTGCCGTTTGCGTCCTTTACCACTACAATCCCGTGACGAACTTTCTGGTGACCTCCCTAACATTTATATGTAGGTCTCTTGTTCTGCCCTTTTTACCTCCGCCACCAAAAGTGGATGGAGGTTATGTTTTCACATGTTATGTTATGTCTGTCGTACTTTTCCACTTCCATGCCATCGTAAGGTGGGATTTTTATCTTATTACTTGCAAAATCGAAGATTTTTCAAGTATATTGGTCGGTTGCGTTTGTGGTTCTGACTGTCTGTCTGTTTGTTTGTTTGTCACCGGCCTACAGGTCACAATTCTAAACCGATCGTCACGAAACTTCACCAAGTTGTATAGGTCGTCCCAATTGAGAAGCTTATTGTTTTGGGGTCAAAAGGTCAAAATAGGCCAAAGGTCACCAACTTTGCCAAATTTCTAAAATCCTCAATTTTCATCCGATTGACTTGAAATTTAAATAGGATTTACATGTCGGCGAATTGAATTCAACCACCAACTATTTTTGAGATCAGCATAGGCCAAAAGGTCAACATAGGCCAAAGGTCATCAACCATTTCAAATTCCTAAAATCCTCAATTTTCATCCGATTGACTTGAAATTTGAATAGGATTTACATATCGGCTTACTGAATTCAACAACCAACTATTTTTGAGATCAGCGTTGGCCAAAAGGTCAATGTAGGCCAAAGGTCAACCACTTTTTTAATTTCAAAAATCCTCAATTTTCATCCGATTGACTTGAAATTTGAAGAGGATTTACATATCGGCTAACTGAATTCAACCACCAACTATTTTTGAGATCAGCAAAAGCCAAAAGGTCAACATAGGCAAAAGGACAACCACTTTTTTCAAATTTCTAAAATCCTCAATTTTCATTTGATTGACTTGAAATTTGAATAGGATTCACATATCGGCTTACTGAATTCAACCACCAACTATTTTTGAGATCAGCGTAAGCCAAAAGGTCAACGTAGGCCAAAAGTCAACCGCTTTTTTTAAATTTCTAAAATCCTCAATTTTCATCCGATTCACTTGAAATTTGAATGCGATTTACATATCAGCAAACTGAATTCAACCACCAACTATTTTTGAGATCACCATAAGCCAAAAGAGCAACATAGGCCAAAAGTCAACAATTTCATATTTCTGAAATCCTCAATTTTCATACGATTCACTTGAAATTTGAATGGGATATACACGTCAGTTACTGATTTCAACCAACAGCTATTTTTGAGATCAGCATAGGCCAAAGGTCAACCACTTTTTTCAAATTTCTAAAATCCTCAATTTTCATTTGATTGACTTGAAATTTGAATAGGATTTACATATCGGCTTACTGAATTCAACCACCAACTATTTTTGAGATCAGCGTAAGCCAAAAGGTCAACATAGGCCCAAGGTCAACCGCTTTTTTCAAATTTCTAAAAGCCTCAATTTTCATCCGATTGACTTGAAGTTTGAATAGGATTTTCATGTCACCTTACTGAATTCAACCACCAATTATTTAAGAGGTTAAAAGGATGCTCGACTGAGAGCCATTCCATTTTGTTCTGTTTTGCCAAGTGTCACTCATTGAGTGAGTTTTCATCTGTTTGTCTGTCTGTGCGCAGCACTACGTCTACACCGTTGAACATAGAATCGCCAAACTTTACACACATATTTGTCTTGCCCTGGAATAGACTGTGCCCAATTTTTAACTCGTTCGGCCCAAGGCCTCCAATATGACGTCATAATTTGATAAAAATTCGACAAGTACAAAACTTCATCCAATCAAGATGCATTTTCTTGAGCGACATGACCGCATAAATAGGTGGGGAAAAAAATATAATGATGACGTCATCGGTCACGTGGTTCGGCCGCCATCTTGGAACAACGGAAAAACTTTGCACCTCTATATCTCCGAAAGTGCTAAATAGAAAAAATTGAGACATGGCTCATTGTAAAGAACTCTCCATGGGGAATAAAATATGTTAATGATGATGTCATAGGTGCCTCCATTATGATGTCATAATTCGACTAGTACAAAACTTCATCCGATCAAGATGAAATTTCTTGAGCATCATCAAGGAATAAATGTTTAGAAAACAAATAATGATGACGTCATCGGTCACGTGGTTCGGCCGCCATATTTGTCCAAAATGGCCGATAAAGTACATTCCAGCAAGTCCTCGGTCTCTGACCGATTTTTCATCTGTTTGTCTGTCTGTTTGTGCGCAGTACTACGTCTACACCGTTGCACATAGAATCGCCAAAATTTACACACATATTTGTCTTGCGCTGGAATAGACTGTGCCCAATTTTTAACTCTCTCGGCCCAAGGCTTCCATTATGACGTCATAATTCGATAATTCGACAAGTACAAAACTTCATCCAATCAAGATGCAATTTCTTGAGCGACATGACGGCATAAACTGGTGCATAAAAAAAGAATGATGACATCATCGGTCACGTGGTTCGGCCGCCATCTTGGAAAACCGAAAAACTTTGCACCTCTATATCTCCGAAAGTGCTGAATAGATAAAATTGAGACATTTGCTCATTGTAAATAACTCTCCATGTGGAATAAAATATGTTAATGATTATGTCATTGGTGCCTCCATTATGACGTCATAATTCGACAAGTACAAAACTTCATCCGATCAAGGTGAAATTTCTTGAGCATCATCAAGGAATAAATTAGTTTAGAAAACAAATAATGATGACGTCATCGGTCACGTGGTTCGGCCGTTATATTTGTCCAAAATGGCCGATAAAAAAGTACATTCTGGCAAGTCCTCGGTCTCTGACCGATTTTTCATTTGTTTGTCCGCACAGAATAAATATTATTTTCTCTGCAACCGTTGGTCCGATTAACACGAAATTTTCACCATCCGTGCAACTCCACCTGTATAATTTTTTTAGTGATAATTATGACGTCATAGGTCACGTGGTTCGGCCACCATCTTGGAAAAACCGAAAAACTTCAGAATCATTGGAATCTCCCGTGATGAAGCTATCTCCGAGGGCCTTTCACTCACTCACCGCAGACAGGTAAGTGGTCTTTCTGTCTTCTACCGACTCCTCTCTGGCCTTGCTCCCCCAGCTCTCTCTGTGCTTTGTCCCCCAAATATTCCTACAGGTCGCACAAGATCTGCCAGCAACCCTCTGATGGTTAAACTGCCGAAATCTCGGCTCTCTGCTCACCTTCACTCTTTCATTCCTCTTTTCTCCCGCCTCTGGAACAAACTCCCACACTCCCTTCAATCCCACCCCTCCCTCCAGGTCTTTAAAACAGCTGTTCACCACCATCTCTTATCTTTCCCCATCCAAAACCTTGATCGTTTCTACTCCCACTAATTCACCCCAGATCCACCTTGTTTGAAATTCCAACTTCTTTCCTGGAAGTCCCGGCAGTGTCCATATGTTTTATACCTCTCCCACCCCCCCTTCCCATGCCCCCCCCAAAGCCCTCTCCCTCCCACAGATCTCTCGATGTCCCTGCTCTCAGATGTTGTGTTTGTGTTCCTACCCCTCTCGCCCCATCTTGTCTACCGCTCCCCATGTTATATGTTTTATGTTCGGTTTGTCTTTCTGTGTGATTAATGTTCGCTCTTTCACGAGCCTCGATCTTGTATCCCAAAAAAACCAAAAAAAAACCTCTATATCTCCGAAAGTGTTGAATAGAAAAAATTGACACATGGCTCATTGTAAAGAACTCTCCATGGGCAATAAAATATGTTAATGATGATGTCATAGGTGCCTGCACTATGACGTCATAATTCCACAAGTACAAAACTTCATCCGATCAAGATGAAATTTCTTGAGCATAATCTAGGAATAAATTAGTTTTGAAAAAAAACATATGATAATGACGTCATCGGTCATGTGGTTCGGCCGCCATATTTGTTTTCACACAAAAGCCTTTAAAACCACTGAAAATACATCCTAGCGAGGGTTTCCAATCTCTGATTGCTCTTTTTCTTGTTCCTGTTGTTTTCTAGCTCTCTGCAGATAGAATCATAGTGTGCTTCCTTGTGCTTTCATGCTTGCCTCTGGAATCATGTGGTTAATTTCTTGCAAATATCTCTTGTGTCTGATGTCGAGTGTCTTTCTCCGAGTTGCCGACGTTCCTCTGCGATCTTTTTGGATAAAGCTTTTGGATAAGGCATTGCAAGGATAAAGCTCTTCCCCAGAAGCAGATAGGACAACCATTTGTCCTGAGGGTCTTACCACCTGGCACCATGTCAGTTGTAGCATTTTGGGCACTGTCCATGTTGGGTTTTCTTCAGATATGGAGGTGGTTTGCTGTTGTCTTACTCCGCCACGGTGCCTGGGCCACCACTGGAGTTACGAATAAGTGTAAGGATCATTCCGATCACACAGTCGGTCACTGGACTCTTCTGCCAGATGAGTACTGAACTGCTGCAGGCCTAGTCCAGGGCAAGGCATATTCAAAGGCAGCCTTAACTTGACTTGTTGCTCTGCCGTTGAGCTTCTTGTGGCTTTTTAAGGATACATTTGCCAGATATGTTAAACCACGTTCTGATGGCCATTGCCGCACTTGGTCCACAGACGCTTAAATTCAATAAGCGCAAAGCAATCATTTATTTCACAGCGAACATCCATGCTCTTCCAGACAAAGAAAGCTACGTAAAGCAACCAAGAAAGGCTGCACAAATGTAAGCCCACTGCTGTTTCAAACCCTACCTGAGTTCCTCTACAGATGCAAACATTCACACATAGCACATACATGAGAATCCCAATGCTCATATGTATGTATCATCATTTATTTTTTTACTCTTTCTTGTTGTACAGAATATGAAATAAATATACATTTCTCTTCAATTGCCCCATTGTAATTTGTCCAGATTGCAACACTGTGTCCAGATTAGGGAACACTGCAATCAAAGAACAGATTCGAGTGGAAAAAGTACAACTTTACTCGTAGAGAATAGCTCGAGCACTTGAGTTTACTTTAATAATTTCTGTTGCACAAAATGTTTGTTGAAACTTACAGAATGGCAAATAAAAACTACATTCATCAGTAATTAAACTTTACAACAGCTATTTGAATAAATATGAGTTAGGGATCTTTGTTTCTTTCACATTTATTTCTACTTTTTCACATTTCTCCTTACTAGCAACGGTACCCGCCCTATGGGTGGGGCTTCAGTTGTGAAGCTCAAATGAAAAGGCAAACTATCAGAAATTGAAGCTTTTTTTATTTTAAACGATTCATATAAACATCCATTGAATCAATCACACGCAAATCATCAAAATCAAAACAGTACATGGCGCCCATTTTGAAAAAACATTGAATTCTGCAAAATGAAGCGGCCGCTACACCTGTTTCTCAGTCGCTTTGCACACGCTGCCATGTTACTTCGGAGCTGCACGTTTATATAGGAAGAGTTCGTCAGGAGTCGATCTACTCTCTCCTGGTACGTAGAATAAACAGTATTTGTAGAATTTAAACAAAAGCCACATCACTGTTCATGTCAGTAAATATTATTCCATCGTGTTTGGAAAAACTGGAAAATTGGAAAAACTGGAAAAACAATATAGCCCATTTTACTCCCAGGGGTCCCAGGAATACCCACCTAAAATATCGTTGCGATCGGTTGAGCCGATTTTGCGGTACCTTCGAACGGACCGATGGACATTTGGTGAATTATATTAAGATTCATTCCAATTGGGTTTCCTCTACATGTAATGTAGGGGTAACCTATTATTATTCCCAAAGTTTTTCTTATTCTTCCATCCTTTTTTTTGCACCTCCGAAAACGTTAAAATTAAGTTTCTCAGCAACCGTTAGTCCGATTGGCAGGACATTTTCATCAAATGATCGGCTAGGCACATATAATTTTTTAATGCTAATTATGACGTCATAGGTCACGTGGTATGGGCGTCATCTTGGAAAACACCTTCAACTCTGCCCCTCTATATCTCCGAAACGGCTCAATGGAAAAATTTGAGTAATGGCTCATTCTAAAGATCTCTGCAATGGGACCAAAAAACATGTTTATTTAGTATATTAAAAATGCTAACGTTAAGAGGTTAGAATTCGTCAAACACATCCCTTGCTCTCACGAAAATGATATTTTTTTCCCAGATCCTTCGTTAAAAAAAACTCAGAATGCAAAAAATTTCGAAGTCATACGTCACATGATTCGGCCGCCATATTGTCTTTCGTGAAAAACACGAAAACACAATTTTCTCTGCAACGGCTGAACAGATCAGGCCCAAACTTGGCATGCACAATCGCATTCCCATGATGAACAAAATGTTCAGCGATCATGACGTCATGCCTCACATGGTTTTGGAGTTATGACGTTTTTAAGCATAAAATAAAAATGCTATCTTCTCCATAATTTGTGAAGATATCGAGTGGAAACTTTACACAAATGTTCCCCATGCGGGGAAGTTTAAATAATACTTGAGACGTTTTGATAAGTCACATGGTTTGGTCGCAATAAATAATTGAAGGAAATCCTAAAAAGCTTCTAACTCTTGAACCACTGCATTGATCAACTTGAATTTTTAATGCAATGTAGATCTCATCAAACGGAACAAGTGCGAAAATTTCAACATGATTGGTTGTACGGTCTCGAAGCTAATAGTCGTTATTGTTGAAAGAAGAAGAAACACAACTTTATTTCTTAGCAGGCCATGTGATTCAATGTGCGACTGCCATTTTTCAGAATTATTTCCTTTAGAAACCATTTTCTCTGCAATAATTGGACCGATTGAGAGCAAATTTTCACCATAGGAGCGACTCGGCCTGGAGAATATTTTAATGGTAATTATAACATCACATGTCATGTGGTACAAGCGCCATCTTGGAAAAAACGAAAAATTTTGCACCTCTATATCTCAAAAGCCGCTGCACATAAATAATTGAGACAGGTCTCGTTTCAAAGAACTCTCCATGCAGAATAACATATGTGAATGATGATGTCATAGGTGCCGCCATTATGACGTCATCATTTGACAAATAAAAAACTTTATCCGATCAGAATGAAATTTCTTGACGATCTTCTCGGTATAAATTGATGCAAAAATAAAATTATAATGATGTCGTAGGTAACGTGGTTCGGCCGCCATATTGTTTTAAGTGAAAAGCCTGAAAAACCACTGAAATCCCATTTTCTCCAAAATGCCTGAACAGATCGAGGCCAAACTTTGCAGGCACAATCGCATACCTATGATGAACAAAAAAGTCAGCGAGCATGACGTCATGCATCACATGGTTTCAGAGTTATGACGTTTTTAAGCATAAACCTTTAATACATAGCTCCTCCCTCATTTTTTATCCAATCGAGGGGAAACTTCACAGATATGTTCAGCATATCACTCTACTAAAATGACCTTTTGAAATTTGCGATAGGTCACGTGGTTTGGCAGATATCGTTAATTAAACGAAAATATTTAAAAGAATTATATCTCTTGAACCTCTTCATTGATCGATGTGAAACGTCATATTATAGTAGAAGTCATGAAGTGTAACAAGTGTGCAAAATTTCAAGATGATTGGATGTATGGTCTGGAAGCTAGAAGTTGTTATTGCGTGAAGAAGAGCCTTCGAGAGTGGGCAGTGTATTAATTACCACCCTGTACAGACGTGCATGCAATGTACGAAACGATCTCACGGGGTAATTTGAACCTCAGATGAAATTCTAATTTCAGATTTGTCAATCGCTGAGGTATATTAACACACGTCTAAAACAGATTTGGAAAAACGTTTGTTTGCGAACGGGTACGTTTTTCATGTAAGTCCTTCACGAACTTGCTGTCCATGTCTGACGTGCGACTGAGGGTGCTACAGGAATGTGGAATTTATTGGTTTCATGCTTTAGCATTCGCCGTATCTGCATTGCCTGTGTGCCTCTGGCCTCCCACCCGTGCGTAGCATGGGTATCTCACGAGTATAAATAATTCTGTCTCTGCGATGTTCCGGTTTATGTTCTCTAAAAATCACTTTTTCTGCAGTTATTGCACAGATTGACAGGAAATTTTCACCACAGGTGCGCCTGGGCATGAACAATCTTTTAAGGATAATTATGATGTCACAGGTCACGTGGTACGGCCGCCATCTTGGAAAAACCGAAAAACTTTACATCTCCATATCTCCAAAAGTGCTGTGTAGAAAAGATTGAGACATATCTCATTGTAAAGAACTATCCATGGAGAATAAGCCTTGTGAATGATGATGTCATATGTGCCTCCATTATGACATCATAATTCGACAAGTACAAAACTTCAACCGATTAGGATGAAATTTTTTGAGCATCATCTGGGGATAAATTGATAGAGAAAAAATAATAATGTGAAAGTGGGGTTGTTATAAAGTGTGTGTGTGTATGTGTGTGTGTGTAGGGGGGGATGTGTGTGTGTGGATGTGGTGGGGGGGGGGGTGGATGTGGGATGTGTGTGTGGGGGGGGGGGAGAGTATGTGTGTGTGTGTGTGTGGAGGGGAGGGGGGATGTGTGTGTGTGTGTGTGGATATGTGATCGTGTGTGTGTGGGGGGGTGTGGGTGTGTGTGTGTGTGTGGGTGGGGGGTGTGTGTGTATGGGAATGTGTGTGTGTGTGTATGGGGGTGTGTGTGTATGGGGATGTGTGTGTGGGGGTGTGTGTGTGTGGGGATGTGGCTGTGTGTGTGTGGGGATGTGGCTGTGTGTGTGTGTGTGTGTGTGTGTGTGTGTGTATCGGGATTGTATCCAAGGGGGTTGTGTCAAAGCATGTCCAATGAAAGTGGGGTTGTATGAAAGCAGGAGGGCGGAGGAAACCGGTCATCACTGCCAGTAGTTGTAAAATGGCAGTTCTATTTCTTGCTTGTTCTTTCTTTTTCTCTTTCTTCATCTCTCTGTCCAAGGAGAAGTGAATTATTGCAGAGATTTTTCTGGAAGGTTCACTTGGCTGCGCTTGAATGGGTTTGAAGGTTGAAGAGCAGCAGCTGAAACTGGAATCCTATCCAGGTTCCTCCTGATGACTCAACCTTTGCTCTTTGCTTATTCGGGTTCCTTCTGATGACTCCAATGTAGTATTTGGTTTTCCATTTCATTTGTGAGATAAACTTCAGCTTCTGTAAGAGAGAGAATGTTCCTGCTCTGGTCCAGACCTCCCCACACCTGACTTTGCTTCCCCACAGCAAGTCTACTACCTGGGTAACCCACTTCTGAAGAACCATCATGAATCTGCCCCTGGCAATGACAACAAGCCAAACAAGCCGAACAAGCCCTTCTGACCTTTCTGTGTCTATTGTTCCATTCCAAGGCAAACCACAGGCATACATGCTTGTGATATTTGAAAGAGAGAAAATAATGATTGGCAAATGAAAGCATGGGTGGGAAAGTCAACAGTTTAATGTCAGGATTTATATATTAAACTTAAGCTCAGAATTATATTATCTAATTATAAGAATGTGAATCATCACATGCGTATTTTGGATGGAAACTCGACCCTAATTTGGTCAATATTGTGGACTCAGGGACTATGTAGGGGCAGCACCCTTCACCAAGTAATAACTTCTTTTCAGATAACTCGATGTTCACCCAGAAAACGTATTGGCATGACATTGAATTCCCAGACCCAGAGGGCATTCAATTGGGTTGACACAATGACATTGCGATGGCAGACTTACACAGTTTGCTTTCTATGTGTGGGGTGTTAACAATAGGAATGAACTTGCTGAAGAAGTAGTGTGAGTGAATACAATTACAGTGATAGATTTATCAATGCACTGGACAAACACTGGGCCAATCACCCATTGAGGTTCACCCCTTATCGTCAGTGAAGCGGAAGTGACCTCACAGGGGGATGTACAAGCAGCTCCTTAATTGCCTCAATATCAAGTAAATAATCCAGCAACAAGTGAAACAAATATGGAGTCTCTCCTTGAACACGAGTCCGCACGTCCGATCTCTTCGGACACTCGACTCGCATCCCAGGGACAATTCTACTCCTATGGACAGAAATGAATAAGGGATTTGACGGATGTACAAGTAAACAGGCTATGAGAATTTTGGTAAATATCTGGGAAGACGAGAGGATACCAAAGGATTTACAGGAGGGTTTATTATTGGTGATGTACAAGAATAACGAGGATATGTTGGAGGGTGGAAATTACAAGGGTATCATGCACTGATGAAACCAGGTGTTCACTTAACAATTACGCTGCCTGGCTTAAGATGTTAGGGTGTTGAGTTTGAGCCCCTGTCATGCCGCTGATTAATATCAGGTGGGTTGACTCAACCTGTCATCCTTCTGAAGTCGGCAAAATGAGTACCAGATTACTGGGAAGAATGAGTCATTCAATCAGGTATCCTGCAACTTGCGACCTGCCCAGGATTGTGCCCTCTAGACAAGAAACTGTATTGGCAGACCGATGTATCTGAAGATGCAAAATGAGTGGTCTTCTTCTTCATGCGGTGATGGAGGAATTTGTTTAATTGTAAAGAGTGGTGAATAATAGACTATATGTATATGTATATATATTTGTATATGTGTATATATATATATGTATATATATACACAAAGAATTAAGTTAAGCACCCCCCCCCGTTTTTTTACAACCTCGCACATTACAAGTTTGTTGTCGTCAAAACAGTGTAATATACCCATGATATTGCTATATTTTCTGGAGAAGTGATATTATGGTCACATAAAAACATAACAATCATGCCGTTTTCATTATTTTATTCTGAATAATTTAAGGTGAAATTTTGTGGGAATTTTAGGCATATTTTCACCTCAATTTAAGTATGGAGCTATAGGTCCATCACGGACAGTGTGGATGACGTTTATGTTTTCTAACGTACAGTCATTGTTCTGAGAAGACCTCTATCGATCTTTGCGTCAATAACGTGTGTAGGACCCACGTGATCGGATCACTGACTCAACCCTACGTCTCATAGACCCTGTAAGCCGTCGTATGCGTTGCTGTGGCAGGTTGTTCCATTCCCGATGTAATGCACGTTCCAATTCATCCAGATTGGCTATTGGAGGGACCATCTTCGCAATTTGTCGTCCCAACATGTCCCAAACGTGCTCGAGGGGGTTCAACCTGCCACAGCAACGCATACGACGGCTTACAGGGTCTATGAGACGTAGGGTTGAGTCAGTGATCCGATCACGTGGGTCCTACACACGTTATTGACGCAAAGATCGCTAGAGGTCTTCTCAGAACAATGACTGTACGTTAGAAAACATAAACGTCATCCACACTGTCCGTGATGGACCTATAGCTCCATACTTAAATTGAGGTGAAAATATGCCTAAAATTCCCAAAAAATTTCACCTTAAATTATTCAGAATAAAATATTGAAAACGGCATGATTGTTATGTTTTTATGTGACCATAATATCACTTCTCCAGAAAATATAGCAATATCATGGGTATATTACACTGTTTTGACGACAACAAACTTGTAATGTGCGAGGTTGTAAAAAAACGGGGGGGGGGGGTGCTTAACTTAATTCTTTGTGTATATATATATACAGTACATTCAGAAAGTATTCAGACCCCTCACTTTTTTCACATTTTGTTATGTCGCAGCCTTATGCTGAAATCGTTTAAATTCATTTTTTCCCTCATCAATCTACACTCAATACCCCATAATGACAAAGAGAAAACAGGATTTTAGAAAGTTTTGCAAATTTATTAAAAAGAAAAAACAGAAATATCACATTTACATAAGTATTCAGACCCTTTGCTATGACACTTGAAATTTAGCTCAGGTGCCTCCCATTTCTCTTGATCATCTTTGAGATGTTTCTACACCTTGATTGGAGTCCACCTGTGGTAAATTCAATTGATTGGACATGATTTGGAAAGGCACACACCTGTCTATTTAATGTCTCACAGCCAACAATGCATATCAGAGCAAAAACCAAGCCATGAGGTCGAAGGAACTGCCTGCAGAGCTCAGAGACAGGATTGTGTCGAGGCACAGATCTGGGGAAGCCTACAAAAAAATTCTGCTGCATTGAAGGTTCCCAAGAGCACAGTGGCCTCCATAATTCTTAAATGGAAGAAGTTTGGAACAACCAGGACTCTTCCTAGAGCTGGCCGCCCGACCAAATTGGGCAATCGGGGGAGAAGGGCCTTGGTAAGAGAGGTGACCAAGACCCCGATGGTCACTCTGGCTGGACTCCAGAGATCCTGTGTGGAGATGGGAGAAACGTCCAGAAGGACAACCATCACTGCAACACTCCACCGATCTGGGCTTTATGGCAGAGTGGCCAGACGGAAGCCTCTCCTCAGTGAGACACACGAACCCTGCTTGGAGTTTGCAAAAAAAGCACCTAAAGGACTCTCAGACTGTGAGAAACAAGATTCTGTGGTCTGATGAAACCAAGATTGAACTGTTTGGCCTCAGTTCTAAGCATCATATCTGGAGGAAACCAGGCACCGCTCATCACCTGCCCAATACCATCCCAACGGTGAAGCGTAGTGGTGGCAGCATCATGCTGTGGGGGTGTTCTTCAGCAGCAGGGACTGGGGGACTGGTCAGGATTGAAGGAAAAATGAATGGAGCAAAGTACAGAGATATCCTTCATGAAAACTTGAAACAGAGTGCTCAGGACCTCAGACTGGGCCGAAGGTTCACCTTCCAACAGGACAATGACCCTAAGCACACAGCCAAGACAACGCAGGAGTGGCTTAGGGACAACTCTGTGAAGGTCCTTGAGTGGCCCAGCCAGAGCCCTGACTTGAACCCAATCCAACATCTCTGGAGAGACCTGAAAATGGCTGTCCACCGACAGTCCCCATCCAACCTGACAGAGCTTGAGAGGATCTGCAGAGAAGAATGGCAGAAAATCTCCAAATCCAGGGTGCAAAGCTTGTCGCTTCATACCCAAGAAGACTCGAGGTTGTAATCGCTGCCAAAGGTGCTTCAACTAAGTACTGAGTTAAGGGTCTGAATACTTATGTCAATTTGATATTTCAGTTTTTTATTTTTAATAAATTTGCAAAACTTTCTATAATCCTGTTTTCTCTTTGTCATTATGGGGTATTGAGTGTAGATTGATGAGGGAAAAAAATGAATTTAAACGATTTCAGCATAAGGCTGCAACCTAACAAAATGTGAAAAAAGTGAGGGGTCTGAATACTTTCTGAATGCACTGTATATCTGTGCAGTAAGTTTCTGTGTTTGAGTAAGGTGAGTTTTGACTGCGCAGCAAGTGCAGTGCAGTGCACACTGTGCAGTGTGCAGTAAGGTGAGTTTGTGGTGAAGGTGGGAGTGCACCAGGGGTCGGTACTAAGTCCACTACTATTTGTGGCTGTGATGGAGGTGCTGGCTCGGAATGTAAAGGAGGGTTTACCGTGGGAGTTGTTGTATGCAGATGATCTGATGTTGATTGCAGAAAGTATGGATGGACTGAAGGAGAAGATGAGCAAGTGGAAGGAATGTACGGAGACAAAAGGTCTGAAAGTGAATCGGAAATACGAAGGTGATGGCAAGTGGTAAAGCATGTGGTGAGGTGGAAAGAACTGGGAAGTGGCCCTGTGCTGTGTGCAGGAAGGGTGTCGGAGTGAACTCCATTCAATGTACAATGTGCGCTGAGTGTGTTCATCAAAAATGTAGTGGTCTGAGAGGGTCATTAACCAATGTGGCAGCTACATTCAAATGTAAGGTGTGCACAGAGGGAGCTGCAGATGGAGGAAATGTTGAGTTGGATCTTGGAGACGGCGTGA
Source organism: Myxine glutinosa (assembly GCF_964187855.1). NCBI lineage: Eukaryota > Metazoa > Chordata > Myxini > Myxiniformes > Myxinidae > Myxine > Myxine glutinosa. The sequence continues at coordinate 130,265,813 of NC_136270.1, forward strand.
AGCTGGAAGGTGTGAAAACATTTGCTACCTAGGAGACATGCTGAATGGAGAAGGTGGATCACACTCGGCAACGGCTGCTTGAGTCAGATGTGCATGGAAGAAGTTTCGTGAACTGAGTGGTGTGCTGACAAGGAGGGGAGTGTCGTTGAAGCTGAAGGGAAAGGTGTATGCTGCATGTGTGAGAAGTGTTATGATTTATGGGAGAGAGACATGGGTAATGAACGTAGAGCAGCAACGAAGGCTGAAAGGGTGGAAATGCGAATGGTTCGGTGGATGTGTGGAGTATCGTTGAGAGAGAGGAAGACAAATGATGAATTGCGAAAGATGATGGGAATAGAGCCTGTGATTGATGCTGTGAAGAGGCACAGGTTGCGATGGTTTGGTCATGTGTTGAGGAAGGATGAAAGTGACTGGTTGAGAAGAGTGATGGAAATGAATGTAGAAGGAAGTAGAGGACGGGGAAGACCGAGAAAGACTTCGCTAAAGATTGTGGAAGAAGAAATGCGGGCAAAGGGGTTAACAAGGGGAGATGCAGAAAATAGGATAAAATGGAGAAGATCGTCATGGGGCCCGCAAGGCTAACCGCCGCTCTAGCAGGGAAAATGGCCTTAAAATGCCTGTTGTGTGTTGTATATATCTGTGCAGTGTCTGTCCTGTGTTGTGTTGTCACTGAACTACTTACTCCCTCAAACTTTTGTGAAATCCTACCAAACTTCTGGTAGGCATTTACCTCTCCCGTGTGTATGTCCTAAGGGTTTTTTTGAAATTTTTTGATTTTTTCTTTAAAAAAAATTTTTTTGAAAATTTTTTTTTTCAACTTAAATAAAATGTATCATCACATATATTACTAATACATTTGTGCAAAATAATTGTTTGTATTATGATTGGTGTAAACCATGACAAAACAGCAACTCAGGTACAGTCATCCATCTATATGTCAACATATCTGGGCAGTGTCTGTGTTGTCACTGAACTACTCCCTCAAACTTTTGTTTCTGTGGTTGTGAAGTGTTTTAATAACATGGTGGTGAGGTGATTTGAATTACGTGGTGGTGAGGTGTTTTGAATTACGTGGTGGTGAGGTGTTTTGAATTACGTGGTGGTGAGGTATTTTGAATTACGTGGTGGTGAGGTGTTTTGAATTACGTGGTTCGTGGCTGTGAGCTGTTTTGAATTACGTGTTTCGTGGCTGTGAGGTGATTTGAATTACGTGGCTGTGAGGTGTTTTGAATTACGTGGCTGTGAGTTGTTTTGAATTACGTGGCTGTGAGATGTTTTGAATTTCGTGGCTGTGAGGTGATTTGAATTTCGTGGCTGTGAGGTGATTTGAATTTCGTGGCTGTGAGGTGATTTGAATTTCGTGGCTGTGAGGTGATTTGAATTTTGTGGCTGTGAGGTGTTTTGAATTACGTGGCTGTGAGGTGTTTTGAATTACGTGGCTGTGAGGTGTTTTTAATTACGTGGCTGTGAGGTGTTTTGAATTACGTGGCTGTGAGGTGTTTTGAATTACGTGGCTGTTAGGTGTTTTGAATTACGTGGCTGTGAGGTGTTTTGAATTACGTGGCTGTGAGGTGTTTTGAATTACGTGGCTGTTAGGTGTTTTGAATTACGTGGCTGTGAGGTGTTTTGAATTACGTGGCTGTGAGGTGATTTGAATTACGTGGCTGTGAGGTGTTTTGAATTACGTGGGTGTGAGGTGTTTTTCATTTTGTGGCTGTGAGGTGTTTTAAATTTTGTGGCTGTGAGGTGTTTTGAATTACGTGGCTGTGAGGTGTTTTGAATTTTGTGGCTGTGAGGTGTTTTGAATTACGTGGCTGTGAGGTGTTTTTAATTTTGTGGCTGTGAGGTGTTTTGAATTATGTGGCGGTGAGTTGTTTTGAATTACGTGGTGGTGAGTTGTTTTGAATTACTTGGTGGTGAGGTGTTTTGAATTACGTGGTGGTGAGGTGTTTTGAATTACGTGGTGGTGAGGTGTTTTGAATTACGTGGTGGTGAGGTGTTTTGAATTATTTGGTGGTCAGGTGTTTTGAATTAAGTGGTGGTGAGGTGTTTAGAATTACATGGTGGTGAGGTGTTTTTAATTATTTGGTGGTGCGGTGTTTTGAACTTTGTGGTGGTGAGGTGTTTTTAATTATGTGGTGGTGAGGTGTTTTGTACTTCGTGGTGGTGAGGTGTTTTTAGCCGCGTCGCAGACGCTGCTCATAGAGTGCACGCTGCTGTTGTTGTTACCACCTCTTCTTCTTCTTCTTGCGGAGAAGACAAAACCTCAAAGCTCCACCCATTCTGGGAACCATAGCTCCACCCATTCTGGGAACCATAGCTCCACCCATTCTGGGAGAGCCTTCATATAAACAAATATCCACCATTTTATTAACTCGCATAGCTTTGAGGCCTGTTTTGTAGGCCCGTGTTGTCTTCCTCTCTCACACAGTTTTATTTCAAATCAAATTCGATATATCATTTCACTTTTTCACAGTCGCTAACATAGTTTTAGACTCGGTTGAAAAAAAACGGGAAGAAAATCCGATGAAAGTTGCCCTTTATAGAACGAAATGAATTCTCAAAGGCCTGTAACTTCAAGTCCATTGACATATATTTTTTTTAAATCGCGGCATGCTCAGTCATACACCGCCCGAAATAAGAGACGGGAAAATGCCGAGATATATATATTTTGTTTAAATCGCGGCATGGTCAGTCATACACCGCCCGAAATAAGAGACGGGAAAATGCCGAGATATATATATTTTGTTTAAATCGCGGCATGGTCAGTCATACACCGCCCGAAATAACAGACGGGAAAATGCCGAGATATATTAAAAATTCGTCCATTTGATGACAATCGTCACGATGAAATATTTAATTTATACGTCGTCACAGTAATGTGGAGAGAGGAGCATAGCTTCGTTCACGTGTCGCCACATACGGGAAATTGCCGAGATATATTTTTTTTTACATCGCGGCATGGTCAGTCATACACCGCCTGAAATAACAGACGGGAAAATGCCGAGATATATTAAAAATTCGTCCATTTGATGACAATCGTCACGATGAAATATTTAATTTATACGTCGTCACAATAATGTGGAGAGAGGAGCATAGCTTCGTTCACGTGTCGCCACACACGGGAAATTACCGAGATATATTTTTTTGCAATGGCGGCATTGTCAGTCATACACCGCCTGAAATAACTGACGGGAAAATGCCGAGATATATTAAAAATTCGTCGCCACACACGGGAAATTGCCGAGATATATTTTCACTTTGCACAAAAATAACATCAAGTAATCGAATCAATCGGAATGTCCTGTGCTTATAACATCGACGTTATAGGCACAGCTGCATCTAGGCATTGTGTAACATCGACGCGGCTTTTGTTTTAATTAAAACTTTTTGTACTTGTTAATTATGTGGTGGTGAGGTGTTTTGTACTTCGTGGTGGTGAGGTGTTTTTAATTATGTGGTGGTGAGGTGTTTTTAATTTAGTGATGGTGAGGTGTTTTTCATTACGTGGTGGTGAGCTGTTTTGAATTATGTGGTGGTGAGGTGTAATCGTCCCAAGTCTGCACCTACTCCTCACGCATGTACGTGTTGAGTTTTTTTTTGTTTTTTTTTTCAACCTAAATCTTCAACCTAAATCTATATAAATAAAGGAGGAGTGTCTGTGTGTGTGTGTGTGTCTGTCTGGATGTCCGCTTATAACCCAAGAACTACACATCGGCGAAACGTTTTAGACACAGATTTGGAATCAGCATAAAATTCTGGTGGTTATAGGCTACTTTTTATTTTAATATCAATGGTTTTAAAAACCGGGCCAGCTGCAATTCCATTGTGTAGTTTGTGGCGGCGCTATTGCCCCTTTCCGATCCCATGACGCATTGCGGTTCCGATTCGCGATAAGGTCTATGCGCTATCACCGACACTTTTCCACCTTTTCCATACCTTTTAATCAGATTTAGCTTATCGTCCATCGTAACCACATTACGCTTGGAAACACTAGCATTATCCTTCTTCGGACCCATGGCTAACACAGACACAGTAAAGGAATACTGTACGTCGCCTCTGTTTTGAATGAGAATCAGCAGTTGCGCGTACGTACAGTATACTGTACGTACATATTTATATATTTTTAATGTGCTTTGTATTGTATTTTAAATTGTTTTTTAGCTTCTTTTATTGTTAATTTATGTACTATTTTATTTATTTTAAATATATTTTTAAGGAAAACAAATGTTTTCACGTCCGTAGGAGTGACGTAATGTCGCACATAATGACGTTCGCTGCCCGGTCATGAAAGAAATTATGATTCTCTTGACAAAGTGACATGAAGATCAGGCAGTAAACCTCTCAACTGAGTTTCTCAACAGTCGTCAGCCTCAAGGACTCCCAACACACAGGTTGATTCTCAAGGTGGGAGCACCAATCATGCTTCTAAGGAATCTTGATCCACCACAGCTGTGTAATGGAACACGATTGACAATCCAGCAAATGATGCCGCATGTCCTAGAGGCAACCATCCTCTCAGGACAATACAGAGGAGAGAAAGTATTCATTCCAAGGATACCATTTATTCCACCTGACCTTCCATTCTCCTTCAAGAGGTTTCAGTTCCCCATCAGGCTATGTTTTGCTATGTCCATCAACAGGGCGCAGGGGCAGTCAATGAAGGTTGTAGGCCTGAACGTCACAGAACAAGTGTTTGCCCATGGCCAGCTGTACGTGGGCTGCTCGAGGGTTGGAAAACCAAGCAATCTTTATGTCTTGGCACCAAGTAAGAAAACCAGAAATGTTGTATACCCAGAGGTTTTGAGAAATTGAAAATTGAAAAAACGTCATGTAGGAAATGTACTGTGATATTGCTCTAAAATATACAAGTTCTTTTCATCATATATTTGTATTATTCTTATTCAACTCGGGCGAAGCCAGGTACCTCAGCTAGTTGCTTATAAAAATGTAATATCACAAACACTACACACACATTTGTGCAAAATTCTTGTTTGTGTAACGAATGGTGTAAATCATGACAACACAGCAACTCAGGTAGTCATTATCCTCAGCTAAAACAAGCCCATTCCTCTGTAAGAACGCGTGGTGAGGTGAGCGACACATGGTGAGGCGGTGAGGTGAGCGCAGCGAGCCGAGCCAAGCTAGTGTGTATGTATGTATGTATGTATGTATGTATGTATGTATATATATATATATTTTTTTTTTTTTTTTTACGGATCCCAGAGACGGCATTCCCCTTAGCAAGGGGGGGTTAATGCCCTTGGCCTGTTAAGCTGGCCGTCTCTAGTCCTGGTACTTGTAACGCTCCTTTCCGGGGTGAAATTGGTCAGGGTTATTGGTCAAGGTGTTCTCCCGAATACCTTTACCAATCCCTCCGCAAAGCAGGGAGACAAGTACCGCTTGAACCATGGACAAGATGGTAATTGCCGAGCGGTTTAGCAACCCGCAGCTCGAGCCGTTAACAAAGGACTAAACCCGACTATTGCGGTTGGCCAAATCGTGCCACAGGTATTCAATCAGGGAAAACACTAAAGCGACCGGATGAGAGGAAAACCCAAAGAATAAGAAGGAACAGGTGTAATTTATTAATTATGTACAAAACCAAAGAAGAAGAGGACACAAAAGTAATATACAGTGAAGAAGAAGAAGAAAGGGCAGCCTTAAGCAGTCTTATATTATACCCCGGGACAACAAACAGACTCACACGACAGGGGGAATGTCAGGAAGGAGAAGGTCCAGGTGGGACAGCAGGGCTGGAAGGTTCGGGCAGAGGAACAGCAAGGAGGTCTGCTCCAGGTCCACGCTCTGGGCTCGAGGCGAAAAACCCGGCGGCAGCCGCACGTATTCGTTTCACGCGGTAGACGCTTTTCGAAGCAGCTTGTCAAAGGGCTCCGCGCAGCTTCGTCTCTCTCAGCCAAACCTCACCAAGCGCCGTCTCCAACCCAAGTCGACTCTTTGAACCTTCTCACTCGACTCTCAACCGTACCTTCTCACCCGACTCTCAACCGTACCTTCTCACCCCACTGTTCAAGCAGTCCCTTTCAGCCGCTTTTATCGTTCGTGTTGGAATCAAGCCGCCGGCTCTGATGACACGCCTACCGGTTGGCTCACCACGGCGCTGGTTGGACGGCAAAGGGCTCGCTGACTCCACCTCTGCCGATGTGTCGATGTGCCACACCTTGTTCTGGTGGCTCCGCCCCCTTCTTCCTTGGCTTGACCGCATGGCTAATGGCGGTTGGGGCCAACAACCGCATCAAGGCAAGGAGCAGCGAACGCCCCCGACTGTTGCTTTGAAGCGCGGGTGAGGCGATTGGGGAAATTGAAAGGGGCCTATCTTATTTGATTAATGCAATGCAGATTCAACTATTGGGAACAGATCCTTAACTGAAACACATCATAATGAAATAACTATGGAGAGGTCCTATGGTTCGCTACGTGTTGTACATGGCCTAACTAGGGTGCGATCTTTAACAAGCCAATTGATGGGGATATTTACAGGGGAACATTTATAAGGGAAACATTTACTAAAATTTACTAGTGAAGGTTCTAAACACCGTAACTATATATATATATATATATATATATATATATATATATATATATATATATATATATATACAGTGGAACCTTGACTTACGAGTTTAATTCGTTCCGTGACCGAGCTCGTAACTCAAATCAAATTTCCCCATTGAAATGCATTGAAATGCTATTAATCCGTTCCAGCCCGCCAAAAACCACACCAATTTTTTTTTAAATATACAGTATATATAAAAATATCTCGCGCTTTATATTTCACCTGTATGCAGCATACAAGTTGGCAGGATGGCCTGGACTGGAGGTACGCACACTTGACTCTAAAGTCTAAACTGTCCAGCCTGGGTTTGAATCCCGACCCAGCTATAACCTGTCATGGGTGAATCACAGGCAGGGTGATTCATCAATGTGTGTACCGCTAAACTGGGCGCCCCGTTTGCGTCCCATTAGTTGTTGGATGTTAAGGATCTCACCGTGTTTTCCACAAAGAGAAGGCGAGCTATCGCCGGCATTCTGAACAAGTTGTGGCCTGGCATGCTCTTCTCCTCTGCCGTTATATACGTCCTCCTCGACACCTCGCTCATGTTTTTCGACGATTGCGTGTTTTATATCCAAGCACATCATCCTCTTCTTCTTCTCAGCACTGCACTTGCCACTCACTTTCTTAGGCCCCATGGTTAAAACTAAGAAATTTTCCGAAATAACCAAAATGCGAAAAAAAAAATGCAGCGCTGTACGACAGAGATACGTACTGTACTTGCACGGCAAGATAACCACGTGACCAGAACCCACCTGGCGGCGTGAACTCGAAATAACCAAAATGCGAAAAAAAAAATGCAGCGCTATACGACAGAGATACGTACTGTACGTGCACGGCAAGATAACCACGTGACCAGAACCCACCTGGCGGTGTGAACTCGAAATAACCAAAATGCGAGAAAAAAAATGCAGCGCTATACGACAGAGATACGTACTGTACGTGCACGGCAAGATAACCACGTGACCAGAACCCACCTGGCGGCGTGAACTCGAAATAACCAAAATGCGGAAAAAAAAATGCAGCGCTATACGACAGAGATACGTACTGTACGTGCACGGCAAGATAACCACGTGACCAGAACCCACCTGGCGGCGTGAACTCAAAATAACCAAAATGCGAAAAAAAAAATGCAGCGCTATACGACAGAGGTACGTACTGTACGTGCACGGCAAGATAACCACGTGACCAGAACCCACCTGGCGGCGTGAACTCGAAATAACCAAAATGCGAAAAAAAAAATGCAGCGCTATACGACAGAGATACGTACTGTACGTGCACGGCAAGATAACCACGTGACCGGAACCCACCTGGCGGCGTAAACTCAAAATAACCGAAATGCGAAAACTAAAATGCAGCGCTATACGACAGAGATACTGTACTTGAACGGCAAGATAACCACGTGACCGGGTGGCGAAAGCTCGTAACTCGGATCTCGGCTCGCATCTCAAAGCAATAAACCGCCGGAGCGACGGCTCGTATCTCGAAAAACTCGTAAGTTGGGGCACTCGTAAGTCAAGGTTCCACTGTATATATATATATATATATATATATATATATATATATATATATATATATATATATATATATATATATATATATATATATATATACTGAACAGCAATAGAAACGTCACTTCATAAAAAGAATTCCTGAACATTTCCCATAGAAATATCAATGCATTTAGTTTAGATATCTCATTATTTACATTCGTCTGTATCTAAATTTAATCATAACTACCGACAGTGGTGCACACGTGGATAAAAACAGGTCACCAAAACGCAGGCAAAAAAACGACCATGGTACAAAGTCGTGCATGATTCCCATGGAAATCAAAATGCACGTGCGTCTCCTTGTGACTTTCCCTATAAAAGGCACCCCAAAACGTGTGTTCATCATTTGTGTTTTGATGCCAGCGCCTTGCCCAGACTTACGAGGATTCAGAGAGACCAGGCTATTGGAAGATTGCATGCTGGACAGACTGCACGAATGGTTGCCAATGCTTTCCATGTCAACGTGAGAACCATCTACAGGTTACAGGAACGATACCAGGCCACCAACAGCACCGATGACCGCCCACGCAGTGGCAGACCGAGGGTAACAACACCACGACAGGATCGACAGATTGTGCGTCATCACATCCAAGATCGCTTTACCAGGGCTACAGAAACTGCAAGACAAACAGTTGGAACCCACCAGAGACACATTAGTGGTGATACAGTCCGTCGACGTTTGAAGAACAGGGATGTCCGTTGTCACAGGCCGTATCGTGGCCCCATTCTTACAGCTCGACACTGCCGTGACCGACTACAGTGGGCCACACAGCATCAAAATTGGCGTTACCAGCAGCGGGGAACCGTTCTTTTCTCAGACGAAAGCTGATACTGTGTTTCCACGGCAGATGGCAGAGTGAGAGTTTGGCGTAGACGTGGGGAACGCTACTCAGATGACTGTGTGATGGAAAGAGACTCGTTGGGTGGTCCAAACATCATGGTATGGGGTGCTATTGCTCTCAATCACAAAGTCGGTCCTTGGGCGTTCCAGAATATTGGTCCAAGAAGAGGCAATGGTGTCACAGCTGCTCGCTACATCGATCAAGTCCTCAGACCTCACGTTGTGCCACATTTTGGACGTCACGGAATTCATGTCTTCCGCAGGACAACGCCCATGCCCACACTGCCAGAGCAACAAGGGACTTAATGCAACAGAATGGCATCCAAACCATGCACTGGCCTGCGCTCAGCCCCGATTTAAACCCGATAGAGCACTTGTGGGACGAGGTTCAAAGAAGACTGAATGACGTTCGACCAAGGCCCACAACTGCAGCTCAACTCAGTCAGGCGTTTCTCAGAGTGTGGGCCCAAGTGACAAATGCCTTCATCAACCGATTAATCCACTCCATGTACAAACGATGTATGGCTGTCATCAACGCTCACGGGGGTCACACAAGATACTGATTTTGACCTACCTTGTTCTCACCTGGTCTTGTGTTTTTCTTATTCAGAACATTTCACATTATTGTTTGAACTGTGGTGACCATACCTGTAATGTTTCATGTTGATCCTAAATCTCAATTCGTGTTGATCATAACTTGAAAATAAAGACTCCAAAATATTGATTCTGACTGACGTTTCTTTTGCTGTTCAGTATATTATATATATATATATATATATATATATATATATATATATATATATATATATATATATATATATATATATATATATATATATATATATATATATACATATATATATTGTTACTGACGCGGCTTTAGATGTTATATTGACCGAGCGGTGGTGTATTTAACCGCGTCCGAACAGTTACTCCCCGATTAAAACCCGATTCCACCCGACGTTGACCAGATCGCCCCACAGATATTCAATCGGGAAATCTCTAAAGCGACCGAAAGAGAATGAAAAAGAAGAAGAAGAAGAATACGGAGGAAGAACAGATTTATTATACACACACAAGCAATGGATGGAAGAAGCAGTAACACAGCGAATCGTTAACTTACACTATTCATGTTTACTTAGCCCCAAGACAACGAGCAGGACAGGACGTTCACACTTACACAGGGGATAATGCAGGCAGGTAGGGCTTGAGGTGGATTGCTTGATAGGGAGGCAAAGTCGGGAGGCCGCAGCTCGCAATTCCTCGCGGTTTTGGCGGGAAACCCTCCGTCGTGTATCCGCTGCGGTAGACGTCACGCGCTGGTTCGGCACACCTGCTCCTCTTCTGAGGTGGAGCCGTCTCCCTCCTTTCAGCGCGTCTCTCCAAAGCTGGTTTCCTTGCCGAGTACCTCTCCTCTTTGGCTTGGAGCGTTTCGCATCTCACCGCCTTTTGGTGCAGTCTCTTTGCTCATCTCCCAAGGCCTCTCCAAGTCATCTCTAAGTCATCTGGTAAAGCAGTCCCTTACAGTCGCTTTTATCACCTCGGGCGAAATCAAGCCGCCGGCTCCGAGGTGTTACGTGGTCCCCTCGGTGAATACCTGGTCTCGGTGACCCCCGGACCGTGAGAGGAACTTCGCCAGAAAGTTATATTATATATGCGCTTTCGCCACGCAATCCATATGAATTCCACCCAAGAGACAACCGATGTTCAAGGATATATTTCAATGGTAATGATGCCATACAATTTCAATGATACAACCATGGAGAGTTTCCCCGAGCAATCAACAATAAGCAACCATCAACAATTCCCAATCCACAATCAATTCCCTATGATTAAGATGGCCATCTTATATGTGTGTGTCCCCGTGAGTACTCACGACCCCCTTTTTGTCTCGGTCCCGCACAATGTCTCTGGGTCCCTCCTGACCAAGATGATGGTCGGCGTCGCCGCACTCGGGCGGTGGAACGAACCCCGGGTGGACGTGTTTCCACCGGGCAGGTATCGTACCCGGCACCCCGGCTGCAGCCCCTCGTGGCCACGCGCAGCGGGTATGGGAAAGCAAGCCAAAAGCCCCACGCCGCTTGCAAGGCGTGTTAGGCCCCAACGGGCGACCCGTACGCGTCTTTTTAGACAGTGTCGCGAACGGTGCCAAACGCTGGGTCGGTGCACGGCCACACGACAGTTTGACGTCCACCGGGCAGGTATCCGTCCCGGTAACTCCTCTCGCCAGACGGGCTCGGGAACGCCGCTTTTCCACACGGCTCAATCAATCCCACCTTTCGTCGGAGCGGGGCGAGGAAGAAGAATCTCGTCCTTTTTTCTTCCTCGTGTCCCTTCCTCTTCCGGTCACTTCCGTTTCCGGCCACTTTTCAGCAGGGCTCCTGACCCTCCAACCACAACAACCCTTAATCTACTAAACATGGATAAGCAAAGACCTGAATGGTAATTCACATACATTCACATAAATACGTAACACTCCCCCCCTTCAAGAAAGAAAGTTTGAACCCAGCGAAAACTTTCTTTGCCGGCCAATTTGGAGAAACAAACCAGATAACTCAACCCCCCCACATTATCAGTTCCCCCCGGGCACAGTTATTACTTAAAAGTAAAGCAACCAAAATTTCACCACCACCCCTCCAGATTACTCACTCTGGACTAAGCACCAGCAACGACATTGTCCCTGCCAAATCAAACTCCATCTCATGACCCTCTGACTTTGACCGTCAGTTTCTTGTGAATGAAGGTTAAGGGGTTGATCAAAGATCCAAAGTTAAGCCACTCGATAGCACTTTTTCCGGGAGGCCAAGCCGAGTATTCACTACATGGATGCCTTTAGGAACGGAGAGTTCACGGTTAGTCCGTGCAGGAAAGTTCTCTACATGGGCGCCTTGAGGAACGTGGAGTTCACGGTTAGTCCGTGCATGAAAGTTCACTACATGGACGCCTTTAGGAACGGCGTTCACGGTTAATCCGTGTAGGAATCTTGGCTCGGCGGCTCCGCCGCATTCAGTGCTTCAACTTCTCAGAACTTCCCTAATACTTAGGGTGGGACCACTTGTCCCTGTAGTCCCCTGAATAGCGGTCTCCTTCTCGGCCACTACTTTGCCAATCCTTCCTTCGGGAGCGGCCGTAACTCAGGGAGCCTCCATAATAATATTGATTGCGGCCACCACCAAAACTACCGCCCAGTTGTCCTCTCCTGTAGACCTCTCGACGCCTACGAAATGCCTTCCCTACTGTTATGGTCCGACCCTCCAAATCCTTGCCATTCCAATTCTTCTCTGCCTCTCTGGCGTCTTTTGTGCTGGCAAACGTGACAAAGCCGAACCCTCTTGACTGTTGCGTTTCCCAGTCTCTTACCAACCGCACTTCCACCAGCGGCCCATATCTGTTGAAGACAGAGGTCAGAACTTCTTCCTCTGTTTTGAAGTTCAGTCCCCCTACAAATAACTTGGCCCTTTTGTCGCCATCCCGAGCTGGTGTGGCGTTATTTTCCCTGCTGGGCTCTTTACCAACCCTCAGGTTACCATAAACTTGACCCCCGGCCAAATCATTCCCGATAACCACAGATACACCCTCTACAGGAAGCGTGGCTTGTAAACCGACGGTGACCGGTCCTGACACCAAATCGGACTCCAAATGGATGACATGAAGGGGAGCACTAACACCGCCCCCGATCCCCTGTAAACGAACACTATCCCCCGTTGCCGTCTCCTCGGACCATGGCAAAATGCCTTCAAGCATTAAAGATTGATGTGCCCCTGTGTCCCTCAATATCCTAACCGGTTTCCGGTTAGTCGAGGCTCCATCCCGTGACACAAATCCCTCTGAAATAAATGGTTGGTAACTCTTTTGATGGCGATTTCTCACAATGGCCATTTCGTTTGGAGTCGTAGTAGTTGGACTCCGCTCTGGGTCTTCGCTTTTCATGCGGTAACAACTGGACATCAAGTGTCCAGGTTTCTTGCAAAAAGCGCAAGTAGGCCCGGAGGAAAAACTCGTGGTCTGCCTCGGGCCCCCCGAACTATAAGTTTGTCTTGGGCCCGCATCCCTCTGATTTCGAACAGGTGGGGTATCATAGTTGTCCCCATAATCATCTCGAGGCCGCCGCCATGTATGGTCGTTCTCCGCACCTGCTGTTCCATAACTCCCCTGCTGAAGTCTAGGCGAGGAGTTAGGTTTGTGGACCCCTATTCGGTGGGTTAAAGCATAATCATCTGCCATGGTGGCTGCGTCCCACAACTTTGGTACTTTCTTTTCCTGCAGGTACACTTTGATGTCCTCGTGGACACACTGCTGGAATTCCTCCACCAGGATCAAGTCCCGCAATGTTTCGAAGTCTTTCCCGACTCCTTTTGACTCACACCACCGATCAAACATGTTTTCTTTCACTCTGGCAAACTCCACATGGGTCTCACTCTCCCTCTTCCTGGCATTCCTGAATTTTTGCCTGTAAGCTTCCGGAACCAACTCATAGGCTTTGAGGATGTGCTTCTTCAGTACCTCATAATCTGCACATTGGTCCATTGGTAGCGCCGAATAAATTTCCTGAGCTTTCCCCACCAGCACACTTTGCACGAGTATGGTCCAGGCCTCCTCCGGCCAGTTTAATTGTCGAGCCACTTTCTCAAAGTGTGGAAAAAATTTCGCGACTTCCTTTTCACTGAACGGTGGAACCAGCCTCACATGTCTGCCCACATCCCAGGTTCTCTGGTTAGGTGTCGACCCCGTCAGCAAGGGTGGTGCCTCTCCCCGTTCTCTCATTAACTCCAGCTCCTTGAATTTGATTTCTTGCTGAAGCTCCATGTCACGTTCCTTTAATTCCCTTTCCGCTTTTCTCTCCTCTGCTTCGAGGTCCCTTGCAGCTCTCCTCTCCTCTGCTTTTCTCCCTTCTAACCTTTCCTGGAGTTCTCGTTCCACTCTCCTTTCCTCTGCTTGTTTCTCTTCTCTCCTCGCTTCTGCTTTCCTTTCTTCTTCTTTTAACCTTTCCTGGAGTTCTCGTTCCACTCTCCTTTCCTCTGCTTGTTTCTCTTCTCTCCTCGCTTCTGCTTTCCTTTCTTCTTCTTTTAACCTTTCCTGGAGTTCTCGTTCCACTCTCCTTTCCTCTGCTTGCTTCTCTTCTCTCCTCTCTTCTGCTTTCCTTTCCTCTTCTGATCTTTCCTTTTCTGCTTTCCTTTCTTCTTCTGCTCTTTCCTTTTCTGCTTTCCTTTCTTCTTCTTTAATCCGTTCCTGGCTCCGTAATTGCAACTCCAGTTTCCGGAGCTCAACATCTTCTGGTTCTTCGGGTAGCCACTCCCAGGCTAACTCGTCCCATGTTCCTAATCCCACCATAGATTGTATCACCGTGGCCTGCAACTCTGCCTTCCTCAAATTAGTTCGGACCTCCAAGTTAAAATGTTTGGCCAATTTCAAGAGGTCCGACTTTAGCAACGCTCGGAACTGTGCCTCACTCGGGGTTACCACAAAGTTCTGTGCCACAAACGCCATGGTGCCTATCGTTAACACCTGTTAACCTTCACCCAAGACTTTACCCCAATTTCTCAAAAATATTTACCAATTAATAATTAATTAATAAATTTTAATTAATAAAAAATTATTATTTTATTATGTTATACAATTTTAAATCCCGGACGTAGACCCAATTGCGAAACCGCAAATCGTAATTTGGACGAGCCCCCAATTCTGTTACGTGGTCCCCTCGGTGAATACCTGGTCTCGGTGACCCCCGGACCGTGAGAGGAACTTCGCCAGAAAGTTATATTATATATGCGCTTTCGCCACGCAATCCATATGAATTCCACCCAAGAGACAACCGATGTTCAAGGATATATTTCAATGGTAATGATACCATACAATTTCAATGATACAACCATGGAGAGTTTCCCCGAGCAATCAACAATAAGCAACCATCAACAATTCCCAATCCACAATCAATTCCCTATGATTAAGATGGCCATCTTATATGTGTGTGTCCCCGTGAGTACTCACGACCCCCTTTTTGTCTCGGTCCCGCACAATGTCTCTGGGTCCCTCCTGACCAAGATGATGGTCGGCGTCGCCGCACTCGGGCGGTGGAACGAACCCCGGGTGGACGTGTTTCCACCGGGCAGGTATCGTACCCGGCACCCCGGCTGCAGCCCCTCGTGGCCACGCGCAGCGGGTATGGGAAAGCAAGCCAAAAGCCCCACGCCGCTTGCAAGGCGTGTTAGGCCCCAACGGGCGACCCGTACGCGTCTTTTTAGACAGTGTCGCGAACGGTGCCAAACGCTGGGTCGGTGCACGGCCACACGACAGTTTGACGTCCACCGGGCAGGTATCCGTCCCGGTAACTCCTCTCGCCAGACGGGCTCGGGAACGCCGCTTTTCCACACGGCTCAATCAATCCCACCTTTCGTCGGAGCGGGGCGAGGAAGAAGAATCTCGTCCTTTTTTCTTCCTCGTGTCCCTTCCTCTTCCGGTCACTTCCGTTTCCGGCCACTTTTCAGCAGGGCTCCTGACCCTCCAACCACAACAACCCTTAATCTACTAAACATGGATAAGCAAAGACCTGAATGGTAATTCACATACATTCACATAAATACGTAACACTCCCCCCCTTCAAGAAAGAAAGTTTGAACCCAGCGAAAACTTTCTTTGCCGGCCAATTTGGAGAAACAAACCAGATAACTCAACCCCCCCACATTATCAGTTCCCCCCGGGCACAGTTATTACTTAAAAGTAAAGCAACCAAAATTTCACCACCACCCCTCCAGATTACTCACTCTGGACTAAGCACCAGCAACGACATTGTCCCTGCCAAATCAAACTCCATCTCATGACCCTCTGACTTTGACCGTCAGTTTCTTGTGAATGAAGGTTAAGGGGTTGATCAAAGATCCAAAGTTAAGCCACTCGATAGCACTTTTTCCGGGAGGCCAAGCCGAGTATTCACTACATGGATGCCTTTAGGAACGGAGAGTTCACGGTTAGTCCGTGCAGGAAAGTTCTCTACATGGGCGCCTTGAGGAACGTGGAGTTCACGGTTAGTCCGTGCATGAAAGTTCACTACATGGACGCCTTTAGGAACGGCGTTCACGGTTAATCCATGTAGGAATCTTGGCTCGGCGGCTCCGCCGCATTCAGTGCTTCAACTTCTCAGAACTTCCCTAATACTTAGGGTGGGACCACTTGTCCCTGTAGTCCCCTGAATAGCGGTCTCCTTCTCGGCCACTACTTTGCCAATCCTTCCTTCGGGAGCGGCCGTAACTCAGGGAGCCTCCATAATAATATTGATTGCGGCCACCACCAAAACTACCGCCCAGTTGTCCTCTCCTGTAGACCTCTCGACGCCTACGAAATGCCTTCCCTACTGTTATGGTCCGACCCTCCAAATCCTTGCCATTCCAATTCTTCTCTGCCTCTCTGGCGTCTTTTGTGCTGGCAAACGTGACAAAGCCGAACCCTCTTGACTGTTGCGTTTCCCAGTCTCTTACCAACCGCACTTCCACCAGCGGCCCATATCTGTTGAAGACAGAGGTCAGAACTTCTTCCTCTGTTTTGAAGTTCAGTCCCCCTACAAATAACTTGGCCCTTTTGTCGCCATCCCGAGCTGGTGTGGCGTTATTTTCCCTGCTGGGCTCTTTACCAACCCTCAGGTTACCATAAACTTGACCCCCGGCCAAATCATTCCCGATAACCACAGATACACCCTCTACAGGAAGCGTGGCTTGTAAACCGACGGTGACCGGTCCTGACACCAAATCGGACTCCAAATGGATGACATGAAGGGGAGCACTAACACCGCCCCCGATCCCCTGTAAACGAACACTATCCCCCGTTGCCGTCTCCTCGGACCATGGCAAAATGCCTTCAAGCATTAAAGATTGATGTGCCCCTGTGTCCCTCAATATCCTAACCGGTTTCCGGTTAGTCGAGGCTCCATCCCGTGACACAAATCCCTCTGAAATAAATGGTTGGTAACTCTTTTGATGGCGATTTCTCACAATGGCCATTTCGTTTGGAGTCGTAGTAGTTGGACTCCGCTCTGGGTCTTCGCTTTTCATGCGGTAACAACTGGACATCAAGTGTCCAGGTTTCTTGCAAAAAGCGCAAGTAGGCCCGGAGGAAAAACTCGTGGTCTGCCTCGGGCCCCCCGAACTATAAGTTTGTCTTGGGCCCGCATCCCTCTGATTTCGAACAGGTGGGGTATCATAGTTGTCCCCATAATCATCTCGAGGCCGCCGCCATGTATGGTCGTTCTCCGCACCTGCTGTTCCATAACTCCCCTGCTGAAGTCTAGGCGAGGAGTTAGGTTTGTGGACCCCTATTCGGTGGGTTAAAGCATAATCATCTGCCATGGTGGCTGCGTCCCACAACTTTGGTACTTTCTTTTCCTGCAGGTACACTTTGATGTCCTCGTGGACACACTGCTGGAATTCCTCCACCAGGATCAAGTCCCGCAATGTTTCGAAGTCTTTCCCGACTCCTTTTGACTCACACCACCGATCAAACATGTTTTCTTTCACTCTGGCAAACTCCACATGGGTCTCACTCTCCCTCTTCCTGGCATTCCTGAATTTTTGCCTGTAAGCTTCCGGAACCAACTCATAGGCTTTGAGGATGTGCTTCTTCAGTACCTCATAATCTGCACATTGGTCCATTGGTAGCGCCGAATAAATTTCCTGAGCTTTCCCCACCAGCACACTTTGCACGAGTATGGTCCAGGCCTCCTCCGGCCAGTTTAATTGTCGAGCCACTTTCTCAAAGTGTGGAAAAAATTTCGCGACTTCCTTTTCACTGAACGGTGGAACCAGCCTCACATGTCTGCCCACATCCCAGGTTCTCTGGTTAGGTGTCGACCCCGTCAGCAAGGGTGGTGCCTCTCCCCGTTCTCTCATTAACTCCAGCTCCTTGAATTTGATTTCTTGCTGAAGCTCCATGTCACGTTCCTTTAATTCCCTTTCCGCTTTTCTCTCCTCTGCTTCGAGGTCCCTTGCAGCTCTCCTCTCCTCTGCTTTTCTCCCTTCTAACCTTTCCTGGAGTTCTCGTTCCACTCTCCTTTCCTCTGCTTGTTTCTCTTCTCTCCTCGCTTCTGCTTTCCTTTCTTCTTCTTTTAACCTTTCCTGGAGTTCTCGTTCCACTCTCCTTTCCTCTGCTTGTTTCTCTTCTCTCCTCGCTTCTGCTTTCCTTTCTTCTTCTTTTAACCTTTCCTGGAGTTCTCGTTCCACTCTCCTTTCCTCTGCTTGCTTCTCTTCTCTCCTCTCTTCTGCTTTCCTTTCCTCTTCTGATCTTTCCTTTTCTGCTTTCCTTTCTTCTTCTGCTCTTTCCTTTTCTGCTTTCCTTTCTTCTTCTTTAATCCGTTCCTGGCTCCGTAATTGCAACTCCAGTTTCCGGAGCTCAACATCTTCTGGTTCTTCGGGTAGCCACTCCCAGGCTAACTCGTCCCATGTTCCTAATCCCACCATAGATTGTATCACCGTGGCCTGCAACTCTGCCTTCCTCAAATTAGTTCGGACCTCCAAGTTAAAATGTTTGGCCAATTTCAAGAGGTCCGACTTTAGCAACGCTCGGAACTGTGCCTCACTCGGGGTTACCACAAAGTTCTGTGCCACAAACGCCATGGTGCCTATCGTTAACACCTGTTAACCTTCACCCAAGACTTTACCCCAATTTCTCAAAAATATTTACCAATTAATAATTAATTAATTAATTTTAATTAATAAAAAATTATTATTTTATTATGTTATACAATTTTAAATCCCGGACGTAGACCCAATTGCGAAACCGCAAATCGTAATTTGGACGAGCCCCCAATTCTGTTACGTGGTCCCCTCGGTGAATACCTGGTCTCGGTGACCCCCGGACCGTGAGAGGAACTTCGCCAGAAAGTTATATTATATATGCGCTTTCGCCACGCAATCCATATGAATTCCACCCAAGAGGCAACCGATGTTCAAGGATATATTTCAATGGTAATGATACCATACAATTTCAATGATACAACCACGGAGAGTTTCCCCGAGCAATCAACAATAAGCAACCATCAACAATTCCCAATCCACAATCAATTCCCTATGATTAAGATGGCCATCTTATATGTGTGTGTCCCCGTGAGTACTCACGACCCCCTTTTTGTCTCGGTCCCGCACAATGTCTCTGGGTCCCTCCTGACCAAGATGATGGTCGGCGTCGCCGCACTCGGGCGGTGGAACGAACCCCGGGTGGACGTGTTTCCACCGGGCAGGTATCGTACCCGGCACCCCGGCTGCAGCCCCTCGTGGCCACGCGCAGCGGGTATGGGAAAGCAAGCCAAAAGCCCCACGCCGCTTGCAAGGCGTGTTAGGCCCCAACGGGCGACCCGTACGCGTCTTTTTAGACAGTGTCGCGAACGGTGCCAAACGCTGGGTCGGTGCACGGCCACACGACAGTTTGACATCCACCGGGCAGGTATCCGTCCCGGTAACTCCTCTCGCCAGACGGGCTCGGGAACGCCGCTTTTCCACACGGCTCAATCAATCCCACCTTTCGTCGGAGCGGGGCGAGGAAGAAGAATCTCGTCCTTTTTTCTTCCTCGTGTCCCTTCCTCTTCCGTTTCCGGTCACTTCCGTTTCCGGCCACTTTTCAGCAGGGCTCCTGACCCTCCAACCACAACAACCCTTAATCTACTAAACATGGATAAGCAAAGACCTGAATGGTAATTCACATACATTCACATAAATACGTAACAGAGGGCACGCCTACCGGGTCGCTCACCGCGGTGCTGATTGGCTGTTAGGGTTGGTTCACTCCTTCCCTCTTATGACGAGGTGGAGACACGCCTTTCTTCTCCGACTCAAAGCACATGGGCAATGGCGGTTGAAGAAAACCGCCCAAAATGCGGAAGGCAATTGGAAGGGAGGTTTTGGGGAAATTGGAAGGGCCTACGCTTATTTTGTTCGATACAATGCAAAGTCAATCTAGTGGGAAACACATATTTAGCCTACATGGAATAAGGAAATACACTATTTAAAAGATATATCGTGACCTGCGTGTAAGTTTCATGGAATTAACTAGGACGGCTGCGACCATTATTTACATTACGAGGATGTTACCATACTTTTGTAACGTTCACATTGTAACGTTTCCACATTCGTTACACTGCACCCTCCTTTCTTCAGGCCCGTGCTCGGGCCTATTAAACTTTAACTTAGTGTGACACGTAGGTGTAATTCCCTCTACAATTAACCTGACCCTGAGTGTGACAATTTTAAAACACAAATAAGTATGTCCCCCTATTGCATTGCACCCTGTCTAACAGACTCAAGCCCACAGCTAACCGAATTACGGAATTATTCTCAAACTATACATTTACGGTGGGGAGCATTATTTACAATGACGTGATTTCTTATTTACAACGCAACCCAGGACCTGTGTTTTTTTTGTTGTTTTTTTTTAGGGAACAAGAGAAAGAAATTCCTGTTGGGAGGGAGGAGACAGCACGCATTGCATCGATGCACCAGTACCAATACCACCAAAGCACCCAGAAGCACCAGAAGCACCACAAAGCACCCAAAAGCACCATCCGGTGCGCAGTCACCATGGTTCATAATAAACACAACAAAACAACTGGTGGTGGTCTTCTCTTTCTCTGCTGGGCCGATGTTCTTCCCGACGTCTTCTGGCTTCATGCGGCCTAGTTGGAAATAATAAAAAGCACAACTGGTGTCCATTTTTATTTAGGGCCTCAGGGGCCAACTAAGGGTGGTCCACCTGTTTGACATAGGTGCCACCTTACCGAGGTCCGCAAGCAAGATTCCCTGGCCACTATGGCCGGTCTCCAACAGAGGTGCCCTGCCCCAGAACCTGGGGTCCATCAAGTGGTACTTGGCCGCAGAACAGCGGTCCATACAGTGGTACATCAACGCAATGCATGCTGGTTCTGGGAATCTCGGGCGCACAATGGCCACCTCACGCACGCCCCCATCGGCACCCAATGGCGCACAGGTCATGTGGGAGACAAAAGAAAGACAATTGAGCGAGGGGTAAGGTCACAAGGGTACACGTCAATAAGGCAATGCAAGGCGAAATGCGTACAGAGGGCGAAGTGAGAAAGCTCGTCCCTACCGTACGTCACCCCCCTGTCACCTACCCTACCCTTGCTCTTACCCTTACCCCATATGTACAAAATCTACACATTACCAATTCGTCACTACTGTCACGTCTTCCCCATATTTCCCCTATACCAAATTCGTCACCACAATCCCTCTACTTCAAAATTTGCCATCACCAATTCATCATCAATCCTCATAAGGAGGCAGAGATGGAACATCAAAGCACAATGTCACACCCACGTCATGATGCGTCTCACAATCCAAACATTTGCATCATAAAAAATAATCAAAACATGGCATGGTGTGGAGTACCTGTCACCTCAGGTGAGTGGATGCAGATGGTGCGAGGAGATCCTTCATCCTAACTATCCTCTAAATGACTTTAACACACTTTACACTACCCGGGGTCTCTCCCTGCCAATCCATTGGCCAACTTACACTATGGGTTCTAAAAACCAATTCCCATTGACCAAACTGTGGTGCTTCTCAATTTGGGGTCTCACTCCCCCGATTCATCTCCCGGTGCTCTCGCACAATTTCTGGGCTGCGACGTCTAGCTCTCCCAACAGGTCTACCCACCTGCACACCTCCCCCACTGTAGTTGCCACCCGAGCTTACCTAGCTCCTCACCCTAACCTAACTAACTGGGGACAGCCCCTCTACTGGCTCTGTCACCCCATGGTGCCCTCTGGCACTGGGCTACCCGGGTCCGTCCTCCGGATCCTCGGGCCCCATCCACAACAACTACTACCGGCTCCCAGAGCCCACCTGCGGCCTCACCTGGCCGACATCCTCACAGTGGTGGAGTGCCCAAACCAACTACACACACTAACAGGCTACACGCCCAGCCATTTCCACAACACTAATGCACCCATCCACATACCATTCTGCCACCCGCACCACAGATGCCAATATCCAACCACAATTTACCTGTACCCTCTACCTAACACTTACACTACCCGCCCCGGGTATCCGTGATGGGGGTCCACTCTTCCCCCATTCACACCATCCACTCCATTCCACAATTTCCACCATTCTCACTCCACGACCATCCATTCCAATACTCCAGATATTCCACACTACCATTTATTCCACACAGCCACATACACCTGTTGTTGCACACCTGTGCCCTCACACCTGGTGCCACCTGCACCCTCCTTTCTTCCTGGACCATTTGGTCAACACAACACGCAATCACCACTACTCCCTCATACACGGCTCCACACACCTGTTCAGTTGCACACCTGTGCAATCACACCTGTTCCATTCTCACCTGTTCAATCCTCACACACACGGCATCATCTCAGCTAACTACTCCCCTCTGAAACTTGCGCTTCCCAGTCGTCCCTTTAAACTATTGCGCTCCCACGTCATTATAATCCACACTAATCTACCTGCGTCCCCACTACAGGTATCAGTCACTAACTAACCTTAACGTCACCTAATGTCATCTTCGCTAGATCCCTATCAATATCCTAACCCACCCGGGCTAGTTTTCACTGCCATACACCCCATAGACTATAGCTCCTTTGCCCCACCTGTGAGGGATGGTGGATTTGCCATCCCACCACATCGGGGGTCTCTCACTATCAATTTTGTTCGTCCAGATTCCAACCAATTCAAAAATTTTCCATTTACTGCCAATTCTACCCACCTTTCGAAATTTCGTATCAATTCACTATCACTATCACCATCACCCGTCTACTTATTACATCCTCTCGGTGCGCCAATTCACATCTACAGCCCGGCTTCGTACAGCCGAGCAATGAACACGGATTCTTTTGTGCCGGCGGCTGGATGCGTCCCGCATTCGGGGCAGGGGCGGGGGCTTACCCGGGCCGAGATCCCACGCACCACCTCGGCGTGGAGCCATCCAATGTCCCGATCTCGACCTGCCGGCACGTCTCAACAAAACGTGGTTGCCATGACGACCCCTCCTATCCAGCTGCCCGCTCCGCCTAGTGGAGCCCGGACGCGGCCGTTCCAAGCGAGGCACAGCGCGGATCGCGTACGGCGGTTCTTTCGAAACCGCCGTGGTTCGGATCCCCGCTGGTCCTCGCGGCACGCGAAGCTGCCCGACGCGCACCGAGGGCCCGATTCGGCTATAAGTCGCCCTAACCGCTAAACCGGTTACTGTCGACGCTTCACCTGGATGCTTACATGCATACGCTACCCCTTTCTTGCTCATACATGCAGCCGTTTCCATTCTCCTCGTACCTTTCCTTACACACCTCGGTACACTCATTCCGCTCGCCGACTTGGTCACACACCTGACCACCGAACACTTTGGCACACATTCGTTGGTCGCACACCTCACCAACACACCTCTTCGTGCCCCCTCCTCGGTCACTTCCTCTGTGACAATCACAGGTGTGCTCTCATTCGCACACCCAACCACGTGCCTCACTACCAACTCAAATGTGCCTTCCCACACACGCTCTACCATTCCAGGTGTGCATCCTTCCATTCCAGGTGTACATCCTCGCTCACCTGTCATAACCAACTCACGCTCCGTTTCACTCTCACTACTCTCACCTCCATTCTTGACCGCGCACTCACCCTTACTCTCGACAGCACACTCTTTCCTCATGCACCCGTCCGTTACACACCTTTCTCGCGCACACCCTCCTGTTACATCCTCTGTAACACTCACCACAGGCATACACTTCCTCGTTACATCCTCTGTAACACTCACCACAGGTGTACACTCTCTCGTTACTTCCTCCGTAACACTCACCACAGGTGTACACTCTCTCGTTACATCCTCTGTAACACTCACCACAGGTGTACACTCTCTCGTTACTTCCTCCGTAACACTCACCACAGGTGTACACTCTCTCGTTACTTCCTCCGTAACACTCACCACACCGCGCTTCCATGTACCCCCTCGCACACGCGCTTCGACCAACTCACTCTTGACGGCACACTCACTCCTCGGCGTGCACTTTTTCCTCACACACCCCATGGTCGGACATTCTCGCACACCTCTTTTTTCGCACACCTGACCTGTCACACACTTCACCAACGGCCTTTCACGAACACCCGGATCCAAACCAATCCCCAAGCCGACTGAAGCTTTCCTCACATCATATACATTGCCACTCACCTCCGTACTTCGTCTCCGCACCTCCTTTGCCACCTGCAAACTTTTTATTTGGTTAGTGAGCACCTCATCATGATTTGAACACAGACCTTGTACATATTCCATGACTTCCTCCTTTATCTCCCTCTTAGTTTCTGTCCGTCTCTTCTTAATTTCACTCACCTCTTCTTCCACTTCCTCTAATTTTTGTTTAACCTCTTTTATTTCTCGGTGCGTCTCCTCAAGTTCGTCCTCTAGGGCTACCGTGACCGTCTCTATGTGCATCCTCACCTGCCGGTCCTTTGTCTCCATTATCTCTGTCACCTCGTCCACCCTCATTGTCAGTTCCTCACGTACCATCTGACATTGCCTCTGTGTCGCTATTAATTCGTTTTTAATTTCTTTTTGTGTCGCCTTTAACCCTCCTAGTACCGCAGTGTTCTTTTGAACCTGCTCCACTAGTTCTTTTTGTCCCTTGGTCAGCTGTTCCACCTCCTCCGTCAGATCTTCTATTCCCCCTTGTAACTTAGCCGTATTATTCCTCACTTCTTTCTCCATACGCTTCTCACCTCGCTTTACCTCCTCGCGCAGCCCCGAAACCTCCTCACTTACCCCTCGTCGTATTTCCTCCATCTCTTTTGTAGATGCCACCCTCATCTGTCCCAATTCATCCCTCTGAGCATCCAGTTTGGTTTCTACCCCGATTTTCACCTCCTCTATCTGCTCTCCCATTTGTTTGATTTCCCTGGCAGATTGTTCCCCTATTTCCCGCAATTTGTCCTCCATCCTATTTTCTAACCCCATTAACCCATTTTTCATCCCCTCTATCTGATTCTCCTGGGCAGCCATTCTGTTTTCTACCCCCGTTAACCCATTTTTCACCTCTTTTATCCCGTTGTCTAACCCCTCAAAATTATTGTCTAACTTCCCAAATTTCTTGTCTAACCCCTCACCGGTACCCCTCGCTTCGTCCCTCATTACCCCCATTTGGCCCTCTAATCGCTCACTATCAGCCCTCATACTGTTTTTCAAACCTCCAATTTGGTCTCCCATTTGTCCCATAAGGGCCCCCATCATTCTGTTTTCCATTTATTCATTATTCTTGTCCATAAGGGCCTTCATTTGTATAAAAAAAAGGTTCAAATCCACCAACGGCGCTGCTACGGTCGCGGCAAAATTTGGTGCCGCTACACCCACGTGCGTGAGGACGCCACTTTGCGCGTCTGATACTTCCGCAACCACATTGCTATTTTTCTCCTCCTCCCTATCCTCCACATACATTTCCCCGAGGTCCTGGGTCGATTCCACCCTGTCTATCTCTCCCACCGACATCCGATCGCCTTGATTGTCCATGGCGCGATCTCAAAATTCGGGTTTTGCTTTATAAAACAAAATAAATTTCGGCAGCTTGTAATTTTGAGCGCGTTAAGCGCGCTTCGGGTCCGATTTCGGGTCCGATCTCCCTCCTCGACACCAATTGTTACTCTAATAGTACAATTGGTGTTCCAAAATTTGGGCCTAACAAATTTAGTCCCAGGTCCGAATCCAACTCCTCGACACCAATTGTTACTCTAATAGTCCAATTGGTGTTCCAAAATTTGGGCCTAACAAATTTAGTCCCAGGTCCGAATCCAACTCCTCGACACCAATTGTTACTGACGCGGCTTTAGATGTTATATTGACCGAGCGGTGGTGTATTTAACCGCGTCCGAACAGTTACTCCCCGATTAAAACCCGATTCCACCCGACGTTGACCAGATCGCCCCACAGATATTCAATCGGGAAATCTCTAAAGCGACCGAAAGAGAATGAAAAAGAAGAAGAAGAAGAATACGGAGGAAGAACAGATTTATTATACACACACAAGCAATGGATGGAAGAAGCAGTAACACAGCGAATCGTTAACTTACACTATTCATGTTTACTTAGCCCCAAGACAACGAGCAGGACAGGACGTTCACACTTACACAGGGGATAATGCAGGCAGGTAGGGCTTGAGGTGGATTGCTTGATAGGGAGGCAAAGTCGGGAGGCCGCAGCTCGCAATTCCTCGCGGTTTTGGCGGGAAACCCTCCGTCGTGTATCCGCTGCGGTAGACGTCACGCGCTGGTTCGGCACACCTGCTCCTCTTCTGAGGTGGAGCCGTCTCCCTCCTTTCAGCGCGTCTCTCCAAAGCTGGTTTCCTTGCCGAGTACCTCTCCTCTTTGGCTTGGAGCGTTTCGCATCTCACCGCCTTTTGGTGCAGTCTCTTTGCTCATCTCCCAAGGCCTCTCCAAGTCATCTCTAAGTCATCTGGTAAAGCAGTCCCTTACAGTCGCTTTTATCACCTCGGGCGAAATCAAGCCGCCGGCTCCGAGGGCACGCCTACCGGGTCGCTCACCGCGGTGCTGATTGGCTGTTAGGGTTGGTTCACTCCTTCCCTCTTATGACGAGGTGGAGACACGCCTTTCTTCTCCGACTCAAAGCACATGGGCAATGGCGGTTGAAGCAAACCGCCCAAAATGCGGCAGGCAATTGGAAGGGAGGTTTTGGGGAAATTGGAAGGGCCTACGCTTATTTTGTTCGATACAATGCAAAGTCAATCTAGTGGGAAACACATATTTAGCCTACATGGAATAAGGAAATACACTATTTAAAAGATATATCGTGACCTGCGTGTAAGTTTCATGGAATTAACTAGGACGGCTGCGACCATTATTTACATTACGAGGATGTTACCATACTTTTGTAACGTTCACATTGTAACGTTTCCACATTCGTTACAATATATATATGTCGGAATGGGACTTAGAACTTGGGACTCAGAGGACTCAGAGAAAGGAGCAACGGATATATTTATTAGAACTCGTTTACACAAGCTTGCGGAAAACACAATGTCGCTTGAAGCTCACGAAATGACCAACACTACAACAAGGTGCTCTGAAGTAATTCGATTTAAACTTGCTATATATAAAGAATATTAGGGTGTGGCTTTAGCTCACACGATACAGAGAAAGAATGGGCTCATTGGTCCCCCCACCATTAGTCCCATCCTGTTGTTCAGTTAGTTAAAGGAAGTTCATCCAAGGCCACTCATGGGTTAGCTCAGATAAGGAGATGGTCAGCAATATGTGGCAACATGTTTACAACTTTCTGTATAGAGACTTGGGTTGGGGAAGTACAAAGGGAGTGGACACTCATAAATGTGTCAGCCTACAGGATATTGGCAAAGTCTTGTGGGAGGCTGAGAGATAGCAGCTGCAACCAAGGCCACAAAAGGGGAACAAGGGATTATGCCAATACAGGGCAAGAGCTCACAAGCACAGAACTCCTTATTAGGGTATTACACATCCTCAATGCACAAGAAAGGACTAAGTATTTTAAAAGAATACAGCAATCAGTCAAAACAAAACATATAATTGGTTATGCTTGGTAATTGGTAGAGCAGCAAGAATTAACAAAGGGGGAGGGGAATAACAGCTCCCCACATACCGCCCTTTTGGATCTAAGATACAACGTTATCTACGAGCCAATCAAAGGCCTTTATTTCAAACAAAGCAGAAACAAAACAAATCAGGAAAGTCATTCAACATATCACGCGAAGGCAGCCCAGTGAGCATGTAGTGCCCAAAGCACTCCACATCGCACCCAGCAGGATGATTCGCGTCTGTATGTGAGTATGCAATGTAAGTCCGTAAAGACAGGGTGGTCAAATAGCATGTAAAATCCTCCGAGAGTATTGAAATAGACAGTGTAAAAGGTTCACTAAACATACCACGCGAATGCAGCCCAGTGAGCATGTCCCGCACCCAAAGTACCACACATCGCACTCAGCAGGATGATCCGCGGGTATGTGGGTGTATGTGGGTGTATGATGTAAGTCAGGTGTAGATGGGTGTATGATGTGAGACCGTAGAGGCATGAAGATCGAATAGCGTGTCAGATCCACAACGAAGACCTCTGGTTCAGCCGGGGTCCACACCCAGGAGGATCTCCCGACCCACCCTTGGTCCACAGAGGTGCGGCCAGGACTCCCCCCCCCCCCCCCCCACCGACAGGAGCTCGCCCAAGCTTCCCCAGGTTAAATCCTTGTAGATCTTCAGCGCTCAATCGATATTCATGTTCATGAGGTCTCTTATATGCTGGTGATCTGGGGAAGACACAACGTCATCAGTATCAGGTGGCTTAAACCTATGGCCAAAAAACAAAGCATAACGGTCCAAAGGAGGGAGAGAAACTTCCTTTGGGTCAAAGTCGAAGTCGTCCGAGGCGATGCTGCTTCCACCGCCGTTATCCATGGACGAATCTTCAAGACAATCAGATTCGGAACTCAGAGTATCTCCAATGTTGAGTTCCTCACCATCCAGGCTCGGGTTTGCAGTTGGGTCCAAATCCAGGATTGGGTCAGTGACGTTTGACTCACTGTGAGCTTGTGAGACATAAAGGTGAGCTCGTGAAACATAAAGAGGCAAAGCCTGCATTGAGACATAAACATCAGTCGAGGACCCTTGCAAGTGGCCCACATCATCATCGGAATCATCATCAGTAACATTATTCTCAGGTGGCTTAGGCCTGCGGCATAGGCAGCCAGCCACAGTCATAGCCTTACACATCGAGAAAAACGAGAGGTCTCCCTTAGGTACCCGTTGGCGTCTGCATGCGACATGTTGGGGTCCAGAGTAATCGGCGTCCTGGCAGCCTGAAATGCTCTGAGGTCCGCAACTGTGTAATCAAAATCATTATCGGTAACATCAACAACGGAAGAACAATCTTCAGAAGCGGAGATTTCATTGTCGCGGCCCAGTGACTCGTTCGGGTCGTCGTTCCAGGATCCGCGATCTGCAGTCACGTCGACGGCCGGAGTGTCATCTGGACCCCCGGTCAGCTTGTCGGTCATCACCATGGCCTTTTCTGGTGTCGTCTTCAGTGTCCATCCTGTGGTAAACTTTCTCACACACGCAAGGATTAAAGCCTTGATTAGTACACAACAAACCACGATTCCAAGGACTATTGCCAAGGCGGTCAATATCCACTTTACTATCGTACCTGTCCATCCTTTAAACCAGTCAGTAAGCCACTGGTGGGAGGCTTCTCGATCCATTCGATCCTTTGTCAATATATGAGCACTTTCTCTTAACCTTATAATAGCAGCACTGACCCCTTGTGAGGATCAGGAATAAAAGTACAACATTTACCCTTAATTATCCCACATACCCCTCCTCGTTCTGCCAGTAGCATATCTAACGCAACCCTATTTTGCATAACCATTGTACGCAGGTGGACAACCGTGTCCAACATTTCGTCATGTGCTGTAGCGGTGTCGTTGGCCACCCTTTCTAAGATTAACGCAATTTTGTCAATGCGGTAACTGTTCATGACCGTCCCAGCCCATGGGAAGAAGAAACTAACGGCTTTCTCCCAATCAGCGCCGTGTAAGGTGGTGGTGTCGTCGTCGTGCCAATAGGTGCTTCGTTGTGTCCTTATGAGTGCAGTGGTATTATGCAAGTGTTGTCGCATTTCCATCTCTGGGAAAACTGATCCTAAATAGCAAATTCCTCCCCAATTATAAGGTAAATACGGGTAAGCTTTATTCCCGCATACAAACATGGTCCCGTGCGGAGCCACTAAATGGGTGGTCATGCAAGTGAGAAGGCCTGGGATAGTGTTTGTCCCGTTTTCCCCTCTCCATGCCAACTGGAGGTGTGTGAGGTTATGTAAGGGCGAGCTTGTAACATTCACTAGCAGCCTGTGTTTCCCTGTCCTAGGGTCCGCAGGGAGGGTATTTTTACACACGGATTGGCCTATCAGTACTTGGCCCTTTCCTTCTAAGCAGAGTACCCCCCTGGTCCGTGTTACCATCGGCATGTTGTGTCCTATCCTTTGGTTGGCGGCTTTTCCTGCCGCCTCGTCCGCCCTTGCATTGCCCCGAGCAACGTCAGTGTCCGCCCTTTGATGGCCGCGACATTTGATCACCGCAATAGCGCGGGGAAGCAAAATGCTTTGGAGTAGCCCTTCCACTCCTACCACGCGCACCACAGCCCATATCCACCACAATTTACCTGTACCCTCTACCTATTTTAAACTACTATCCACGGGTATTCGTGAAGGGGGTCCATCTTTCCCAACCACTCCCTTCGCACCAGCCACTCCACGTTGTCCATAAACCTCTGAGACACACACACAACCTGTCCATTTCACAGTGAGGTGGGGTGCAGATCAATTCTGAAATAACAAAGAGGGTTTTGTCTGAAATTCGTCTCATGAAAACCCATCCAAGAGTCCAGTGTGACAGACAGACAGACACAGACACTGTGACACACAGAAAACCCCAGGTACACATTCAAACCAGCTTGTGCCCAGATCCACAAATGTTCACTTTCTCCCATTACAATCCCCTTATTTCATTCCCTGTGCAAATTAAACCGACAGTTCAACCCAAGGTCGCAGCACGAGTCGGGCCTGGTGTGGGAGTGAACCAGATAAGACTTTGGCTGAAATGTCTGCTGGCCCGACCAAGCCTGTTTATTAGATTAAAGGAAACGCATTTTAAATGCAGTGAATTTTCTTCTAAAAATGGCAAAATGAAATTGGACGTAGCTTTTTAAAGCACTTTTGACAATTTCCACTTTGGACTTTTGGTCCAACCACCACTTTTGGTTTTGGTCAAACTTTTGACTTTGTCCAATTTCCAGCTAACGTTAACCTTTAATTTAAACCAAATTGCAACTGAAGTTGCTTTCCTGAACCCAGGCAGTTACATACATCCCTGCTCACGCCACACAAGATGACAGGTGATCCACTTTCAACAGATACCACACTACACAGAAACCCTTGGCAATGCAACAACCAAACTCCCAAAACAACAACAACAAAACATCCAATCCACCTCAATGGCTCACTTAGCAGCTCATTGTGTCCATGTCTATCTCTTCTTGCATCTACACTGTTCACAGCAAGTCCAATTCATCCATCAAGCCACAACATATACCCAGAGTATATGTAACAACCACTCAAACTTAATCCAGCTGCACATACCGTTTTCCCAAAAACTCACAGGGCAGTCCAAATCCAGACCAGTCATGCATTTACATGTAAATATTAGGTATAGTATCTAAAATTAAACAAATGGTCGACTTGCGGCTCACAGATGAAAAGCTTGTATCTTTAAGATTGATCTAAGCTTCCAACATTTCAAATCGTCACTTGAAACATCAGCTTATATCAAAATACTTGCTCATTCCTGGAATCGCACGTTCAACCCTTTGTGTCATGACACAATATCTATTTAAATAACTATTTTCCATTTATACATTCATAGAAATGTTAGCGTCGGTCACAATCCACATGGATTGTAGCTGTCAGCGAGCGAGCCATCCATTCCATACAAGTTATTTCACACAACCATTCTCCATACACCTGGGTTTGCACACCTGTGCCCACACACTGACTCCAGGCTTCTTCATTCAATACAATGCACTCACCCACACTCACAATACTCTGCTCAATAGACAATACTCTTCTACACACACACACAGCATCATTTGATCTAACTACTCCCTTCTGAAACTTGCGCTTTGCAGTCGCCCCTTATATTATTGCGCTCCCCCATCACTACAATCCACCAACGTGCCCCACCACAGGCATCATGCCACCACTCAGCCCCACAGCCACCCATGGCCACTGGAAGCGACACTGACACTCCGACATTGATACTCGCTCCATCTACAACACATATTTACACAACAACATCAACCTCAACTTCAACTCGGAGCACACTGACGTCATCTCCCATTTTCCCCATCCCATATGCACTAGACTATAGGAATTAGAATTAAAATTGAACATAAATCCACAACAACTTAAATCAACGTAAAACCCAGCGGTTTTATCAACAGCCCAGCCACTTTCCTTGTTCGCTCTCCTTCTGTGGAACTGTAACCTTCAACCACACGAGCCCTTTATCACTTTGCACTTCCAACAACCTTCTTCACACTTCCTCCCGAACCCCTTTTGGCATTGGCCAGCATCCCAATGCTCTTAAACAACAGATTCAACAACATCCAATAAGTGAATTCATTTCCCCAGAACTCATTCCCCTGCTCAGGAGCCACTTTGTTGTCTTTTCTCTGCCAGTAATACAAACCGAAGCACACCTTTGTCTGCACATGTACTTTAACCATGATTATATGAGACCCAACACCAGGACTGCTCCCTGGAGCTGTCATAACTCGCCTTCACACCCCATCCAACCACATATCTCACTCAACCTTGCCAAAATCCAATCTATTTACCTTTGTTGCACACAACATCTGTCCCCCATTGCCCATCAAAAGTGCCCACTCCACAACCCACAATTTTCTCAGGGTACACACCTGTCTTTACTGTCGAAATCCATGTTTCAGAAATATAACTCCATGGCCTGTTAGACAGCCAGACAGACACAACAATGAAACTATAACCTCCATTCTCCTTCCATGGTGAGTTTGTAACCCCAATTTGTCTTGTCAATTTGTTCCATATTATTCCCATATTTTCCTATTCCCCTTCCAATGGAACATAAATCATGGAAGTAAGTTACCAAAAGAACTCCCCTCCAGCCCAAAGGTGTGTATTTCACACCTCTACAGCATTTCACACCATGACATAATTTTAATCCTTCTCATTACACCGCTCATTGGCTCCCATGTCCTGTCAAGCAATGTGCAGCTTCACAATGTGCTACATCCTTCGGATGGACGTTAAAATCGACATTCCCGGCATGGATTTCAATATTTATCCAATAGCCAATGTTAAATTCAATCCCACCTGCCCAATAGCTATTATGAATCCCAATATCCCAATATAAATTGTTTCAACTCGACTTTCAACCAATTTTACCGCCAACAAACCACCATTAACCTACCTCCCCCTGTTATTTATTTATTTTTCGTAAATAAACAAATAAACAAGAAAATAACCTAGTCTGTTTATTGAAAATAAAAAGTTCCCATATGTCTTTCCCCGTAACACTCACCACGGGTGTGCACTCCCGCAAATACCCCCACTCGCGTGCTCCGATGTGCCCCCTCGCACACTTGCCACAACATAAAACTCCCATTTACTGGATTAAACCTTGGCCCTCCGTGGAATCGCACCACAGACTTACGATCAGACAAACAGGCAGACACGTCTTTCCTACATGACATCATACATTGGGACCTTGTCAGTCGGATCACAGGCCACAGGAGAAATACAAAAACCTCCAACCTACTCTCCAACACCGTCAGGTTGGAGAAAATATCCGAGTAAGTGTTTCTACGCCCCCTTAACTATTTCTAAGCTTTCTATGCAACCTTTTAAAACTCACAATAGTTCAATTTCAGCAAGATTTTCTTTACTATTTTCCCACATCATTCATGCCTAATACACCTCACACATCCATACATACAGCACAAGTAGCCAATACCAATCGACATTGCATAATTCTGCAGGCAATACAAGAAACCCTTTCATACGTCAATGACACACACACACAATGGACACAAATACATACTTCAATGACAGACATCCATATATACATTTATTCATTCATTCATATACCAATGAGTCTCTCAGACGTCGCGCGAACACCGGATCGACTCCAACCATGCACCTCCAACAGCCACTCCCCTGCCAACCTAGGCAACGCATTTTAAATCATGCGTTTCCCTATACATTCTCCATACCACGTGACTGACAAACCGGCTCGCATTTCAAACCACTGCGCACATTCAGCGGTGTTAACAGTCGCGAAAATTCACAGCACAACGACCTGAGTGGGTCGTGTACAACGCCTTATGTCTCAATCATTCAAAAGAAAGGGGATTCTTAGACCGGGGTGGAAAGGGTGAGTTGGGGTGAAAAGGGTGGGGGCAGGGAGGGTGGTGTTGCCTGGAACCCCGGGACAGAGCTCAGGGCTGGGAGGGTAGGGGTTTGGTATCTGCCTGACCCTCCCACGGGGACTTGACTTTCAACGAGCGGCATCAGTCACTCGTTAGCCTGCCTCTCTATTTCCTTAACCGCTTCATCCTGCATTTTATTCGCCTGTTTCCTCAGGCCCTTGAGTTTTAATACCTCACCGGCCAGGCTGGCCTGTTTCGATCTTGCCTGTCGCTTCATCGCTTCTTCCTTCCACCAACCAAAGACTTTCCAATAGTCAGGCGGGAAGTGTTTCGTGTCCTGTTCTAACTTTTCTAATGCCCCATACAACGCGTCCAAATTTTCCAGCGCAAAAGACCCTCCTTCAGGCCACGGTTCACCTAGATCCTTAGTCAGCGCAACCCATGACTTCCCTGGTCTCGCAGCGTCATAGCCATACCTCCTAAACATGAAAAATGCTGGGGTATTTCTGAGAGGTTCACCTGCCTTTACAGTCTTATTACCCATCCTAGGAAAATTTAGTTTACCGACGTAGCCTTGTACCCGTGAGGTTCACCCGCCTCGCGAGGTACGGCCGTCTACCTAACTCCTGAGAGGCCGATGTAGCCTTGTACCCGTGAGGTTCGCCTGCCTCGCGAGGTACGGCCGTCTACCTAACTCCTGAGAGGCTCGCCCGCCTTGTACCCGTGAGGTTCGCCCCCTCGCGAGGTACGGCCGTCTACCTAACTCCTGAGAGGCTCGCCCGCCTACACAGCTGTCTAACCTAACCTTACTGTACTCTCCTGGTGTCCTACGCCCTTATAATACTTCTAACCTTACTTATAATTCCAATGTCTCCCGGGTAGGCCTCGGATTGGGACGCCGCCCTTATCCTTACCCTCACAACCCAGAGATCTATTACCCCTTACCCTTGGGCGCCCAACGTGGGGCGCTTTCCTTTACGTAACGTTACCCTGACGAGTCCATAAACAGTCAGTTGCTCCGGGACCCAAGCAGTCCGTATTTAAATTTAGGTTCATGGATCAGGTTCGAGCAGGGATCGGAACAAACGGCATCCGAGCAAGAGAGTGGGTTACAATTTGGGCTGACCCCCAGGCTATAAAGGAAAAAAACAAAAGAAAACCACAGCTCACCTGACCCATATCAATTGCCAGCTGGTCTCACCACTCACTTGCCTGAGACCGCGTCCCGGACTGCACAGACTGATCCCACCGCTGCCACCATATGTCGGAATGGGACTTAGAACTTGGGACTCAGAGAAAGGAGCAACGGATATATTTATTAGAACTCGTTTACACAAGCTTGCGGAAAACACAATGTCGCTTGAAGCTCACGAAATGACCAACACTACAACAAGGTGCTCTGAAGTAATTCGATTTAAACTTGCTATATATAAAGAATATTAGGGTGTGGCTTTAGCTCACAAGATACAGAGAAAGAATGGGCTCATTGGTCCCCCCACCATTAGTCCCATCCTGTTGTTCAGTTAGTTAAAGGAAGTTCATCCAAGGCCACTCATGGGTTAGCTCAGATAAGGAGATGGTCAGCAATATGTGGCAACATGTTTACAACTTTCTGTATAGAGACTTGGGTTGGGGAAGTACAAAGGGAGTGGACACTCATAAATGTGTCAGCCTACAGGATATTGGCAAAGTCTTGTGGGAGGCTGAGAGATAGCAGCTGCAACCAAGGCCACAAAAGGGGAACAAGGGATTATGCCAATACAGGGCAAGAGCTCACAAGCACAGAACTCCTTATTAGGGTATTACACATCCTCAATGCACAAGAAAGGACTAAGTATTTTAAAAGAATACAGCAATCAGTCAAAACAAAACATATAATTGGTTATGCTTGGTAATTGGTAGAGCAGCAAGAATTAACAAAGGGGGAGGGGAATAACAGCTCCCCACATATATACATATATATATATATATATATATATATATATACATATATATATATATATACATATGTATATATATATATATATATATATATATATATATATATATATATATATTGTTGCGGAGATGAGGACTGTATATTTTTTGATTGTGTGCTGTACTATTATTATTATTGTTTATTCTGCGCCCCCCTACCTCCGGAGCTGTGTAAAGGTGAAAGGGCATCCCATAATTAGTCCACAAGCATACACATCAGCCAAGTAATAGAATACCCCTGTTGATAGTTATCTCTTATTCTGTGTTTTAGGATAAGGCTGTGTCTCCCATTAATTGAAGTACTCCATTGCACCAGTGAAAGAGAATAGATCCCCTTTCATTCCCATCCCCAAAATCCCCTTTTCCTTCCCATCCCCAAAATCTCCATTTCCTTTTACATCCCCTTCCGTCATTGCCGAGCCTCGATTGCCCATATTACATCCCCTCTCGTCATTGCTGAGCCCTCGATTCCCAATCACCTCCCCTCCAATAACCGCCATTGACCACGAGGCAGGGTCGGAGAAGAAGGGCGTGACTCCACCTCGTCATAGAGGGGAGGAGGGGCGTACCCGCCCGTCGTCATCGAGGGCGGAGCCCGAGGGTCGCGCGACCAACCAGGGCCGAGGTGAGCACCCCGATGGGCGTGTCCAAAACGCCGGCGGCTGAATCGCTGGAGGCGCTATAAAAGGCGCAAATGGAAGTGAGTCGTGAGTTGGTCTGAGTTGGTTGAGAGTCGGTCGTCAAGTGGAGAGTGGTGAAGAGTCAGTCAGTAGAGGTGGTGGTCAAGTGGTTGCGTTGGTTGCGGTGAGGAGTCGGTGGTAAAGAGTGAGGGACCAAGAAAGAGTTGAGGGTGTGGACCAACGAGTCAGACAAGTCCTGGGAACGCAGCGGAGGCCGCCGCAGCAAGAACACCCAACAGCCAAAGGGGGCCTGAACGGCGGTTTGGAGCAGGACCGTAAAGGAATGGCGGCTGCTAAACGCGCCGGTTGAGCTGCAGGACCCCCTTGGACCTTTCCTCTCCCTCCAGCCATCCACCTCCTGCCTTTCCACCCTTCTTGTGTACGTGAGTTTGTTTTGTTTGTTCTGTCCCTGGGTATTTAATTAAGTCTGTAGGTAAGCTAAAATTTGCACTGTGTCACCTGCGTCTTATGTGTTGTAAATAAACTTGATTGCTCCTTTTTGCTTGTGTAAATAATAAATCCAATTACTCTTCTGTCCGTCTATTCGTTTTATTCCTTTTCCTCTTTGCATTCGTCGTTTTAGTCTTTTCCCCTCATTGACTAGCTGCGGTGCGATCCGGCCAACGTTTGGGTGGAATCGGGTGAGTCGGGGATCCTGTTAGGTCGCGGTTAAATACACCACCGCTCGGTCATCATAACATCTAAACCGCGATCTGTAACAATATATATATATATATATATATATATATATATATTGTTGCGGATCTCAGCGCCGGCCTTTTCCCCTTTACAAGGGGGGATTAGTCCCCTTGTCTTTGACTAGCCGACGGGACCGGGACCGATGACGTCCTTCCCGGACAGCGCGAAATAAGCCCCGCCCAAATCACGGGTGTTGGTGGATACGCCGAGCGGTAGCGGACCGGTGACCCGAGCCGTTATCAATTGCTAGACCCCAAT
This sequence comes from Myxine glutinosa, assembly GCF_964187855.1. NCBI lineage: Eukaryota > Metazoa > Chordata > Myxini > Myxiniformes > Myxinidae > Myxine > Myxine glutinosa. The sequence goes on from NC_136270.1 coordinate 130,303,384, forward strand.
CCAAGCGGTTCTTATTCGTGCCACGCTTACCCAATGATGGAAATCACAAAAGCGGTCAAATTCAGAATAAAAGGAATAACAAGATTTATTTACACGATGTACAATGATTCAGCAGAAGAAGACACAGTGCAGTCCTTAAGCAGTCTTATACTTATTCCCTGGGCAAACGGGCCCGTTCACACTCAGACACACTCACACGGGGTTTGCAGACGAACAGGTCAGCACGTTCAGGGATGGCGTCCGGGCAGCTCTCCCTCCGGTCCCCAGCTCGCACCGCGAAGTAGATGAAAATAGTAGACGGCAGGAGCTCTCCGCGTGTCGTTGGCGCGCACGGGATAATTACGGGGCGAACGGTAGGGCTGGGCTTTGGCAGTTACACTGGCGGCTGCGTATGTAATAGTTCAACAGGCGCGAACAATGCGCTTCCACGTCCTCTCGATACCAGCGCTTGGCTTCAGTCCTCTTGTACAACGAAGTTCTCCTGGTCAGTCCTTTCAAGGGCTTTGTGTGAAGGCTTATATATCCATGCCCAGCGAACTCTCTGGAACTTGCCAGATGCACCCTTACCACGCCCTATCACGCCATGCCCTCAAAGCCCTGGTTGGCTGGTGGCCCTTACCGTCATCGCCTTCTGACGTGCTCCTCGACTCCGCCACACCCCGACCCCGCGCTCCTCCCTCTTTTCGGGCCGACCTCGTGTCACTTGGCTAGTTCGAGCGAACAAAGGGCAGCGAACGCTGCTGGCAGCCAAAGCATAACAAATCGCGGGTAGCCAAAGCGCAACAAACTTGAGGTATGCCAAATGGGGCGCGGGATCGATTATGCCCATGATGGAATTGGGGGGTGGCGCAAAGATGAAAGGACCTAAGCTCATTTCTTTACACAACGCAGATATTACTAGGGAAATGGCCTACTCTTACACATACTCTAAGTGGGCCTACGTGTTGCTTGTGGACTAACTATGGGGGGCAAACCTTTAACCTTTATGATGTCATATATACAAATCTCAAAACCGTATCGATATATATGTCGGGAGGACTCCTTGATCGTAACAGAATTCCACCAACAGATTGAGAATGACGAACTTTATTAAATACCAATTACACAGATCTGGAGGAAAACGAAGACGTCTACAGCACGAAGGACCATCATGCCATGTCAACCTTCCTAACTGCACATCGATTCACAGTTCATTTATATAGGGACACGCTTTATCAGAGAATCTCCGCTAGAGTCCGAGAGGACAAAGGAACTGGCAAAGGGTCCTCCCACCGTCATCCCCAGTGGGCCAAGTCCCCCACCGTCATCCGTCCTTTCGTCTTGGAGGAGTGAAGCACGCACCGTTAGGATCCGGACCAGATGTGGTTTCAAGGCTCCGAGGTGACAGAAAATATAACTCACTGAAGGGGGATTGCATTCCTGGTTCTGATAAGGCCATAAAATGTATGAGGGCGTTCTGATGAGTTCCAGGTGTTGAATGTACCTTTCAGCTCACTTTCTCATTTAAACTTAAATCCAGAGCATATTTAACGTAACTCAAGCGTCACTTTGATTATACGAAGTATTAGTTAATGTTTTAACAGTCTATCAAAGAAGGTCTATGTCTACAATTCACGCATCCTACGTAAGGTTCACATTCCACACATATATAATCCGCCTTCCTGCCCGCGGCTCGAGGCGCCGTCTGCGGATCAAGGAGAGAGTTTACGGCTAGGCTATCTAGCCTGTAAAGAACGCACGTATACAACGAAGCCATCTGTTCTGCACAGATGAAGCGAGTATTTTCTCATTTTAAACTATGGCAAAGCGAAAACCTTTTTATTAACTATGAAATAACATTTTTAAACAGCATTTATAACAGAGCTTATGCAGTAACAAATCAGTCAAACGACATTTATAACAGAGCTTATGCAGTAACAAATCAGCTACCTGACAATTAACCTTCCTCTTGTCTCGTCGAGACAAAGTATCTCAAGAGACAACATGCCGCATCGGGCTTTATTGAAAGACAATCGTGTAATGCGGGTATCTCCCAAGGGCATACCGTGCGCCCATAGCGCCTCGCCCGTGCATTTGGGGAACGTGTCGTGTGGTGCGTGCTTGGAACCTGAGGGCTCAGAACATGAAAGTCCATTAACGTTTCGGATCCACAACGAAGGCGTCTGGTCCAGATGAGGTTCTGCCCCGCCAGGGGGGCCTGCTACCTCTCCTGCGGAACTTGCTCCCCCCACCCTTTGCAGACGCGGTCCTTGCAGATCTTCGAAGTTAATCAACGATCATGCCCATGAGATCTCTCACGTGCTGCTGTTCTGGGGAATACATAATGTTGTCAGTATCTTGTGTCTCATGTTCCTGGTCAGGGTACAGAGCGTTAAAATCCGAATCACTTGAAGCAAAGAGATCCGAAACATTTGAAGCAAAGAGAGGGACTTCCTTTATGTCAAAGTCTCCCATGGACGCCTGGTCGGCTTGCGGGTCTAGGATATCCACGTCGGGTCCCTCGACTGCCAGACCCAGCGTCGCAATCAGATCCATAGTTGGGTCGGAAGGGGGTGTACAGCTGTGAGCTTGTAATACATAAGAGGCGTTAGCCAGTACACGCAAGGGGTTTACGACACAAGTATCACAGTCATCACAAACATCAATACAGGCAGCAGCCAGTTCCCACAAGGGATTTTCAACACAAGTATCACAGTCATCACAAAAATCAATACAATCTTCTGAAGCGCCGGTCACATCTGCCTTGTTGAAGGACCCATTCAGGTCGACGGCCTCTGTGGTCAGAACCATAGTCGTTGTCGGCGGCTTCTTCATTTTCCATCCTGTAAAGTACTTTCTCATACAGAGGAGGACTAAAGATTTCATTAGTGCCCCCCAAATTACTACCCCGATTATCACGGCCAGTGCGGTCAATAACCACTTCACTATAGTGCCCGTCCATCCCCGGAACCAGTCAGTGAGCCAGCTAAATTTATAAGAGTTCTCGCGCGCGATCCGATCGATCGTCAGGGCGTGGCTAGTTTCCCTTAGTCTCACTATTGCGGCTGACACTCCTTCGGATGGATCAGGTATGTAAGTGCAACATTTTCCCTCTATTATTCCGCATACCCCTCCTTTCTCTGCCAGGAGCATGTCCAAAGCCACCCGATTCTGCATCACCATTGTACGCATGTGAACTACCGTGTCCAATAGTATGTCATGAGCCGTAGCGGTGTTGTTTGCCACCTTTTCTAGGGCCAAAGCCAATTTATCTATCCGGAAGCTGTTCATGGCTGTGCCCGCACCTGGGAAGAAGAAACCTAACACCTTTTCCCATAGGCTCCTGTGTAGTTTAGTGGTTCCATCCTCGTTCATGACTGACCTCTTATGTCGCCTGTCCAAGGACTTTGGGTCTAGCTCATCCAGTATCTCAACGTCAGGAAGGACTGAACCAAGATAACATGTGCCCCCCCAATTATTTGGTAAATAGGGGTAAGCCTTGTCGCCGCATATAAACATTGTCCCATGGGGTGGGACCAGGTGGGTGGATAAACACTGGAGTCCCTTTATTACCCCATTAATCCTACTAACCCCCCTAGAGAATGTTATAGCCGTTATGTTGTGGTTGTGTTTATCTTGCAGTACTATTCGTAATGTAATCCCAGCGCTCCCTTGTCCCAGCTTCCCGGGGAGAGTGTAGGCGCATTCTGATTCTCCCATAAGCAAGTGGCCGGAACCCTGGAGGCAGACCATCCCTTTCTGTGGTTTGACCCAGACGGGGGCAGGCCTCTCGGCCACATGGGCAATCATTGACGGGCGATAATTAAATTGTCGATTGCAACTCTTGCCGTTGCCAACCCCTTCTCTTTCCAGCGTGGTGACTAAACATGGGGAATCAATAGGTTGTGAGCAAAGGTCATTGAGGGACAGAGGTAGCACTATCATGTGTATTCCTGTGGTGCCTGCTTGGGGAAAGTGCATGCACGACCAGCAGTGTGTCCTATTTTGAATTGTCGCCACCTCTCTTGCCACTTTCCAATATGTGTTTTCACCCTTCTTTGGGGCCTTATCCTGGGGTTGCGGCGTGAGTATGTATTCGATGCATGGTGTGTATTTAGTTTCGCCACTGGCCGCGCCAGGGGTCCAGACGCTGCACCGGACCTGCATAGTCATGCCTTTCTCTAGGCGTGTGCGTGTTTGTAGCTTAAAATCAGGGGTTCCCCATTTGTATCCTGGTTGGGCCAAGGTCTTAATGCTAGCTTGCCCGTTTTCCCGGAACTCTCGTTGCTTTCGTAGTACAATGCCAACGCGTCCAGGCCCTGCCGACAGTGCTAGCCATCTTACGCTTACCCAATTTGTGTGCAGGGCTTTCTGTTCGAAGCATGGTAGTGATACTCTTTGTCCCCATGTTACGGTGAGGTGTCGGGTTCCGTTTTCGCATCTATTGGAATCGGAGCTTCCCCTAGCTGCTGTCGCTATCAATAGTATCGTACCTATGATTAGGCCCATCCTTACTGTGGTTGCTGTGGTGTAGTGTCTGGTGCTTGTATGGCCAACTTACAGTGCGTGGCGTGGATCCACGAGGTCTTGCCCTCGCAAAAGACCGCCGTTGGTGTAGTCAGCAACACCTGGACTGGTCCCTTCCACCTTGGTTCCAAGGCGTTCTTGCGGGTGAAGTGCTCCACGAACACCTGGTCTTTTTCCTCTGGTGGAACACCTGGTCACCAATTTCCTAATCCACTTTTTCCAAGTGGATCCAATTTTATCCAATATTCGATTTTAAATTCAATCCAATTTTCTCTAATCCTTCTCTCAGCATCCCATTTGCCTGTTTCCTACATCAATAATAAATAAAAAATAAACGAAAATTATTTCAGCTAGAGTTTTAACTGGAATTACCACAAACAAACCACCATTAACCTCCATTAACCTCCCCCTATTATTTATTTATTTTCGCGAATAAACAAATAATAGAAATAACCTGGTCTATTTATTGGAAATATGTCTTACTGTCTGGTCAATTCCAATTCCAATTCTGGTCAGTTCTGGTGTCTGGTCACACACAATGTTTTTCTCACCCACTGTGATTCGCTCAAAATAGATTCTCACTGTTATGTCTGAAATTCGTCTCATGAAAACCCATTCAAGAGTCCGGTGTAACAGACAGACAAACACATAGACACGCTGAAGACCCCAGGGTACCCATCAAACTAGCTTGTCCCCAGATCAACAAAACAAAACTTGTAACTTACTCAATTTTTTCTTTTCAATTGTCATCCCAATTGTCATTCCCTGTGCAAATTAGAGCACTCCGGACTATGTCAACAACTGAACTTCCAAGACAACAACGGTAACACACACCACCTGTCATTCACAGTAGACAACTGCATCTCCTTCCTTTCATTCATCCAAAGCAAAATTGATGACATCTACAACGGCTCAATCACCACAACCCACTCTATCCTGACAAACTGCATCACTGAAATAAAATCCTGGCTTCAGATCAACAACAACCAACAACGACCTCAACCACCCATAACTCTGCCCTCAACATTGATGGTTTCCCAGTATCCACCTTCCCTCACATCCGGAATCTTGGCATCATCATTGACCAAACCCTCTCCTTTGACAAATACACTAAACAGATCATAAAGACAGCCTTCTTTCACCTTAAAAACATCGCCCGTCTCCGTCCATCCCTCTCCTCCACGGCTGCAGAAACCCTCATCCACGCTTTCATCACCTCCTTCCCACACACTGCATCATTTAAGCTGACTACTCCCTTCTGAGACTTGCGCTTCCCAGTCGCCTCTTATACTATTGCGCTCCCCCGTCATTATAGTCCACCAATCTGTTACGTCCCCTACTACAGGTAACTCTTCCTCAGCGAGCTTACACTGCCATATTTACCTCCATGGAACAGTTGGTGGTCCTCCCAAAGGTGCATTCCGATGTTTAATACAATGACACCTGAGCACTCAATTAGCCCTCCATCGTACCACAGACTTACAATCAGACAGACAGACAGACAAATAACAGAGGCGTGTCACCAGCCTCAGCACAGGACATCACCTCTCCAGACAGGCACAATATAATCCGCAGTATCGAAATGCCAACTTCTATCTGGAGCCTCGCAAAGCCAAAAGTCGGGCATGTTCACTGCATTTCACGCAATTGCAACCTCCAACCACACGGGGTGTTCCACCCTGCTCCATGCATGCTCCACCATGCAACCCGATCTGTACTTGGTGCGCCCCCCATAATCAGCAAGTTATAATAACCACAATACACCTGGGCACCCACCTCTTGATACCACAACTTAATCCATGTTACTTGCATCTCTTTGCATCCTCCCAAATGTCCTCCATTTAGCATGACTATCCCCAGAGCTCGATCAAACACGTCACTGTACTCGGCCCGGTTAAATTAAATTCAAGGCATACTGTACCTGACGCTTCCGGTCGGCACCGGAAATCTGTTTATTTCTTGAGTCCCCTGAATCACCTATTGAGACGTCAACGACAACCACAACAACAAAAAAAACAACTCGATATTCTCTGTTCACTAATTACGTACATGATTTCAGTTTTAACCAACAATATATGTCCTTTCTTTCCAGATTTAAGTTCTATATCCTGCCGTTAAAGCAACACCCAGTAGATTGGCTCAGCCTGTCGTTCTTCCAAGGTTAGTGAATTATCTCTGACCTCTTTCCCTTGCATATCTCGAACAAAGGTCAAATAAACTTCAAAAGGTCAAACTTCAACGAAGAAAGGTGGTACAAACGTCGAATTGGGGTAACCAGCGCTTTCATCCCACAAATAATACAAGTCCGGCGACATCCCGCCCCTGCAAGAACTCCACATCCGGACAGATAAATGACCATTATTGAGGCTCCACATCGCAAAATGCCATCACCCTATGAATCAAACAACCGTCAACAATCCGCCCAGGAACTTCCGTGGGAGACGTGCTCTACCATGCAGCACCCTCACTACCTGGTGCACACCTTTCGCACATCCCTCCTCGTTCGCACACTTCATCAACACACCTCCTCGCGCCCACTCCCCCTGCACTCTCCTGCGCGCCCACACAACTGCAGCCCCAGTGCCCACCCAGAGTGCCCAATCTGCGACCCACAATCTTCTCGGGGCACACACCTCCTCCTTGAAATCCATGCCTCAGAAATATAACTCCACAGACAGACACAGCAATGAAACCACAACCTCCGCTCTCTCTCCAGATCAAGGGTGTGTATTTCACACCTTTGACCGCATTTCACACCATGACATAATTTCACACCAGCAAAACTGTAATCTTTCTCGTTACACGACCCATTGACTCCCAAGGTCACTTCGGCCTCAGGGATATACTCATACAATCCACAAGTCATCAATACACAATATAATCGTTAATTGCATAATTCCTGCAGGCAATTCAAGAAACCCTTTGCCAACCATTCACGGACCTCCCACCGTGCGGGGCACATCCTTTTTGAGTAGGCAGGTTATCACCTGCACTCCGAGCAAACTCCGTATTCTAAATTCAACTTCTGAATTCAGTTGAATTGACTGAATTCTTCAATATGTCATTGAATGAACTCTTCAATTCAAGTCAAACACACATTTCAATTCAAATTCTGAATTTAATTCAACAAATTCCAAATTTCTGCCCGACTGCCGCTCGAAAGACAAAGGCAGCCCATCTTGTAACCATCTCCAAGAAACCGCTTCATATCAACGTTCCTCCGAGTGCTCTCCTGACCCGATTTATATCAAATCGCTCCCAAACATTCCCAAACAAATGAAAATCCGGACTCAGTCAAGGACCTCACCTGGTCCCACGGATAGACGCTAAAATCGACATTCCCGGCCTGGATTTCCCGCACGTCAAGCAGACCACTTACAAAGCTTCACACCGAAACCCTCTGCTTTGCATATGTCATACAGACAAATAAATTGGCCAGATACACACGTCAATTAATATCCCAATATACATTCATTCCTCATTCGTATACCAGTGAGTCTCCCAGACGTCGCGCGAACACCAGATCGACTCAAATCATGCCCCTCCTCCAGCCACTCCCATGTACAATCTTTGTTCATTCATATTACGTCTCTCATTCAAGGAAAAAGGATTTTTGGGACGGGTTGGACGGGGTGGGTTGAGGTGGAAAGGGTATGGCAGGGCGGGGGGTGTTGGGGTGTTGCCTAGAGCCCCGGGACTGAGCTCAGGTCTTGGGGGGGTGGGGGGTCTTGGTCCGGATCTTGGACCAGAGGCATCAGCCGCTTATTTGCTTGCTTAACTACCTCCCTGATTGTTTTATCCTGAACTTTGTCTGCTTGCTTCCTTTGGCTCTGAAGCTTCAAATTCCTACAATGCAGCTCCTGCTTCAATTTTCAATATTTCAAAACCCACTTCCGTTCTTTCTACCTGGATTTCTGCTGCTTATTTCCTCTGTCCCTAAAGTTTTAGCTCCTTTCCTGCCCTTCTGTCTAGAACTTTGTCTAGAGCTTCCTGGCTTGACCTAGTAGTCGTCACTACCCTCTTGTCCAGCTTGTCTGGTACCTGCGCGTTTCCCTATTCCTGGCCATGTTCCTTTGGCCCTCTACGTTAGCCACAGCCCTTCTTTCCCTGGCATGCAATGGCATACCCCATCTTGTCTCTGGGCTGATCCTTCCTGGAAAGTTCTCGGTCACCGGCGCAGCCTTATGGCTGTCCGACCTCACATTTCCCCCTCCTCCTTGCTAACTGTAACGTTATCCTTAATGTTATCCTGCGCAAATTCTATCCTTAGCGTTATTCTTAATGTTATCCTGCGCAAATTCTATCCTTAGCGTTATCCTGGTGAATTTAACAAAGGCTCGTCATTCTGAGGCTTGAAAATAGCCTTTACTTACAATTTTCGTTCGGAGAGCAGGCAGGGCAGATGACAAGGGAGCGGACCGAGCCCGTTCGAGGGAGGGAGGTTCGAATTTGGAAAAGTAGCCCTTTAATACAAGACAATGCTCACCTTAAAACAAATCAGCGTGCCGGCGCCGGCCTCAGGCAGCCTCCCTCCGGTCGTTCGGGGTCCGCTCCTCTTGTCCTCGTGCTGCTGCAATCCGAGTCACGGCACCATAAAATGTGGGGAGGACTCCTTGATCGTAACAGAATTCCACCAACAGATTGAGAATGACGAACTTTATTAAATACCAATTACACAGATCTGGAGGAAAACGAAGACGTCTACAGCACGAAGGACCATCATGCCATGTCAACCCTCCTAACTGCACATCGATTCACAGTTCATTTATATAGGGACACGCTTTATCAGAGAATCTCCGCTAGAGTCCGAGAGGACAAAGGAACTGGCAAAGGGTCCTCCCACCGTCATCCCCAGTGGGCCAAGTCCCCCACCGTCATCCGTCCTTTCGTCTTGGAGGAGTGAAGCACGCACCGTTAGGATCCGGACCAGATGTGGTTTCAAGGCTCCGAGGTGACAGAAAATATAACTCACTGAAGGGGGATTGCATTCCTGGTTCTGATAAGGCCATAAAATGTATGAGGGCGTTCTGATGAGTTCCAGGTGTTGAATGTACCTTTCAGCTCACTTTCTCATTTAAACTTAAATCCAGAGCATATTTATCGTAACTCAAGCGTCACTTTGATTATACGAAGTATTAGTTAATGTTTTAACAGTCTATCAAAGAAGGTCTATGTCTACAATTCACGCATCCTACGTAAGGTTCACATTCCACACATATATAATCCGCCTTCCTGCCCGCGGCTCGAGGCGCCGTCTGCGGATCAAGGAGAGAGTTTACGGCTAGACTATCTAGCCTGTAAAGAACGCACGTATACAACGAAGCCATCTGTTCTGCACAGATGAAGCGAGTATTTTCTCATTTTAAACTATGGCAAAGCGAAAACCTTTTTATTAACTATGAAATAACATTTTTAAACAGCATTTATAACAGAGCTTATGCAGTAACAAATCAGTCAAACGACATTTATAACAGAGCTTATGCAGTAACAAATCAGCTACCTGACATTATATATATATATATTGTTACGGACACGGCTAGGATGTTGTTTGCCGAACGGATGGCCGCCGCGCCCGAACAGTTACCCCGACTAACCCGATTCCTGAACGTTGGCCAAAATCGCGCCACAGATATTCAATGGGGAAAAGACTAAAGCGAAGGATGTGAAGAAGAAGAAGACAGAAGTAGGGAATACGGATATAATTTATTTGCTATTTACAACCAAAAGTAACCAACGAGAAGGAAGCATAATAAAATAATTTACAGAAGAAATCAAAGAGACACAGTGAAAATCGCTAGCTTATCTAAACAGGCTTAATTAACCCAGGGACAAGACACACAGAACAAACTCACGTACACGAATGGGGAAATTGCAGGCAGGAATGACAGGAGGTGGGTGGCTGGAGGGGGAGGAAGGCACGGAGCTGGCTGGAGCTTGATCCCGCACGGGACGTCGGGCTGGACCTCGACGGCCACCGATGCCACCGATCCTGTCGTGTGCGCGGGGTAACGGGTCGGAGCTGCTTGGTGGAGCCAACGCTACTGGTGGGGGGGGGGGGGGGTCTGGCGTGACGGGTTCTCTCTCCCTCTCTCACAAACTCCAGGACTCTTTCTCTCTTTGCTTCGCTTCGCCCCTTCTCTCCTCTCTCTTTCTTAGTCCAACCCAGTCCAACAACTTCCTCTCTTGCTTAGTCCAACTCTTAGTCCCACTCAGTCCAACTCTTAGTCCAACAACAACTTCCAGGATTTCGCGCGCGCTCTATATAGCGCCTCAGGCGATCAAGCCGCTGTTGTCCAGGACACGCCCATCGGTCAGCTCGCCTCGGCCCTGATTGGTCGGCACGGCCCTCTGGCTCCGCCCTTGATGACGATGGGCGGACACGCCCAGGAGTCGGCAGCTCCTCCCCCTTCTTCTCCAAGCCGACCTCGTGGCGAATGGAGTCGCGGAGGGAACAGTTGGCAATTGTTGGAAGGGGAATGTGAATGAAAGGGGATCTACTCTTATTTCACTTGGTGCAATGGAGTATTTAAATTAATGGGAGACACAGCCTTACACTAATACACATAATAAGGATATAACTATTGAACAGGGATATATGGTGTCCTTCGTGTATGCTTTATGGAATTAACTACGGGAACGCCCTTTGACCTTTATACACAGACTGGAGGCAGGAGGGTCCAGAATAAAGCAATAAAAAAACTAAAAAAACACAATCCTCATATCCACAACGGACTCCATTCACCACGAGGTCGGCTCGGAGAAGAAGGGGGAGGAGCTGCCGACTCCTGGGCGTGCCCGCCCATCGTCATCAAGGGCGGAGCCAGAGGGCCGTGCCGACCAATCAGGGCCGAGGCGAGCTGACCGATGCGCGTGTCCTGGACACCAGCGGCTTGATCGCCTGAGGCGCTATATAGAGCGCGTGCGAAAGCAAGAGAGGAAGTTGTTGTTGGACTAAGCAAGAGAGGAAGAGTTGGATTAAAGAGTTGGACTAAGCAAGAGAGGAAGTTGTTGGACTGGGTTGGACTAAGAAAGAGAGAGGAGAGAAGGGGCGAAGCAAAGCAAAGAAAGAAAGAGTCCTGGAGTTTGTGAGAGAGGGAGAGAGAACACCTCACGCCAGACCCCCCACCAGCAGCGTTGGCTCCACCAAGCAGCTCCGACCCGTTACCCCGCGCACACGACAGGATCGATGGCATCGGCGGCCGTCGAGGTCCAGCCCGATGTCCCGGGCGGGATCAAGCTCCAGCCAGCTCCGTGCCTTCCTCCCCCTCCAGCCACCCACCTCCTTCCAGCCAATCCACTCTGCAATTCCCCGTGTGAGTCCGTTTTGTTAGTTCTGTCCTGGGTTAAGTAAGACTGCATCGATAAGCTAGCGATTTTCACTGTGTCTCTGATTTCTTCTGTAAATTATTTTATTATCCTTCCTTCTTCCTTGGTTTCTTTTGGTTGTAAATAGCAAATAAATTATATCCGTATTCCCTACTTCTGTCTTCTTCTTCTTCACATCCTTCGCTTTAGTCTTCTCCCCATTGAATATCTGTGGCGCGATTTTGGCCAACGTTCAGGAATCGGGTTAGTCGGGGTAACTGTTCGGGCGCGGCGGCCATCCGCTTGGCAAACAACATCCTAGCCGTGTCGGTAACATATATATATATATATCTATATATATATATATCTATATATATCTATATATATATATATCTATATATATCTATATATATATATATATATATATATATATATATATATATATATATATATATATATATATATACAATATACATACAGTAATACCCCGGCCTACGTCATTAATTGGTTCCATAAGCCGTGACGTAACTCGGTTTTTGACGTAAACCGGGCGTAATGCCGTTTAGCTCTTTCACGAGCCTCGATCTTGTATACAAAAAAAAAAAAAAAAGCCTTAAAATGAAGACAAACACCGTAAAACTAGAGTAAATAACTCGCGAAAGTATATAACTATTGCTAAACCTTAAAGAACACTAAAAACACATTTTAGTCATATTTTTTAATGAGTAATGAACACAATTAAGAAATGAATTTGTAAAGAATAATAAATAAAATTAATAAGATCATGTTATTCACCTTAAACATGGCGTCTCTTCTGAACACAAACACACATTTTAGCAGTCTTATCCGGCGGCGCTTTTTCAGTGACGTATGCGAGAATACGTTCCCCATCATGAATGATGGTCGATACCGTCGACCGTGGCAGCCCTAAGGCATAGACCTTATTGCGAATCGGTAAATATCAACAGAGGGCGCTCCACCGCAAAGCATGATGGGATCGAAAAGGGGGCAAAGGTAAACACGAACCCAGAAGAGGAAGCGTCTGTCTACGATCGACGCTGTGTTTATGGAAAGGAAGATGGCTAATGTGAAAGAAATTCAGCGTTTTTTGGCATTAAAATCCAGCGATTTAAGGAAATATTTGAGGGAAAGGGGGGTTCCCATTGGAGAAGAGAAACAACCTGCTTATGCAAGAACAGTTCCTGAATGTTGAAACCTCGATCGGCCATACAAATATCGCCGGGCTGGAACTTGTCTACAATGTTCGTCATCTTTACAATTTTTTCGTCCGACGTGTTTCCTCCTGAAGGTTTGGAAATGTATGAAATTGTTCCGCTAGGTGTAATACCAACAAGGCACTTGAGAGTAGGTCTTGACATATTGGCTGTACACTTGCGAACAAAACTTGGGAGACGGTGCTTTGTCCTAATCCAAAGCGAAATGGGAGGTCCTCGTCGCGAAGATTAAGCCGAAGCTTCATGAGTGTCATGAGTAGTTGATCCTCTAAAGATTGAGATCGCTTAACTCCGAGTTTTGTAGTATTGTTTATTTGCCAGGTCTTGTCTTCCATTGATAATTTCCCCTTATAATAATGAAGGTTCTGCGCGTGAGGGGATACTTCTGCTAATAACCACTTAAACAGGTCATAACCAGGTAAACCTGTATAAAGTTTCACAAGTTCATCACAGTTTTCTATTTCCGAAACAGTAAGCTTCTTTCTTGTTACATACTGCAATGGAGGCTTTCAGTTTTGCGACGGTGTCCTTGGCTTGCAAATACTGGCTCATGAGCTGATCACAGTTCACAGTTAATTTGTCACAGTAAAAAAGTCCTAAAAGTAGTTTAAAGTGGTAAGGGATCACGTAGTGTGTCAATGTAAACAAGCAGTCTGTCAAAGTGACAGCGACCACCGGCAGCACTATTGCCCCTTTCCGATCCCATGACGCATTGCGGTTCCGATTCGCGATAAGGTCTAGGTGCTATCACCGACACTTTTTCACCTTTTTCATACCTTTTAATCAGATTTAACTTATCTTCCATCGTAACCACATTACGCTTGGAAACACTAGCATTATCCTTCTTAGGACCCATGGCTAACACAGACACAGTAAAGGAATACTGTACGTCGCCTCTGTTTTGAATGAGAACCAGCAGCTGCGCGTACGTACAGTATACTGTACGTACATTTTAATATATTTTTAATGTGCTTTTTATTGTATTTTAAATTGTTTTTTAGCTTCTTTTATTGTTAATTTATGTACCATTTTATTTATTTTAAATATATTTTTAAGGAAATTTTTTTTTTTCACGTCCGTAGGAGTGACGTAAAGTCGCACATAATGACATTCGCTGAACTGAAATTTACTCTAGAAGAGTGGCGTAAAGTCGGATTTGACGTAGGTCGAAATGGCGTAAAACGGGGTATGACTGTATATATATTACTGTACTTACTATGACTGTACTTACTTTTTCCACATGCGAAATTTGCATTTATGTGTATTTAAATTATACAATGGACTACAAAATGTAAATGTTTCATGATATTTGTTATATTATATCACCTTTATCTGTCAATATTGTTGAAATGAAGATCAAATAGTTCACGAGCCTCGATTCAGTATACAAAATAGCTGTATGTTGAAATATGTTGAAAAAGTCAAAACTTTACATGGGGTGTACTTACTTTTCACGTGACTGTGTGTGTGTGTGTGTGTGTGTGTGTGTGTGTGTGTGTGTGTGCGTGTGTGTGTGTGTATATATATCATGATCTTGCATCAACTGGATACAAGCAGTGAGTTTACAATGTTAAATGAAAGCATTATCTCCACTAAAAAGTGCAAATAATACCTGTGGACCTTCAAAAACTAGTGCAATCTTAGCTTTGCCGGAGCATGTCCAGTCCTTGCAGGTACAAACAGGTGTCTTTGCTGGAGGTGGCAATGTGTGATGAGAAGACTTTAAAATATCATAAGGTGGGCGTTCATTCTCGCAGCTTTCTTTGATATTTCCCTCCAGGTGACAGCACAAAGGTGTGGTGAAATGTGAGATGAGGATTGATATATAAACGAGCTCCTATATCGTGCACACACCTGAGTATTCACTATCACGCAACATCTCTTTGCCTTTCAGCGTGTGTGTCGTTAACAGCTGAGAACATGAGTACCGGATCAAGTTCATTTTCTCAAAAGTCGTCAGGTAGCATGTCAGCATGCTCTGGGTCGAAATTGTCGGAGTCCTCATCTCGCATTTCAGCAACCTCAACACCTGTTGTAAAAAGCATTTCGATGTCACAGTTATCACGGAAAGATGCTCTCAGTAGTAGTGGCGCCTCGATTGGTGGAAGGTCGTCTATGGCTGTGGGAGGAATGTGTTCAGGGGGGACGAGCATGGGTTCGAATATGACCGGTGGTTTTGGAATGGGTGGAGGTAATGTGCAGCCTTTGACTCTTGGCGGTGGTGGCTTTGCATCCAGCATGGGGTTTTCCAGCAATCCATCCTTCCAGGTAGGCCGCAGTGTGGCCGTGGGAGGCATGCGCGCCATATCCGGCAGCATGGGCATACAATCCTTACCGCCCATGCTCACACGAGATGGTGAGCAGCAGATTCTACGTGCTCTCAATCAACGGTGAGTCTACGTTACTTACCCTTTTCATTATTTATATACTTGTATGGATTTCTCTTTGTGATGATGTCCACAAGGATTGTGTGGAACCATAATGAAGTGTGTGTGTGTGTGTGTGTGTGTGTGTGTGTGTGTGTGTGTGTGTGTGTGTGTGTCACAGCTTTATGGTGTATATGGAGAAGGTGCAAAGCCTGACACAGGAGAATGCCATGTTGGAGGCACAGCTGCAGACTCTCACCGGGAGCCAGACCATCTCCATCGAAACCGAGGCCCCGGTGGATGCAAGCGCCCGTTTCCTGGAACTTCGGACCACTTTGGATCAACTCACAGTCCAAAACGTCCGCTTTGAAATCGAGCTCGACAATGTTCGGACCATGGCTGGAGAATTGAAGGCAAAGTAAGGATTTCCTGGTTCATCTCCCATCAAGTAAAAACTGCATCACAAACAGACCAAGATTTATTTAAACTCGATCAATGACTGGCTTTTGCACACCATTTCGACAAGCGATGACCTCCTGGTTATTTAACACACACGACGCACCATAATACGGGATTGTATTTTCAGATAACCGGTACAAATATTACCTTTTTTAAGCAGTGATCTTGAAATTAAATAATCCTCTTGTCATTGCAGTCGTCGATTTAAAATCATTTGTCTGTGATTGAGTTCCTCCAGATTGTATCGAGTAAAAACTGCAATAATTAATCACATCATTCCATGCAGATGTCAAAGAAAAGGACTATTTCTATTTATTCATGACATTGGAAGTCGTCATCCATCGCGAGTCAGGATTATCAAACCATGTCACGTGAGCGAGGGTAGCTGTGGCACACGTACCTTCTCCGCAATTACCCACCACGCGTGGGCACCACCGCCCTCCGGGCGATCGTACCCATCTCGGGCCACATTCTGCGGGCAATGTGCTACAGTGGATATTGAAAATAAACTGTATAATTTTTGTCATTTGTGAAAGAAAGTTCATTGATCACAACATATCACAAGATAAAGGAAAATTATTTGTCATCCCGGCTACCACCAGAGGTGGCGCTATTGGAGTTTCGGTGACATTCATGTTTGATCTGTTATAGTGAACATTTCCCAAAGAATTGGGTTGCAGTGTCCAAAAGACATAACCAGAAATTGATTGATATTCTGCTTCATTCCAAACATTATCTTTTAACACCAATTGAAACAAACTCATCTTTGTGCCGCAGGTATGACTTTGAAATCGGAGTGAAATGCCAGCTTGAATCTGACATTGTCAGCATGCGCCAGGTACGCCCGTTTCACAGTGCGAGCTGAACCTGCAGTCATGGCTCATGTTATCACGAACTTTTAAACTTCATTTCACAAAATATTCTGTTTACAAACCACCTGAGGACTCCATTTAATAGTACAAGCCGAATGTGGGGGTTGAGCTCATGAAATTCCCGATTCCTTCATTGGATACAAATTCATTGCATTGTCGAAGTAATATTTAAAGTCAACAGAAGTTTCTTGATGAATTCATCACACCTGAAATAAAACAAAAATAACAGTTTCACTGTTGGAAAAAAAAAGTAAAACAACAAACCCCAATGGAAACCACCAGGAGGGTAAAACATGGAATACCAAAGGTGTGTAATATAGAAACTGTGAACTATTTAAGAACTTGACTTTGAAACTTCACCTTATCCCTCAGGACCATGAATCTGCCATGGAAATCAAAATGGACCTCGAAAACAAGTACCACATGCTTACCGAGGAGATCGCGTACCTGAAGCAAACACAGGAAGAAGTAAGGAACACAAATGAACACAAGACATTTTGAGGGATAATTTAATACTAATAATAGAACCAGATACGAATCTGTTCTCAAATGGAAATGTATCCAGCACATGGAAAACCCTCACTTACAGTACATTTCACTTTATTCTCATGGTGCACAGAATTCCTCCTCACATTACAATCAACTTCCTGCAATCCTTCCACGTGTTAGACTTCATTTACCAAATGTAATTATCGATTAATTTATTCAGTTTCACATTAATTTCCTTCAACAGGAATTGGCCAAGCTTGGAATCAAGTCAACCAGTGTCGATTCGAGTTCAATCGAGGTGGACAACCGCTCGGTGAATATGGCCAACATCTTGTGTGCCATCCGTGAAGAGTACAATGCCATCAGCGAAAAGAACACCGAAGAGGCAGAGGCCTACTACAAAACCCAGGTAAGGTCAACACCTGCAGATCATGATTATTCTCCGCATCTCATTCCTTCCAATCCACATTGTTTAATATGGACTGGCAAGATAGCCCACAGGTACGCACACTCGACTCTCAGGTGTCTAGACTGGGTTCAAATCCCAACCCATCTGTAAAGTTGTGCCCTTGTGCTTTACCACGTCAACAAGTGTGGTGTCCCTTAGATGGCCATGTAATTGAGCGTCCCGTCTGCTGGCATTAGATGGTAGATGTTAAACTGGGTGTCTTGTCTGCTAGCATGAGCTGGTGGATGTTAAACTGGGTGTCTTGTCTGCTATTATAAGCTGGTGGATGTTAAACTGGGTGTTTTGTCTACTAGCATTAGCTGGTGGATGTTAAACTGGGTGTCTTGTCTGCTATTATTAGCTGGTGGATGTTAAACTGGGTGTTTTGTCTGCTAGTATTAGCTGGTGGATGTTAAACTGGGTGTCTTGTCTGCTAGTATTAGCTGGTGGATGTTAAACTCGGTGTTTTGTCTGCTAGCATTAGCTGGTGGATGATAAACTGGGTGTCTTGTCTGCTAGCATTAGCTGGTGGATGTTAAACTGGGTGTTTTGTCTACTAGCATTAGCTGGTGGATGTTAAACTGGGTGTCTTGTCTGCTAGCATTAGCTGGTGGATGTTAAACTGGATGTCTTGTCAGCTAGCATTAGCTGGTGGATGTTAAACTGGGTGTCTTGTCTGCTAGCATGAGCTGGTGGATGTTAAACTGGGTGTCTTGTCTGCTAGCATTAAATGGTAGATGTTAAACTGGGTGTCTTGTCTGCTAGCATTAGCTGGTGGATGTTAAACTGGATGTCTTGTCTGCTAGCATTAGCTGGTGGATGTTAAACTGGGTGTCTTGTCTGCTAGCATTAGCTGGTGGATGTTAAACTGGATGTCTTGTCTGCTAGCATTAGCTGGTGGATGTTAAACTGGGTGTCTTGTCTGCTAGCATGAGCTGGTGGATGTTAAACTGGGTGTCTTGTCTGCTAGCATTAAATGGTGGATGATAAACTGGGTGTCTTGTCTGCTAGCATGAGCTGGTGGATGTTAAACTGTGTGTCTTGTCTGCTAGTATTAAATGGTGGATGTTAAACTGGGTGTCTTGTCTGCTAGCATTAAATGGTGGATGTTAAACTGGGTGTCTTGTCTGCTAGTATTAGCTGCTGGATGTTAAACTGGGTGTTTTGTCTGCTAGCATTAAATGGTAGATGTTAAACTGGGTGTCTTGTCTGCTAGTATTAGCTGGTGGATGTTAAACTGGGTGTCTTGTCTAATAGCATTAGCTGGTGGATGTTAAACTGGGTGTTTTGTCTACTAGCATTAAATGGTAGATGTTAAACTGAGTGTCTTGTCTGCTAGTATTATCTGGTAGATGTTAAACTGGGTGTCTTGTCTGTTAGCATTAGAACATTCCTGATCGGGCTAAACCCTGCCCAACCACAGCCGACAGGATCCGAACATTACGATCTACAAATAAACCCCACCTCCAAGGAATCGCAATGGACAATTAACCCCACCCCACCAACCGACTAAGGAAAAAGGCCCTGCCCAGGAGAATCGATGGGCGGTCAAGAGGGTCGTGGGGCCCCGCCCACGAAGTGCATGATTGGCTGGACTGACGTCATCGAGAGACTTGGACAACGGAGGAGGAAGAATCTCTCTCTTGGTCTCTTGGCACGCAGAAGGGCGCCATTTTCCTTTGTTCGTGCTGATGCGATTTGGCTCGTGGGCTTGAACGGGACACGCTAGCCATTGTTTGTTCGGCTGGGTCTTGGAGCGTGTGCACTTTGGAGAAAGGAGAAAAAAGTACAGCATGCCCCTTGGGTCCCTTTCAGTCGTCTTCTCTCCTGTGCTGGAGTACCAGCGGGCTTAAAACATTATTTTATTTTCTTTAATCATTCCCCCTGTCTGTTTTTGAGTCTGCATGTGGAGGTACCCCAATTAGGATATTAGATTTACCTCACCTTTCATTTTCATTCCATGATTAATTTTTATTAAACCATTCTTATTGTTGCATTTCATTTGTCATGTCTTGTTTGCATGGTGTTGGGTTTCGGATAAACCCCCGTGGCTTTCGTCCGTGCAGGTAAGCACTTTGACCCCGTCCCCCGTGCGCCAAAACGTACCGCCAATTTTCGGCTTGCTAGCCTCGGAGTAAAGACCGAACAGCTATCCGTCCAAAGCTGGTTTTCATCGGCCGCAGACTTGACAATATATATATATATTGCTACGGTTTTGAGAATTGCACATATTGATCATTAAAGGTTAAAGGGTTGCCCCCCATAGTTAGTTCCACGAGCAACACGTAGGCCACCTGTAGTATTAGTTATGTCATAGTATGTGTAAGTATAGGCCATTTCCCCTAGTAATATCTGCGTTGTGTAAAGGCATGAGTTTAGGTCCCGCTCATTTTGCGTCCACCCTCCAATTCCACCTCAACATGCATTTTACAACAACATGCATTTTAAGGCCATTTTCCCTGCTAGAGCGGGGGTTAGCCTTGCGGTCCCCATGACAATCTTCTCCATTTTGCCCTATTTTCTGCATCTCTCCTTGTTAACCCCCTTGCCCGCATTTCTTCTTCCACCATCTTTAGCCAAGTCTTTCTCGGTCTTCCCCGTCCTCTACTTCCTTCTACATTAACTTCCATCACTCTTCTCAACCAGTCACTTTCATCCTTCCTCAATACATGACCAAACCATCTCAACCTGTTCCTCTTCACAGCATCAATCACAGGCAATATTCCCATCATCTTTCGCAATTCATCATTTGTCTTCCTCTCTCTCAACGATACTCCGCACATCCATCGAACCATTCGCATTTCCACCCTTTCCAGCCTTAGTTGCTGCTCTACGTTCATTACCCATGTCTCGCTCCCATAAATAATAACACTTCTCACACATGCAGCATACACCTTTCCCTTCAGCTTCAGCGACACTCTCCTCCTCATCAGCACGCCACACAGTTCCCGAAACTTCTTCCATGCACATCTCACTCGAGCAACCGTTGCCGAGTCTGATCCACCTTCTCCATTCAGCATGTCTCCGAGGTAGCAAAATGTTTTCACACCTTCCAGCTTCACGCCGTCTCCAAGATCCAACTCAACATTTCCTCCATCTGCAGCTCCCTCTGTGCACACCTTACATTTGAATGTAGCTGCCACACTGGTAAATGACCCTCTCAGACCACTACATTTTTGATGAACCCACTCAGCACACATTGTACATTGAATGGAGTTCACTCCGACACCCTTCCTGCACACAGCACACGGCCACTTCCCAGTTCTTTCCACCTCACCACATGCTTTACCACTTGCCATCACCTTCGTCTTTCCGATATTCACCTTCAGACCTTTTGTCTCCATACATTCCTTCCACTTGTTCATCTTTTCCTTCAGTCCATCCATACTTTCTGCAATCAACACCAGATCATCTGCATACAACAACTCCCACGGTAAACCCTCCTTTACGTTCTGAGCCAGCACCTCCATCACAGCTACAAATAGTAGTGGACTTAGTACCGACCCCTGATGCACTCCCACCTTCACCTCAAACTCACCACTGTTCCCGTCCTTCATCCTTACAGCTGTGCGCGCTCTTTTGTACATTGCCATCACTACTCTGATCAACCATTCCTCCACTCCTAACTTCCACCTCAATGGGCATAATTGATCCCACGCCCCATTTGGCTGACCCACTCGGTTTGTTACACTTTGGCTGACCCGCTCAGTTGTTACGCTTTGGCTGCCCGCAGCATTTGCTGCCCTTTCCTCGCTCACTAGTCGAGTAACACGAGGTAGGCCTGAGAAGGAGGAGCGCAGGGTCGGGGTGGGGGCGGCGTCAAGGCGGAGCATCAGAGGCGAGGACGGTAAGAGCCACCAGCCAACCAGGGCTCTAACGGCATAGCATGAGGGCGTGGAGAGACGCGTCTGGTGAGTTCTAGAAGGTTCGTGGGGCATGCCTATAAAAGTCACTGCACAGAGCCCTTGAAGAGGACTCGCAGAGGAGAGACAGGACTTGGTCAGGACTCGCGTGCACACGGCTTGGTGAAAGGACTTGTGTGAAGAGAACTTTGTGCGATAAGCGTTTGGAGGCATTGTACTGTAACTCGCACAGTATAACGTACGCGCCAGAGGAGAGGAAGAAGAGGCGTTGAGTACACGCCTGCAGCCAGACGCGCCGGTGGCGAATAGCACCTATTTCAGCCACGCGAGTAAACGCGGTAATACCTGCCAGTGATTAACCGCCAGAGCCCACACCCTACCGTTCGCTCCGTATTAACCCTTGTGCGCCAAACGACACGCGGAGAGCTCCTGCCTTCTCTACTTACCATATGCACGGGACGAGCCGGAGACCGGAGGGAGCTGCACGAGAGCCATCCTTGGACGCGGACCATCACCCTGCAGCTGCAAGCCCCGTGTGAGTGTGTGTGACGGGCCCGTTTGTCCTGGGTATTAAGTTAAGACTTTTTTAAGGCTGCACTGTGTCCTCTTTTTCTCTGAACTATTGTGAATAGTGTAAATAAAACCTGTTATTCCTTTTTCCAATTTGACCGCTTTTGTGATTTATCCATTGACTAAGCGTGGCACGAATAAGATCGCCAGAACCGGGGTCACCATCTAAACGGCACGGATCGCGTGTACGCACCGCTCGGCGTCTCAACACTTGTGGTTCGTGCAGGGATTATTTCCTCGTTTCAGGGCAGCGCGAGTAATTAGGTAATAGTGAACTCTAGTCCTAATACCCTATTTCGCGCTGTCCGGGAAGGACGTCATAGGTCCCGGGTCCCGCCAGGCCAGTCAAAGACAAGGGGACTAATCCCCCCCTTGGTAAGGGGAGAAGGCCGGCAAAGAGACCCGCAACAATATATGTGTGTGTGTGTATATACAGTGCGTATCAAAAAAAAGGTAATCCGAATTCAAGGGGTTAATATGCAAAGGTTATTTAATTTGACAATTTACATGTGGTTTACTAATTAAGAGGAGATCCTCAGCTTTCCATTGATACCTTCCATGCATCATAGCTGTCACACGTGACCGAGTACATTTTCATTGAAAATGACAAGTTCAAATCGCATTTTTACAAGTTTGGCTAATCGATGCAAGTCAGGATAATTGGTGCAAAATGAACGTCAGATTTTTATTTTTTATTTTTTGTATACAGAGTCGAGGCTCGTGAAAGAGCTAACATTTATCAAACAAACAAATCAAACAAACAAGTAAACAAAGTATATAAAAAAGATGTGAACTTTTCTCAGGAATGATTGGCCTTTATGCACCCACACCTTCAACATGTCCACCTCCCCTTTCAACACAAAGCTCACAGCGGCAGAGCATGCCCTGAACTGTTCGTTTCACCATAGCCGGGTCATTGCGCAAAGCATCCACTTCATGTCGAATACGGCCCTGCAATTCGTCAAGATCACGGGGAGGAGTTATGAACACCTTGTTCTTTAAATGTCCCCAAAGGAAATAATCACATGGTGTGAGGTCAGTTGATCTTGGCGGCCATTCCACTGCATGGTTGAGGGTGATGACTCGGTCTCCAAAGAGTTCCCTCAGTCGATCTCGGACAGCGATAAGACGATGTGCTGGGGCACCGTCTTGGGCCCACCAGAGATATCTGAAGACACCACGAACCTGTCGCTCAAAGTTCTCCCCCAGCTGCGGTAAAACTTCATCATTGATCAACTGCAGATACCTGTTACCATTGACATTCCTTTGAAAGAAAAATGGTCCGATCACCTGACCACTTCCACAAAGTCCCAACCAGTCAACTTTTGTCGATTTATGTTGGTGTCAAAATTAAATTCCGGGGGTTGTCCTGTCGGTGCATATTCAAGAACATTATGGGTATTGACCTTGCCGTCCATGGCCAAAGCAGCTTTGTCACCGATAACGAGATACCGCAGGAAATTGACATCTGCTTCACAACGTGCTATCAACCATCTGGCAAGCACCAGCCTCCTGGCAAAATCCCCTGGTGTAAGTTGATGCCGGATGTGAATCCGATATGGATGTTGGTGGAGGTCCAGTCTTGTGATTCGGTTGAATATTGCCGAAGGCAATCCCGTCCCATTTCGTCTTGCACTGGTATCCCTAGGATGCTCCAAAACTTGCTGCCTTACTGCTGCAATGTTCATTTTCCGATCGCCCAGTGTGCCTCCTACCAGAATTCTCCTTGTTGCGGTTGAGGCTAGTGCCATGCTCTTGGTATTTCCTAACATTCACCCAGATGGTTTTGGCTGCTGGAGGCTCCCGTTCTGGGAAATGTTCCCTGAACGCATCACGAGTTCGCTGCAAACTTCCAGTTTGGTGAAAGGCTGTAACCACGAAGGTCCGCTGTTCAGTCGTAAGTTGAACCATCTTTTCAATGACTCAGACTGTCTCTAAACCCATACACTGTAGGCCCATCTTAAATACCCATCTTAAACAAAGGATGCCGCAACCGACGATTAACAGACCAGCTTAACAATTTTACATAATCAACTTGGCAGTCGACAAGTAATGCGTCCATTTAAAACTGTCTTGCACCGATTAGCCAAACTTGCAAAAATGCTATTTAAACTTGTCATTTTCAATGAACATGTACTCGGTCATGTGTGACAGCAATGATGCATGAAAGGCATCAATGGAAAGCTGAGGATCTCACAATTTGTAAACCACATGTAAATTGTCAAACTAAATAACCGTTGCATATTAACCCCTTGAATTCGGATTACCTTTTTTTCGATACGCACTGTATATATATTATTTATGGAACCAATTAATGACGTAGGCCGGGGTATTACTATATATATATATATACATACATACATACATACATACATACATACATACATACATATATATATATATATATATATATATATAAATATATGAATATATAAATATATATATAAATATATATATACAGACTTGGCATTTAATATGGAATATTTTTTTTTTTCTTGACGGGTTTAATTTCTGAACTCAGTATATCAATCTGGTGAGTTTCTTTTACCCTTCGGTGATGTCTTTGTTGAAAGAACCATGTCACTGATTGTCTTTCGCAGCAAGAAGTCAATAACAGGATTATATCACAGGTGGCGTGACAAAATGTAAGGACAGGTACATTTGACGATTGGCTTCACAAACGGGCATATAAGGGTTGTTGCGTTCTGTATTAGTGGAAAACAACTGCTGCACGTCTACAAAAGTTATTGCCGCTTCCTCTGGAGATGGTCTGTCAACTTGACAATGCTGTTTGTCATGGAGTGGTGGCTTTACGAAATTCTGGCATGAAACAGCGTGCTATTGCTCGGCAGTATGGCATCACTCAAGGTCAGCTGAAAAAGATCCTGAAACGAAATGCTCAAAGGGGTGTCCCTACTCCAATACCGAGGCCAGGACGTCCACGCAGAACCACAAGGAGAGATGATCGCCAGCTGCACCGGTTAGTCTGCAATGGCCGTACCAAGTCAGCTAATCGGCTTAGGGCTGAGTGGCAGCAACTGACAAATGTGCCTGTATCCAGAAGGCTAGTCAACCAACGACTGGTTCAAGTAGGCTATCGTGCCAGGCGTCCCTTGAGAAAGCCATGTCTGACCAGACAACACAGCCAGCGCCGATTGCAGTGGGCCAGAGAGCACCGTCAATGGCAGCCAGGACACTGGAATCACGTGACCTTCCGTGACGAGTCTAGATTTCTGGTCTATCGTCAAAATGGCCGCGTCCGAGTGCGAAGACAAGTGCATGAAGCCCACAACGAAGATTGTATAGTGCCAAGAGTCCAAGCTGGAGGTGGTGGGGTGACCGTTTGGGCTGCTTTTCATGCAGGGGGCAAAACTGACCTGGTTGTTCTGAATGGAAACCTGAACCAGTTCAAGTACAGGGTCATTCTGGAAGAAACATTGCTTCCATTTGCTCGTGCAGCCTTTTTTTTTTTTTTGTATACAAGATCGAGGCTCGTGAAAGAGCTAACATTAATCACACAAAAAGACAAACCGACACACAAAACACAAAAAACAAGGGGAGCGGCAGACAAGATGGGGAGAGAGGGGGAAGGACACAAACACAATATTTGAGAGCAGGGACATCGGGAGGACTTGGGGGGAGGTGGGAGAGGAATAAAACATATGAACACTGCAAGGACTCTGGGGTGAATTACCGGGGGTAGAAAAGATCAAGGTTTTCGATGGGGGAAGATAAGAGATGGTGGTGAACAGCTGTTTTAAAGACCTGGAGGGAGGAGTGGGATTGAAGGGAGTGGGGGAGTTTGTTCCAGAGGCGGGAGAAAAGGGGAATGAAAGAGTGAAGGTGAGCAGAGAGCCTAGACTTTGGCAGTTTAACCATAAGAGGGTTGCAGGCAGATCTTGTGCGACCTGAAGGAATATTGGGGGGACAGAGCACAGACAGAGCTGGGGGAGCAAGGCCGGAGAGGAGTCGGTAGAAGACAGAAAGACCACCAACCTGCCTGCGGTGAGTGAGTGAAAGGCCCTCGGAGTTGACTACATCGCAGGAGATTCCAATGATTCTGAAAGCTTTGGCCTCAACAGCGTGAAGCCGAGCAAGGTGTGAGGCAGGAGCACCAGCCCAGAGGGAGGAACAGTATTCCATTGAGCTGCGGATGAAAGCCTTGTATGTGGTGAGGAGCTCAGGTGTGCCAAGGAAGGACTTCGCACGACGGAGGATGCCCAGTCGGCGACTGCCTTTGGAGGCCAGCTTGGAAATGTGGTTTTCCCAAGAAAGATCATGGCAGATAGTGAGACCCAAAAGCTTGAGCGACAGAACTTCTTGGAGAGGATGGTTGAGAAAGTAGATGGGAGGGTTGTCCAGTCGGTCCTTTCGGAGAGACATTGTAAGAGTGTGAGATTTGTCAGGATTGAAAGACATGTTCCACTTGTTTGACCAGTCTGTGATTTTGTCCAGGTCTGCAGAGAGTGAGGAGGCTGCAGACTGCCGATCTGAGGGATGAGAAATGGAGCGACAGAGTAGAGTCGTCAGCAAAGAGATAGAGAGGATTTTCAAGAGAGTCGGAGAGATCATTGATGAAGACCAGAAATAGCACAGGGCCCAGAACACTACCTTGGGGAACTCCAGCCAGAACAGGCAGGGAAGATGAGAGAAATCCATTCAGGGCCACACGTTGCCTACGACCAGAGAGGAAATCCGCAAGCCATGAGTGGAGATTTCCCTGAATACCATAGGAGGTGAGTTTGGTGAGCAGAGCTGGGTGCCAGACCGTATCGAAGGCATGTGATATGTCAAGTGAGACAGCTCTGATTTCCTGTTTGGCATTGAGGACCTCCATCCATTGTTGAGACAGCAGAAGCAACATGTCCAGAGTAGAATGACCTGGTCTGAATCCAAATTGATGATCAGAGATCAAGCCATTGGAGAAGAGGAAGGATTTGATATCCAAAGCAATGATGGATTCCATGACTTTGCTGATAATTGGGAGCAGGCTGATTGGTCTGTAGCTGCAAGGATCTGTTTTTGCACCTTTTTTGTGTAAAGCGGTAATGTTTGCTGATTTCCAAGATGCTGGCAGATGACCTTGAGCAAAAGAGAGGGTGAAAAGAACAGAGAGAGGGTGAGATAGAGCGGCAGAGCAGGATTTTAGGACCCGAGGGCTGATGCCATCTGGTCCAGTTGCAGAATCAGAGTCGAGGTTTGATAAAAATTTCTCCACCTTGTCAGGAGAGAAGGACACAGAGTCCAGGAGCAGTTGGGTTCGACTGGGAAAGGTGGGAACAGAGAGAGATGGGTTTGGGACACAAGATTTTGAGGCAAACACAGAGTTGAGGCATTCGGCTTTGTCACGTGCGGTGTCAACTGTGTCGCCATTTGAGGTAAGGGAGGGGATGGAGGGGGAACAAACACCAGAAACGGATTTGACCAGACGCAACCAGGATTTGGAGGAAGGAGACAGGTTTGAGAGTTCAATCTTGAGTGTGGAGAGATAGTGCTTCCTGGCACTCCTGAAACGCCTTTCGAGGAAACTTTGTCTTCCAAGATGACAATGCACGGCCCCATCGTGCTCGCATGATCCAACACTTTCTTGCTGACCGTGGTGTAGAGCATATGGAGTGGCCTGCCATGTCCCCGGATATGAATCCGATCGAGAACTTGTGGGCAGAATTAACGCGTCAAATCGACAACTTGGACCAGCAGCCTACCTTTGTGCATGAATTGCAGCAGACTATTGTCACTGCATGGCAAGCGATTCCTGTCCAAACCTTGGCAAATCTCGTGAACAGCATGCCTCGACGTGTACTAGCTCTCCTGAATGCTTGTGGGGGTTACACGAAATACTGAACTGTAATTTTACTGTCCGTAATCCCAGTCATAATTTAGCTTTTGTCTTTGTTGAAAAAAAATTTGGCTAATGTGCAAAATAAAGAGATACTTCTGGAAAACGTACAGAAGTTTAACATACTACTGTCCGCGAATTGAGTTCGATATCAGTTTACATCACTTTCAAGGATCAATGTATTTGCTTCGAAATGTCAAATGTGGTTTCTGTTTCTTTTAAAGGTTACACTAACAAAATCTAGAATAATTTCAACATAATTCCAATGAACTTTTGCTTCTAAGTCATCTTGAAAAGTAAGTTCACCCCCACAAAAAAAATATTCCATATTAAATGCCAAGTCTGTGTATATATATTGTTACGGACCACGGATAAGATGTTCGTTTTGCCGAGCGGAGGCCCCGAGGCCCTAACAGTTACCCCGACTCACCCGATTCCCGAACGTTGGCCGGATCGCGCCATAGATATTCAATAGGGAAAAGACTAAGGCGACACGAATGTGAAGAAGAAGAAGACAAAAAGGTTGGAAATACGAATCTTATTTATTTGCTATTTACAGGCTCAAAATAACCAAGGAAGAAGGAAAGATAAGAAAATAATTTACAGAAGATATTAGACACAGTGCAACGCTAGCTTATACAAACTTAATTAACCCAAGGACAGAACAAACAAGGACAGACTCACGCGGGGAATGATGATAGGACTGGCGGGAGGTGGATGGCTGGAGGGAGAGGAAGGTCCACCGGTACTGCAGCACGATCGGCGCGTTTGACCGCCGCCGTTCCTTCGCGGCCCTGCTCCGGAACTGCCGTCAAGGCCCCACGCTGCTGTCGTTGCTGTGGCTGCGGCTGCTCTGGGGACGTCGCGTGCTTTGCCAGGACTCGTCTGGTCCAACCACACCACTGAGCAACGTGCTTGCTTCTTGCCCAACTCTCTTGCTTGGTCCAACTTTGGCGAGCAAGGTGACGAATAGCAGGCTTTGTGCTTCCCTGGACGATCTTCTGGATGATCTCCTTTGGACAAGAATCGCTGCTGGATGATCTCTTTTGGACAAGAATCGCTGCTGGATGATCTCCCTTCTCTCTCAGGACCTTGCGCGCGCGCTTTTTATCGCGCCTCCGGCGATCAAGCCGCCGGCCTTTAGGACACGCCCATCGGTGTGCTCACCTCGGCCCTGATTGGTCGGCACGGCCCTCTAGCTCCGCCCTTGATGACGATGGGCGGGCACGCCTTTCTTCCCCGACCCGAGCACATGTTCAATGGTGGTTTTGGAGAGGATGTAATTGGCAATCGAGGCTTGGCAATGACGAAAGGGGAAATGGAGGTTTTGGGAATGGGAATGATGAATGAAGGGAATCTGTCTTATTTCACTTGGTGCAATGGAGTGTCATCTTAATGGGAGACAAGGCCTTACCCTAATACACATAATAAAGATATAACTATCAACCAGGGGGAAATCTATGATTGGCTGACGTGTATGCTTTATGGACTAATTATGGGACGCCCTTTGACCTTTACACAACACTGGAGGCAGGAGGGTCCAGAATAAAGCAATATTAACAAAACACACAATAAAAAAATACAATCCTCATATCCGCAACACTGCACCCTCCTCCTCTTAGCCACGTCCCGGGCCTATAACTTTAATTTAGTGTGACACGTAGGTGTAGTTCCCTCTACTTTTAACCTGTCCCTGAGTGCGACAGTTTTAAAACATAAATAAATATGTCCCGCTGCTCCATTGCACCCTGCCTGACAGACTCACACCCACAGCTAACCGAATTGCGGAATGGTCTTCAAACTATACACTGACGGTGGGGAGCATTATTTACAATGGCTCTGCTTTTATTTACAAAACTAACCCAGGACCTGTGATTGTTCTTTCTGGGGGGGAGACAGTCTGCTCTGCATCGACGCACCATGAAAGCTCCCAAAACACACCAATACACCCTCAAGCACCAATCGGTGCACAGTCATCATTGTTCAATGAATAAAAATAAAAACAACAACCCCTAACCCTGCAGGTGGTCTCTTGCTCTTCGGCTCCCTCTGCTGGCTATTTGCTATTTTCCTGATGTCATCTTCTTTGCTGGCGGCCTATTTGTATCAAAATAAAATGCACCCAACGTGTCCATTTCTTTTTATTTATGGCCCACATGGGCCGACTATGTATGGTTCACCTGTGGGGCATCGGTGCCCTGTGGCCAAGGTCCGCCAGCAAGATTTCGGGCCCTCATGGCCGGTTCCAGCAGAGGGGCCATGCCCCAACCCATGGGGTCCATCAGTGGTGCTCAGCCACAGACATGTGGTCCATAATGTGGTGCATCGATGCAGACAGCTGGTTCTGGGAGTTCTGGGCGCACAATGGCGGACTCATGCACGCTCCCCTCGGCGTCCAGTGGCGCACAGGTCCTCATGTGGGAGACAAAAGGGGGGACAGACAGATGAGCGAGGGGTAAGGTCACAAGGGTACACATCAATCAAGGCAATGCAAGGCGAAGTGCGTACGGAGAGCGAAGTGAGAAAGCTCGTCCCTACCGTACGTCACCCCCCCCTGTCACCTCCACTACCCTTGCCCTTACCCCATATTTACAACAATCTACACATTTACAAATCCGTCGCTACCGTCACATCTTCCCCCTATACCAAATTCGTCTTCACTCCCTCTACTTCAAAATTTGCCATCACCAATTCATCATCAATCCTCATAAGGAGGGAGAGATGGAACAACAAGCACAATGTCACACCCACGTCATGATGCGTCTCACAATCCAAACATTTGCATCAAAAATAATAAAACAACCTGGCATGGTGTGGAGGTACGTCATCCCAGGTGAGTGGATGCAGATGGTGCGAGGAGACTTCAATCCTAACTATCCTCTAAATGATTTTAACACACTTTACACTACCCGGGGTCTTTCCCTGCCAATCCATTGGCCAACTTACACTATGGGTTCTAAAAACCAATTCCCATTGACCAAACTGTGGTGCTTCTCAATTTGGGGTCTCACTCCCCCGATTCATCTCCCGGTGCCCTTGCACAATTTCTGGGCTGGGTCGTGCAGCTCTCCCAGCAGGTCTACCCACCTGCACACCTCCACCACTGTAGTTGCCTCCGAGCTTACCTGCTCCTTACCTAACCTATCTAACTGGGGAAGGCCCCTCATGGCTCTGTCACCCCACTCGGTGCCCTCTGGCACTGGGCTACCCGGGTCCGTCCTCCGGATCCTCGGGCCCCATCCACAACAACTCTACCGGCTCCCAGAGCCCACCTGCGGCCTCACCTGGCCGACATCCTCACAGTGGTGGAGTGCCCAAACCAACTACACACACTAACAGGCTACACGCCCAGCCATTTCCACAACACTAATGCACCCATCCAAATACCATTCTTTCACCCGCACCACAGATGCCAATATCCAACCACAATTTACCTGTACCCTCTACCTAACACTTACACTACCCGCCCCGGGTATTCGTGATGGGGGTCCACTCTTCCCCCATTCACACCTTCGCACCATCCACTCCACTCCATAGTTTCCACCATACTCACTCCACGACCATCCATTCCAATACTCCATATACTCCAGACCATTTATTCCATACTACCATTTGTTACATATTTAGGTGAATGTATGTGAATTACCATTCAGGTCTTTGCTTATCCGTGTGTAGTATATTAAGTTGTTGTGGTTGTAGTTGTTGTGTAGTTGTTGTGGTTGGAGGGTCAGGAGCCCTTCTGAAAAAGTGGCCGGAAACGGAAGTGACCGGAAACGGAAGAGGAAAAGACACGAGGAAAAAAGGACGAGGATTCTTCTTCCTCGCCCGGCTCCGATGAAAGGTGGAATTGATTGAGCCGTGTGGAAAAGCGGCGTTCCCGAGCCTGTCTGGCGAGAGGAGTTACCGGGACGGATACCTGCCCGGTGGACGTCAAACTGTCGTGTGGCCGTGCACCGACCCAGCGTTTGGCGCCGTTCGCGACACCGTCTAAAAAGACGCGTACGGGTCGCCCGTTGGGGCCTAACACGCCTGGCAAGCGGCGTGGGGCTTTTGGCTTGCTTTCCCGTACCCGCTTCGCGTGGCCACGAGGGGCTGTAGCCGGGGTGCCTGGTACGATACCTGCCCGGTGGAAACACGTCCACCCGGGGTTCGTTCAACCGCCCGAGTGCGGCGACGCCGACCATCATCTTGGTCAGGAGGGGCCCAGAGACATTGTGCGGGATCGAGACCAAAAGGGGGTCGTGAGTACTCACCGGGACACACATATATAAGATGGCCATCTTAATCATAGGGAATTGATTGTGGATTGGGAATTGTTGATGGTTGTGTATTGTTGATTGCTCGGGGAAAATCTCCGCGGTTGTATCATTGAAATTGTATGGTATCATTACCATTGAAATATATCCTTGAACATCAGTTGTCTCTTGGGTGAAATTCATATGGATTGCGTGGCGAAAGCGCATATATAATACAGCTTTCTGGCAAAGTTCCTCTCACGGTCCGGGGGTCACCGAGACCAGGTATTCACCGAGGGGACCACGTAACAGAATTGGGGGCTCGTCCGGGATTTAAAATTGTATAACATAATAAAATAATAATTTTTTATTAATTAAAATTTATTAATAAAATTATTAATTGGTAAATTTTTTTGAGAAATTGGGGTAAAGTCTTGGGTGAAGGTTAACAGGTGTTAACGATAGGCACCATGGCGTTTGTGGCACAGAACTTTGTGGTAACCCCGAGTGAGGCACAGTTCCGAGCGTTGCTAAAGTCGGACCTCTTGAAATTGGCCAAACATTTTAACTTGGAGGTCCGAACTAATTTGAGGAAGGCAGAGTTGCAGGCCACGGTGATACAATCTATGGTGGGATTAGGAACATGGGACGAGTTAGCCTGGGAGTGGCTACCAGAAGAACCAGAAGATGTTGAGCTCCGGAAACTGGAGTTGCAATTACGGAGCCAGGAACGGATTAAAGAAGAAGAAAGGAAAGCAGAAAAGGAAAGAGCAGAAGAAGAAAGGAAAGCAGAAAAGGAAAGAGCAGAAGAGGAAAGGAAAGCAGAAGAGAGGAGAGAAGAGAAGCAAGCAGAGGAAAGGAGTGTGGAACGAGAACTCCAGGAAAGGTTAAAAGAAGAAGAAAGGAAAGCAGAAGCAGAGGAAAGGAGAGTGGAACGAGAACTCCAGGAAAGGTTAGAAGGGAGAAAAGCGGAGGAGAGGAGAGCTGCAAGGGACCTCGAAGCAGAGGAGAGAAAAGCGGAAAGGGAATTAAAGGAACGTGACATGGAGCTTCAGCAAGAAATCAAATTCAAGGAGCTGGAGTTAATGAGAGAACGGGGAGAGGCACCACCCTTGCTGACGGGGTCGACACCTAACCAGAAAACCTGGGATGTGGGCAGACATGTGAGGCTGGTTCCACCGTTCAGTGAAAAAGAAGTCGCGAAATTTTTTCCACACTTTGAGAAAGTGGCTCGACAATTAAACTGGCCGGAGGAGGCCTGGACCATACTCGTGCAAAGTGTGCTGGTGGGGAAAGCTCAGGAAATTTATTCGGCGCTACCAATGGACCAATGTGCAGATTATGAGGTACTGAAGACGCACATCCTCAAAGCGTATGAGTTGGTTCCGGAAGCTTACAGGCAAAAATTCAGGAATGCCAGGAAGAGGGAGAGTGAGACCCATGTGGAGTTTGCCAGAGTGAAAGAAAACATGTTTGATCGGTGGTGTGAGTCAAAAGGAGTCGGGAAAGACTTCGAAACATTGCGGGACTTGATCCTGGTGGAGGAATTCCAGCAGTGTGTCCACGAGGACATCAAAGTGTACCTGCAGGAAAAGAAAGTACCAAAGTTGTGGGACGCAGCCACCATGGCAGATGATTATGCCTTAACCCACCGAATAGGGGTCCACGAACCTAACTCCTCACCTAGATCTCCGCAGGGGAGGTGGGGAACAGCAGGTGCGGAGAACGACCATACATGGCGGCGGCCTCGAGATAATTATGGGGACAACTATGATACCCCACCTGTTCGTAATCAGAGGGATGCGGGCCCAAGACAAACTTATAGTTCGGGGGGCCCGAGGCAGACCACGAGTTTTTCCTCCGGGCCTACTTGCGCTTTTTGCAAGAAACCTGGACACTTGATGTCCAGTTGTTACCGCATGAAAAGCGAAGACCCAGAGCGGAGTCCGACTACTACGACTCCAAACGCAATGGCCATTGTGAGAAATCGCCATCAAAAGGGTTACCAACCATTTATTTCAGAGGGGTTTGTGTCACGGGATGGAGCCTCGACTAACCGGAAACCGGTTAGGATATTGAGGGACACAGGGGCACATCAATCTTTAATGCTTGAAGGCATTTTGCCATGGTCCGAGGAGACGTCAACGGGGGATAGTGTTCGTTTACAGGGGATCGGGGGCGGTGTTAGTGCTCCCCTTCATGTCATCCATTTGGAGTCCGATTTGGTGTCAGGACCGGTCACCGTCGGTTTACAAGCCACGCTTCCTGTAGAGGGTGTATCTGTGGTTATCGGGAATGATTTGGCCGGGGGTCAAGTTTATGGTAACCTGAGGGTTGGTAAAGAGCCCAGCAGGGAAAATAACGCCACACCAGCTCGGGATGGCGACAAAAGTGCCAAGTTATTTGTAGGGGGACTGAACTTCAAAACAGAGGAAGAAGTTCTGACCTCTGTCTTCAACAGATATGGGCCGCTGGTGGAAGTGCGGTTGGTAAGAGACTGGGAAACGCAACAGTCAAGAGGGTTCGGCTTTGTCACGTTTGCCAGCACAAAAGACGCCAGAGAGGCAGAGAAGAATTGGAATGGCAAGGATTTGGAGGGTCGGACCATAACAGTAGGGAAGGCATTTCGTAGGCGTCGAGAGGTCTACAGGAGAGGACAACTGGGCGGTAGTTTTGGTGGTGGCCGCAATCAATATTATTATGGAGGCTCCCTGAGTTACGGCCGCTCCCGAAGGAAGGATTGGCAAAGTAGTGGCCGAGAAGGAGACCGCTATTCATGGGACTACAGGGACAAGTGGTCCCACCCTAAGTATTAGGGAAGTTCTGAGAAGTTGAAGCACTGAATGCGGCGGAGCCGCCGAGCCAAGATTCCTACACGGAGTAACCGTGAACGCCGTTCCTAAAGGCGTCCATGTAGTGAACTTTCATGCACGGACTAACCGTGAACTCCACGTTCCTCAAGGCGCCCATGTAGAGAACTTTCCTGCACGGACTAACCGTGAACTCCACGTTCCTAAAGGCATCCATGTAGTGAATACTCGGCTTGCCCTCCCGGAAAAAGTGCTATCGAGTTGCTTAACTTTGGATCTTTGATCAACCCCTTAACCTTCATTCACAAGAAACTGACGGTCAAAGTCAGAGGGTCATGAGATGGAGTTTGATTTGGCAGGGACAATGTCGTTGCTGGTGCTTAGTCCAGAGGGAGTAATCTGGAGGGGGTGTGGTGAAAGGTTGGTTGCTTTATTTTTAAGTGATAACTGTGCCCGGGGGGAACTGATAATGTGGGGGGGTTGAGTTATCTGGTTTGTTTCTCCAAATTGGCCGGCAAAGAAAGTTTTCGCTGGGTTCAAACTTTCTTTCTTGAAGGGGGGGAGTGTTACATATTTAGGTGAATGTATGTGAATTACCATTCAGGTCTTTGCTTATCCGTGTGTAGTATATTAAGTTGTTGTGGTTGTAGTTGTTGTGTAGTTGTTGTGGTTGGAGGGTCAGGAGCCCTTCTGAAAAAGTGGCCGGAAACGGAAGTGACCGGAAACGGAAGAGGAAAAGACACGAGGAAAAAAGGACGAGGATTCTTCTTCCTCGCCCGGCTCCGACGAAAGGTGGAATTGATTGAGCCGTGTGGAAAAGCGGCGTTCCCGAGCCTGTCTGGCGAGAGGAGTTACCGGGACGGATACCTGCCCGGTGGACGTCAAACTGTCGTGTGGCCGTGCACCGACCCAGCGTTTGGCGCCGTTCGCGACACCGTCTAAAAAGACGCGTACGGGTCGCCCGTTGGGGCCTAACACGCCTGGCAAGCGGCGTGGGGCTTTTGGCTTGCTTTCCCGTACCCGCTTCGCGTGGCCACGAGGGGCTGTAGCCGGGGTGCCTGGTACGATACCTGCCCGGTGGAAACACGTCCACCCGGGGTTCGTTCAACCGCCCGAGTGCGGCGACGCCGACCATCATCTTGGTCAGGAGGGGCCCAGAGACATTGTGCGGGACCGAGACCAAAAGGGGGTCGTGAGTACTCACCGGGACACACATATATAAGATGGCCATCTTAATCATAGGGAATTGATTGTGGATTGGGAATTGTTGATGGTTGTGTATTGTTGATTGCTCGGGGAAAATCTCCGCGGTTGTATCATTGAAATTGTATGGTATCATTACCATTGAAATATATCCTTGAACATCAGTTGTCTCTTGGGTGAAATTCATATGGATTGCGTGGCGAAAGCGCATATATAATACAGCTTTCTGGCGAAGTTCCTCTCACGGTCCGGGGGTCACCGAGACCAGGTATTCACCGAGGGGACCACGTAACACATTCTCCATTCACCTGTTGTTGCACACCTGTGCAATCACACCTGGTGCCACCTGCACCCTCCTTCCTTCCTGGACCATTTGGTCAACACAATACTCATCACCATCACTCACTCAAACACTGCTCCATACACCTGTTCAGTTGCACACCTGTGCAATCACACCTGTTCCTCACACACTTTTCACAATACACTTCTAAATACACCTCCAACACTCACACGGCATCATTTAAACTACCTGTTGCCCTGCTAACTTAGTGCTCCCCGTCTTCCCTTTAAACTAAGCACATACCACGTCATTATCATCCACTCTAATCTACCTGCGTCCCCACTACCGGTATCATTGTCACTACCTAATCTTAACGTTACCTAAGGTCATCTTCTAGGTCCCTACACATTATATCCTAACCCTCCCGGGCTAGTTTTCACCGCCATACCCCATAAGTCTAGTGCTCCTTTGCCCCCGCTGTGAGAGATGGCAGAGTTGCCATCCCATCACATCGGGTATCTCAAACTACCCCCCCCCCCCCCAGTCCTCTGACGCTACGAGCCCCCGTCGCAAGAGGTACTGGGTCCTGCCTCGGCATCTAGAGCTGAGGCGATCCATGAGGGCGCCTGCTTGCCGGCATAAGGTCTTATCCGGTCGGCATGGATGATCCGAGGGGGGGGGCCCGTGGCCCCATTTTGATCTTAATGACCACGTCACAGATTTGCGACAGGACGACTCCTGGGCCTTGCCAGGGGGAGGTGAGTTTTGGGCACCTACCCTTCCGCCTCCGGGGATTAAAGAACCAAATCTTCATCCCCGGAGCATACTGACTCCCCTGGCTCCGGTCGTCGTACCTGCGCTTCAACTTGGCCCCCGCCAGATGGAGCTGGCGGCGGGCGAAGGCATGGACCCGCTCCATGCCTTCCTCCAGGTGACGTGCGTAACCCTCCCTCGGCGGTGTATCCGTGGTGTCTGGCACGGGACCGCATAGCAAGTCGGCGGGAGCCCGTAACTCCCGCCCATACATAAGCAACGCTGGACTGCATGCGGTGGCCCCGTGCTGGCTAGTTCGGTAGGCCATTAACAGGTACGGGAGATGTTCATCCCAGTCATCCTGACGGGTGGTGGTGAACAATGCCAGTTGTTGTACCAATGTTCTGTTGAACCGTTCCACCATCCCGTCAGATTGTGGCCGCAAGGGCGTGGTCCTGGTTTTCCGAATTGACAGGAGTCTGCACACATCTTTTAGCAATTGACTTTCAAAATTTCGACCCTGATCGGTGTGCAGCTCCTGTGGAATCCCGTGCCGACATACAAATCCTTCTACGAAGGCCTGCGCCACAACCCCGGCATCTTGGTTGGGGAGGGCGTAGGCCTCCGGCCACTTGGTGAAATAGTCCATTACAACGAGGATATACTTATTACCTTGGCGGGTGCGGGGCAGCGGTCCTAGAATATCCATAGCCACCCGCTCAAGGGGGGCCCCCACCTGGTGTAATTGAAGGGGGGCCCTCATCCTCCGTGCTGGTCCCTTTTTGGCAGAACAGGCGTCGCATCTCCGACACCAGTCCTGTATGTCATGCCCCATATTCACCCAATAGAACCTCCGGCGGACCCGAGATATTGTCTTTGTCCTGCCCAAATGGCCGCCGGAGCGGGTACCATGCACCTGTTGCAATATGACGTTCTTAAATTTGTCAGGGACTATCACCAGCCAGGAAGTTCTTTCAGAGGGAACCTCCACCCACTTGCGATATAAGATGTTGCCTTTCAACTCCAGGGTCTGCCACTGAGCCCAATACGCCATTGTTTGTGCCCCGAGGGGGGTGACCTCTTCCCCCTTTGGTCTTTGCCCCAATTTGACCCATTGGAACACCGGCCCCAGAACAGGATCCTCCTGCTGGGCCGTGCTCCAAGCCAACTCTCCAAATTCCTCGTCCGCGGTTAGTGGCAAAATTGGCCCTCTCACCCGGGTTGCCCGGACGACGAGAATCGGGGCAGAATCGCCCAATTGCTCCCTCTCCTCGTGTCTCGCACAAAATTTACAGTTTTCCCCCAGACAAGGACGCCGAGAGAGTGCGTCTGCATTACCATGGGCCTTCCCGGCCCTATGGGTCACATCAAAATCGTACTGCTGCAACTTTTCCAACCACCTTGCAATTTGGCCCTCCGGTTCCTTGAACCGAAGCTAAGGAGCCATTGCAAGGAGGAATGGTCAGTTCGAACCGAAAATTTCCGCCCGTACAGGTACGGGTGGAAATGGTTCATGGCAGCCAGCATAGCCAATAACTCTTTACGAGTGACACAATAATTTCGCTCGGGCCTACTTAAGGCCCGACTATAATAACCAATCACTCTCTCCACGCCCTCCTGTGTCTGAGACAAAACTGCGCCCAATCCTTCCTGGCTCGCATCCATGTCCAGGGTAAATGTCCCGTCGCTAGTGGGGTAAGCAAGAAGGGGTGCGGATGTTAGACACCCCTTCAATTTTTGGAAGGCCTCGTGCCACTCCCGTGTCCAATTAAATCGCGTCCCCTTCTCCGTAAGCCGGTGGAGGGAACGGGCCAACTCCGCAAATTTCGCCACAAAGCGCCGGTAGTAGGAGCAGAGTCCCAAAAATCCCCGCACCTCCTTGATGGTACGTGGTGCGGGCCACTCCTCTACCGCTTTAATTTTGTCTGGGTCCGTTTTTACCCCCTCGCAGCCGATCACGTGACCTAGATAGGCCACCTCTCTTGCAAACAAAGTGCACTTACTCGGGTTCAGCTTTAACCCTGCCTGTCTGAGGCACCCAAACACCTGATCCAAATTAGCTAACGCCTGGGGGAAGGTCTTGGCATGTACTAGGACGTCATCCAGGTATACCAGGCATGATTGCCATGGCATGCCGCCTAGTACATGTTCCATTAATCGCTCAAAGGTGGCGGGGGCGTTACACAAACCAAACGGCATCACAGTGAACTGATACAGCCCCTTACCTGTGGAAAATGCCGTTTTCTCCTTCCCTGTCCGATCCATCTCCACCTGCCAATACCCACTCTTGAGGTCCAAAGTTGTGAACCAATTTGAGCCCGCAACGGCATCGAGGGTGTCATCAATCCTTGGCAGGGGATATGAGTCTTTGAGTGTCACGTTGTTTAGCTGGCGATAGTCCACGCAGAACCGCGTGGTCCCATCCTTCTTTTTGACCAGCACAACAGGTGACATCCAAGGACTTCCCGAGGGCTCGATCACGCCTGCGTCGAGCATTTTTTCAACCTGCTCGTCAGCTTCCGCCCTCTTGCTCCAAGGGAGCCGTCGGGCGGCCTGACGAATAGGCCGGGCCTCACCGGTGTGCATCTGATGTTTCACCGGGCCCGTACGTCCAATATCCTCGGTGGACAAGGAGAAGAGGTCCAAATGGGACCCAACCAGTTTGTGTAAGGCCTCCCTCTGGGTACCTCCCAACTCTACACTACTACGATTTACCATCTCGCAAATGGGATCGGGCCAATTCCTAGTATTTCTTGAAGGCTCCCCCTGGGGCCGGCTCGGCTGGACGTTCTCGCCCCTCACTGACGCGACTTCTCTAACTGGGGTGCAGCCAGCTATCTTCGTGCCCCTTACTATAGTGCGTGGTTCTGTACTAATGTTAATTACTCGGCCGGCCACCACCGGCCCGTCCGTTTTTACGAGGGTGCGGCCCACGATTAAACCAGGTATGGATCGCGCTGCCACCGGTTCGACCAGGCCGCAGGACTCCTGCCATGTGGGGCGAGCTGACCATCGGGCCGGCACTATGGCCTCGGCCCCCGGAGGGATGGTCACGGCCTCAGGAGCCTCCAGCTCCACCCTCTCGGCCGTGCTCACCCCCTCCAATGGTAGCTCTTCCACCCCCCATTGCAGGATCCCCCGGCTCAAGTCGATTTTACAACCGCTGGCAGTCAACAAATCCAACCCTATTAAGCACGGGTCGCACACCTCCGCCACCCAAACCTCTATCTCTCTTTTTACCGACCCCAACTTCAGGGTTACAAAACCACGCCCTATGATCGGGGCCGTTACCCCGGTAGCCAACTGCAAACTATGATTTTCCAGACGCTGGATTTTACCCCAGCCGTCTGCACTCGAATTAAGGATCACGGGGCTGATGATCGTGGCGCTGGCTCCCGTGTCCACAACGGCGTCTACCCCCACGCCGGCAATTTTGCACCGAATTGTTAAGCTACCTGTTCCAATTTGGCCACAATGAATGACCTGTCGCGTCAACGAGGGCTTCTCTCCATCCCCTACTGCCGAACACCGCCCTGCATGCCCGGCACGTTCTAGTTTCCCGGGCCCTGGCGGGGGGGTGTCTGTGGTCGGCTAGGCCGATCGATACGGGGCGGAGTTGAGGGCATCGTCTGACGGGGAACGTCCCGGCGCGGAGCTCGACACTCCCACGCACGGTGACCCATCCGAGCACAATTATAGCACCTCACCTGGTAAGGTGCTTGCCTCCGGTATTCCAAATTCCCCCCCCTGTATGTCCGAATTGGGGTACTCTGTCGGGGACTACCGGGTGCCACCACTGGAGCCGCCTGCCATGGTCCAGGTCCCGCTAGACGCCGGTCCACCAGCCTCCGAACCATGCTCTCCAGGTCAGGGCCCCCGTCGGAGGCCGGCCCCCCGGGGGGGGCGACCCCCATCACGGGCCCTACCTGACGCACCGCCACTGCGTGGCGCTCGCCTCCCCGGGCCAGGGGCCTCGCTGCTTCCCAACGGGCTGCAGCGTCGGCCGCCTGACTCATGGTCTGCGGGCGCCACATGGCGAGCTGTTGTCGGAGCTCCAGATCCGGGAGGGCCTGGATAAAGTGATCCAGCGCCAGGCTTTCCTGGGAACTCGCTGCCATGTCCGCGTGTGCAATCCCTACCGCGCGGCGAATATCGTGAGCAAGTTCCCCGATGGTCTCCTGGGGCTTGCGTTTACGCTGCGCAAGTTGAGCTTCAACAAGCTCGCTTTGCTGCTCGATACCAAAACGATTAATTAAAGCTGCACGGAGAGCTGACAAGGTGAGAGCACCCGGTGGTAAAGCTGTCAGCACCTCCGCCGCCGCACTGCGCAATGCCCCTACCAGGTGTACTCCACCTTCGTCCGGATTCCAACCGTTCCCTTTACACACGGACTCAAACTGCGCCAGGTACGCCCTCAAATCACTCTTGCCGTCATACGGCGCGAGTGGGACCTTGTGGGCGCCCGAAGGTCGGACCCCGCACGTCACTCCTTGCGGGATCAACGCGGGACCAAACCTTTCGGGCTCCCACAGTACGCTATTCCCGGGGGGCTCCCGCGCATCCCCCGTCCCTCCAAACACTACCCCTCCTGGTGTCGATGCCTGGGCCGCCCTTCCGCAACCCGCTACCCACTCCATACCCGCACACCCTTGCTCACCAGCACCCCCGTCACTCCCCATAGCCAGACCTCCTTGCACACCTCCTCTGTCCATACACTCCGGACCAGTCATACATCTCACCATTGGTCCCTCATGAACACCCGGATCCAAATCAACCCCCAAGCCGACTGAAGCTCCCCTCACATCATATGCATTTCCGAATATATCGCCACTCACCTTGGCACCTCGTCTCCGCACCTCCTCTGCCACCTGCAAACTCTTTATTTGGTTAGTGAGCACATCATCACGATTCGAGCACAGACCTTGTACCAATTCCATTACCTCCTCCTTTATCTCCTTTTTAGTTTCCCTTCGTCTCTTCTTAATTTCACTCACCCCTTCTTCCACCTCCTCTAATTTTTCCTTTACCTCCTTCATCTCCCGGTGCGCCCCCTCTATCTCTTCCTCTAACGCCACTTTAACCGTTTCTATGTGCGTCCTCACCTCTCGGTCCTTCGTCTCCATTACTTCTGTCACCACTTCCAACTTCTTCGTCAACCCCTCATGTACCATCTGACATTCCTTCTGTGTCGCTATTAATTCATTTTTTATGTCTTTTTGTGTCGCTTTTAACCCCCCGATTATTGCAGTGTTCTTTTCCACTTGGTCTACGAGTTCCTTTTGTCCCACTGTCAGCTGTTCTACTCCCCTCGTCAGACCCTCTATTCCCCCTTGTAACCTCGCCGTATTATTCCTCACCTCTTTCTCCATACGCTTTTCACCTCGCTTTACCCCCGAGACCTCCTCACTTACACCTCGTCGTATCTCCTCCTTCATCTCCTCCATCTCTTTTGTAGATGCCACCCTCATCTGTCCCAATTCATCCCTCTGAGCATCCAATTTACCTTCTAACCCGATTTTCACCTCCTCTATCTGGTTCCCCATCCGTTTGATTTCCCAGGCGGATTGCTCCCCTACTTCCCGAAATTTGTCGTCCATTGTGTTTTCTAACCCCCTTAACCCATTTTTCACCCCCTCTATCTGATTCTCCTGGGCAGCCATTCTATTTTCCACCCCCGTTAACCCATGTTTCACCCCTTCTATCCCATTGTCTAACCCCTCAAATTTATTGTCTAACCCCTCAAATTTCTTGTCTAACCCCTCAAATTTCTTGTCTAACCCCTTTAAATTGTTGTCTAACCCTTCAAATTTCTTGTCTAACCCCTCAAATTTAGCTTCTAGCCGCTCCCCCATTTCTCCCATTTTGCCCCCCATTTCACCCCCCAATCGCTCACTATCAGCCCTCAATCCCACAAGTTGGTTTCCCATTCCTACAATTTGGTTTCCCAAGTCATTCCTCAGGTCTTCACTTGTCTGGACCATGAGCGCCCTTATTTGTATCATAAAGAGGTCCAAATTCACCGGTGCTGCTACGGTCACGGGCGCCGCCAAATTTGGTGCCGCTGTAACCGCGTGCGCAAAGGCGCCATTTTGCGCGCCCCTAACCTCGTGCGCGAGAGCGCCATTTTGCGCGCCTGAAACCTCCTCAACCACCTCCTCATTGTCCTCCTCCACATACATTTCACCCAGGTCCTTGGTCGATTCTACCCCGTCTATCTCTCCCACCGACATCCCGTCGCCTTGACCAGCCATGGCGCGATTTCAAAATTCGGGTTTTGTAAAACAAAACAAATTTCAGTAGCTCGTAATTTTGAGCGCGTTAAGCGCGCTTCGGGTCCGACCCCGCTCCCGACACCAATTGTTACGGACCGCGGATAAGATGTTCGTTTTGCCGAGCGGAGGCCCCGCGGCCCTAACAGTTACCCC
Source organism: Myxine glutinosa (assembly GCF_964187855.1). Classification (NCBI taxonomy): domain Eukaryota; kingdom Metazoa; phylum Chordata; class Myxini; order Myxiniformes; family Myxinidae; genus Myxine; species Myxine glutinosa. The sequence goes on from NC_136270.1 coordinate 130,347,042, forward strand.
GACTAACCCGATTCCCGAACGTTGGCCGGATCGCGCCACAGATATTCAATAGGGAAAAGACTAAGGCGACACGAATGTGAAGAAGAAGAAGACAAAAAGGTTGGAAATACGAATCTAATTTATTTGCTATTTACAGGCTCAAAATAACCAAGGAAGAAGGAAAGATAAGAAAATAATTTACAGAAGATATTAGACACAGTGCAACGCTAGCTTATACAAACTTAATTAACCCAAGGACAGAACAAACAAGGACAGCCTCACTCACGCGGGGAATGATGATAGGACTGGCGGGAGGTGGATGGCTGGAGGGAGAGGAAGGTCCACCGGTACTGCAGCACGATCGGCGCATTTGACCGCCGCCGTTCCTTTGCGGCCCTGCTCCGGAACTGCCGTCAAGGCCCCACGCTGCTGTCGTTGCTGCTGTGGCTGCGGCTGCTCTGCGGACGTCGCGTGCTTTGCCAGGACTCGTCTGGTCCAACCACACCACTGAGCAACGTGCTTGCTTCTTGCCCAACTCTCTTGCTTGGTCCAACTTTGGCGAGCAAGGCGACGAATAGCAAGCTTTGTGCTTCCCTGGACGATCTTCTGGATGATCTCCTTTGGACAAGAATCGCTGCTGGATGATCTCTTTTGGACAAGAATCGCTGCTGGATGATCTCCCTTGGACAAGAATCGCTGCTAGATGATCTCCCTTCTCTCTCAGGACCTTGCGCGCGCGCTTTTTATAGCGCCTCCGGCGATCAAGCCGCCGGCCTTTAGGACACGCCCATCGGTGTGCTCACCTCGGCCCTGATTGGTTGGCACGGCCCTCTAGCTCCGCCCTTGATGACGATGGGCGGGCACGCCTTTCTTCCCCGACCCGAGCACATGTTCAATGGTGGTTTTGGAGGGGATGTAATTGGCAATCGAGGCTTGGCAATGACGAAAGGGGAAATGGAGGTTTTGGGAATGGGAATGATGAATGAAGGGAATCTGTCTTATTTCACTTGGTGCAATAGAGTGTCATCTTAATGGGAGACAAGGCCTTACCCTAATACACATAATAAAGATGTAACTATCAACCAGGGGGAAATCTATGATTGGCTGACGTGTATGCTTTATGGACTAATTATGGGACGCCCTTTGACCTTTACACAACACTGGAGGCAGGAGGGTCCAGAATAAAGCAATATTAATAAAACACACAATAAAAAAAATACAATCCTCATATCCGCAACAATATACATATATATATATATATGTGTGTGTGTGTGTGTGTGTGTGTGTGTGTGTGTGTGTGTGTGTGTGTGTGTGTGTGTGTGTGTGCATGTATTATTGTAGAGGCCGCTCATACTGGAATGGATCACCAACAACTTCAGACTGTTCAAGAGGAATTTACTAGAGTACATGTACATGGAGAGATAAGCATCTACGTAAGAAAATAGCATATACGTCACCCTTGCAGATCTCTAAAGAAATGGCTCTACATCAGCAGTATTTAAACAAAGCAAAATGTGCTGGCAGGAACAGCGCAGCAAGGTTAATTCAAAAGATAAGAGTGTGGTTGTTATGAAATCAAGTCGAGACCTCGTTTCCAGATATGAGGCGTTATTGAAATCTATCTCCACATACCCTATAAAAACCACCTTTAGAGGCCATTTTTTCCCCGCAAGCGGGGGTTGGCCTTTTTCGGGGACCGTGGTTGTTGTTTTTTTTTTTGGTCCCCTTTTTTGAAACAATGTTTTACGGCCGGATGCCCTTCCTGCCGCCAACCCTTTTTGTCGCCTTTTTACGACAAACAGGGAATTACCAGTGAACTGGTACTCAATTTGCCGACCTTGGAAGGATGACAGGCTGAGTCAACCCCCCTGGTGTTAATTCAGCGATCGACCGGGATTCGAACCCAGGATCCTAGGATCCTAAGCTGGCACCCTAGCCGCTAGCCCAACACCAGGATAACACAAAATAAATGAATAACATTATAACTACAAAAAAAGGACGAAATAGAATTCCCAACTCATCTATAAGCAAGCAAGTGACCATTAACATTACCCATCATACCTTACTCAAGTGTCCGCTCACAGAATACGGAAATGAAGCAAACTCCCCTCCTTCCTACATTACATTCCATTATATATCAAATCCTCAAGTATCATCCCACTACCGAATCTTCTTCTTCATATTTCATCACAGTGGTTCTGCCCACACAGTCTCCACTTCCCCCTCAAGGTTACTCAACCAGCGCACACAAGCAACAAGCCAAAAGGTAATATGTAGCGTGCACCAACCAGATGGTCAGCCTTGCCTTGAATTTCCCCCCAGCAACATAACAGGCTTGCTATTCAATCCACCCTTTGGCCAATCATTAAAGCGTAAACAGGAAACCCACAAGGACTCAGGCAAGCACAGCATTACTCAATGTTCCCATAATGAAACCCTTCTACCCACATGATTAGTTTACCCATAAGGCTCCCTGTCTCCTAGTTCCCTGATTGGACAGGAATGACAATTGCTATTTAATCCACCTCCACACACACACCTATATATGTGTGTGTGTGTGTGTGTGTGTGTGTGTGTGTGTGTGTGTGTGTGTGTGTGTGTGCATATATTGTTACGGCCCAGGGTTCGAGTCTACTATGAGGGGGTTAGCCTCTGTTCCCTCCCGAACTTACTGGACCTGCCGCGCACGAATAGCTTCGTACTTCGGCAGGTTGTGAACCAGCAACTACGAACGCCAATTGGTCCGTAGCGCGATAGCTTACCTGTACCATGTGACGGTCCCGATCGGGGAACATACCTACGTACCTTCCCTACGGCGGTGTACCACTTTCTTTTGTTCCTGGATGGAAATTTAGACGGCCGAGGCCGTTGGTACCCGCCGGGCGAATGCCAATTTTGTTATGGCCGATTGCTACTCTGGGTGCGAGCAATGGCGGACCAATGGAAGAAAAGACATTCACGGACAGAGAGAAAGGAAACGTTTAATGATTTGATTGATTTACAAATGTTTACAGTGCAACTTATCGATGGGAAAGAAAAAGGGACAAGAGGCAGCCTTGCCTCTTGTCTTGAACAAGTACAAAAAGTTTTAATGAAAACAAAAGCCGCGTCGATGTTACACAATGCCTAGATGCAGCTGTGCCTATAACGTCGATGTTATAGGCACAGGACATTCCTATTGATTCGATTACTTGATGTTATTTTTGTGCAAAGTGAAAATATATCTCGGCAATTTCCCGTGTGTGGCGACGAATTTTTAATATATCTCGGCATTTTCCCGTCTGTTATTTCGGGCGTTGTATGACTGACCATGCCGCGATTTAAACAAAATATATATATATCTCGGCATTTTCCCGTCTGTTATTTCGGGAGGTGTATGACTGACCATGCCGCGATTTAAAAAAAAAATAGCTCAATGGACTTGAAGTTACAGGCCTTTGAGAATTCATTTCGTTCTATAAAGGGCAACTTTCATCGGATTTTCTTCCCGTTTTTTTTTAACCGAGTCTAAAACTATGTTAGCGACTGTGAAAAATGAAATGATATATCGAATTTGATTTGAAATAAAACTGTGTGAGAGAGGAAGACAACACGGGCCCACAAAACAGGCCTCAAAGCTATGCGAGTTAATAAAATGGTGGATATTTGTTTATATGAAACCTCTCCCACAATGGGTGGAGCTATGGTTCCCAGAATGGGTGGAGCTTTGAGGTTTTGTCTTCTCTGCAAGAACAAGAACAAGAAGAACAACAACAACAACAGCAGAGGGCACTCTATTAGCAGCGTCTGCGACGCGGCTAAAAAGAGACATCACCTTACCTTATTACGATTACAACAAATAAACACTACATGGGCCCAGCACACATTCACGGTGGAGGGGGGAGGGGAAAACGAATGTTGGAAACCTGTTAGCACAAAGGCCCCGATGTTCCAGATGCCTCTCCTCACGACGCCATTTGTCTTGAGCTCACCAACGAACACCAGGCCGGCAAATGGCAGTCCCCAACACGAGCAGGTAATGGCGATCCCAGCATGGACAGGAGGGTATTTTGGGTCTTCAGGGTGTTTTGAGTCTTCGGGGTGTTCGTGTTATTTTGGGTCTTCGGGTTGTTTTGAGTCTTCGGGGTGTTTTGGGTCTTTGGGGTGTTTTGGGTCTTCGGGTGTTTTGGGTCTTTTGGAGCCTCAGGGCCTTTAAGGGTATTTTCGGTCTTTGTAGTATTTTGGGTCTTCAGGGGTCTTGGTGGTCTGAGAGGACTTAAAGGAACGTCAAAGGTCTGAGGGTTCTCAGCAGTCTAAACGTATTTAAGAGTTCACGGACTGTGTTTTGAGTGTTCATTTTATTTGAAGAAGAAGACGACGTTTTGGTCACATATAAACAAACATAACCATATACGTTTGCTCTATTATAATAAGATACATCATATCCAAACCATTGAGTTCTGTGGGGTTCGATCCTTCATTCCTTTGTTCAAAATTAATTATTGTCAGCAGCAGGCATCACATAATGAGCACATTCCCCCCAGGATGGAACTTAAGCTGGCTGTCCTCTCTGCAATGGAGTGATTAAAATGATGTATTATTCATATTGAACACTCGACCGGCTAAACTCCACTTGAGTTGCAAGTTAATTTGATCACCTTTCCTCAACAGACAACTGGAAGGACAGTGTGCCATCTCTAAGTGATCGAGTCAGTTGAGCTTGTTATATAATTATATAAGATATTTTCTTTCTTCTTTGTTTGTAAATCGTGATCATAAATTAATGGCAAACTCAATTTTCAGATACAGCGCTTCGAAAATGAAAGCAGGGAAGTGGCAGCAGTAGTAACAACAACAAGCACAGAAACGATGGAGATCACCAAGACCGTCCAGGAGATGCAAATGCAGCTCCAGAGTTTGCACATGCGGGTACGAGTATCTCCACAGCATTGGTTCCAAACACTGGATCACTCTTCCATAGATCTTGTGATCATTTAAAAGATGTCAACATGAACAATTCAGATCTAATAATTATCAAACATGTCTGTAAATCTCTTCCCCAAATTGTTTTCTCATCCCCTTCATTTCGGATCAATTGGCATGCCGACAGGGTTATAAAGCTCTGGGAATGTCAATGTGTGAGCTCGATTGGTGAAACGGATGAAAAAAAAAAACCTTCTTCAATAAGGATCACCAAAGTGTTTTGAAAATCGCAATCATTCTGGAGATATAATTTCTCCTAAACTTGTTTGGATATCTTTACCTGTTTGGCATGAATGGACCTCTCAGTACTCTCATCACAGCATTCACCATGCTGAGTGTTTGATACAGAACACAGGTTTATAAACGAACTCTCATGATGTTGGTGGGATGGAGTGAGTGACAAACACGTGACCAATACCGTTCTTGATGGACCCTCTCACACAGCACAACTCACTGCAGCAAATGCTGATGGAGCTTGAAGGACAATTCCAAACACAGATCAGTTCACTGCAGAGCCAATCGATGGAGTACGAGTCCTCAATTGAGCATCACAGAGCAGAGCTACAGAAACAGCTGGTGGCCTTCAGGACACTGATGGACATCAAGATTGCTCTCGATCAAGAAATAGCCACTTATAGGAAGATTTTAGAGGGCGTATCTCTCGGGTAAGTTTGTTACCTCTACCACCGAAAGTGCATGGAGGACATGTTTTCACCCCTGTTTGTCTGTGAGCACGATATCCCAAAAAGTTATGGACCGATTTGGATGAAACTTGGTGGACAGGATGGGTGTGTGACATTCACAAATTGATTACATTTTGGTGAAGATCGGGATCTACGTAGATCTCGCCTATCAGTGGGATAGAATACGTAAACTGTTCAGCCTGGCGGATGCGTGTTCTCTTCGGAGTGCTGTTGGACTTTCATATGTGTTTTAAACACTGGAATTCACCATCGAATAGTAGATCAGACAGGTAAATTAGGGAAAATATATCGTTCCAATTTCAACTCTAAGTGATGGCACAACACAAAGCTTTTACAACATACTTGGGACACAATATGTTTGACATAAAAAGACCACTTGCCTCAGCACATCGCCAAAAGATAGTTTGACATTTTTGAAACCATGCAATTCGATTAATCCTGCTAAAACAGATTAACCAACCTGCAGTTTAACAACCTCATTTTTTTTAAAACATACAGTGATGTCATTCAAATCAACCTGCAGAGTTCTTTGATTGATTGGTGTCCAAACAGCAGGCGGGTGTCCTCCAAACTTCCTTTTTATGCCTCCGTTGACGAAGTCGCCGGAGGCATTATGTTTTCAGGTTGTGCGTCCGTCCGTCCGTCCGTGACAGGTTTTCGTTACCGCGATAACTAGAGAACGGCTAAAGGGATCTTAGTCAAACTTCGTGCAGGTATGTATAGTGAGGTAAAGATTAACTCATTAGATTTTGGGGTCACGAGGTCAAAGGCCAAAGGTCAGAGGTCATATTACGTAAAACTCCCGTTACCGTGATAACTTATGAACCAGTGATGGATTTCTGACCAAATTTGGTACAATTATGTACCGGTGTGTACCCTGGTTAAAATAGGTACACCATATCCCTGCGTGTCGTAAGAGGTGACTAAGAGGGTTGGCGTCAGGAAGGGCATCCGGCCATAAAAACATTGCCTCAAAAAGAGAACCATGACAATTACAACTACATATGGGCAGGGTACAGCCCGAAGTGGAGATCGGTTTCTGAGGTTTGGGACATGGAATGTAGGGACAATAACAGGGAGATCAAGAGAAGTGGTGGAAGTATTGGTTAGAAGAAGAGTGGACATATGTTGTGTGCAAGAGACGAGATGGAAGGGAAGTGGTGTGAGAATGGTGAAGGGTAGGCAGGGACAGAAATAAAAGTTTGTGTGGCAAGGGTGCCTGGAGGGCGTGAATGGTGTTGGTGTCCTGTTTTCTGAGCAGTTTGTAGACAGTGTGGTGAGTGTGACTAGAGTGAGTGTTAGGTTGATGATGGTGAAAATGATGATTGGAAAGCTCTTGGTGAACGTCATCTCGGGATATGCTCTGCAGGTTGGTCGGAGCGATGAAGAGAACGACAAGTTCTGGTGTGCGATAGAGAAGCTGATGGAAAACGTGAAAGATGAGAAAGTTGTTGTCGTAGGAGGAGACCTAAATGGACATGTGGGAAGGAGTATGGACGGTTTTGAGGGAGTTCATGGGGGTTACGGATATGGTGTGAGAAATGGAGAAGGTGAAAGGATTTTGGAGTTTGCTGATGGAGCTGATTTGTAATACTCAGTTCCAGAAAGGGGATAATAAGCTTGTTACATACACGTCAGGTGGGTCGACGACAACCGTTGACTACCTGATGGTGCGTAGGCGAGATAGGGGGCATCTCCGGGACACGAAGGTGATCCCGGGGGAGGAGGCTGTTTCACAGCACCACTTGGTTGTCTGCGACATAAGGGTGAAAGGTGCGAGGAGAGCTCGGCGGGTGAAGTATCAACCGAGAATGAAGGTGTGGAGGTTGAAAGAGGTGACAGTAAGGGAGGCATTAAAAGAGAGGCTGAGTATGGTGGAGGATGATGTGGTTGAGCTTGAACGTGGTTGGATGTCAATGAAAGATAGTCTGTTGTGAGCCTTTGGTGAGGTATGTGGATGGACAAAAGGACCACCGAGGCACTCGGAAACATGGTGGTGGGATGATGAGGTTGGAAAGAGGATTGACGAGAAGAGGAAGAAGTTCAAAGAGTGGCAGAAGGCGAAGGGTACGGGAGCAGAAAAAGCAGAGCATGAAAGTTATAAGGCAGCCAAGAAGGCTGCAAAGAAAGAGGTAGCAAAAGTGCAGGAGGCATGTAGGAAAATGTTCGGAGAACGCTTGGATTCGGAAGACGGTCAGAGACCGGTTTCAGGATTGCAAAGCAGATAGCGAAAGAGAGGTGTGATGTGATGGGGGTTAGTTGCTTGAAGGATGAAGTGGGACAAATCGTTGTGGACCCAGATGGAATTAAAGGAAGATGGAAAAGACATATGGAAATGCTGTTGAATACAGAGAATGAATGGGATGGCAACATAGAGAGTAACCCAGTTTTAGGACCGGCAGAGAAGATAACTGAGAAGGAAGTTGAGGAAGCGATAAAAGCAATGAAGAGTAGAAAAGGGGGAGGGCCAACGGGAGTTGTGGGAGATATGTTGAAGGCAGCAGGAAGTTGGGGTGTGAAGAGAATGACAGAGATCTGTAATGTGGCGGTGAAAGAAGGCCGCATTCCAGTGGTTTGGGAACTGAGTACCCTCGTCCCTCTATACAAGGGGAAAGGTGGCCCTCTGGAGTGTGGCTCGTACCGAGCGATAAAGTTATTGGAGCATGGAATGAAGGTATTGGAAAGGGTGTTGGAGAGGAGGATAAGGAAGAAGGTGAGGATCGACGAAATGCAGTTTGGATTAATGCCAGGAAGAGGAACGACAGACGCGCTATTCATTGTGAGGCAGTTGCAGGAGAAGTACATGGAGAAGACGAAGAAGTTGTTTCTTGGGTTTGTTGATCTGGAGAAAGCATTCGATAGGGTTCCACGTGAAGTATTGACATGGGCATTGAGGAAGTTAGGAGTGGAGGAATGGTTGATCAGAGTAGTGATGGCAATGTACAAAAGAGCGCGCACAGCTGTAAGGACGAAGGACGGGAACAGTGGTGAGTTTGAGGTGACGGTGGGAGTGCATCAGGGGTCGGTACTAAGTCCACGACTATTTGTAGCTGTGATGGAGGTGCTGGCTCAGAACGTAAAGGAGGGTTTACCGTGGGAGTTGTTGTATGCAGATGATCTGGTGTTGATTGCGGAAAGTATGGATGGACTGAAGGAAAAGATGAACAAGTGGAAGGAATGTATGGAGACAAAAGGTCTGAAGGTGAATATAGGAAAGACGAAGGTGATGGCAAGTGGTAAAGCATGTGGTGAGGTGGAAAGAACTGGGAAGTGGCCATGTGCTGTGTGCAGGAAGGGTGTCGGAGTGAACTCCATTCAATGTACAATGTGCGCTGAGTGGGTTCATCAAAAATGTAGTGGTCTGAGAGGGTCATTAACCAGTGTGGCAGCTACATTCAAATGTAAGGTGTGCACAGAGGGAGCTGCAGATGGAGGAAATGTTGAGTTGGATCTCGGAGACGGCGTGAAGTTGGAAGGTGTGAAAACATTTTGCTACCTCGGAGACATGCTGAATGGAGAAGGTGGATCAGACTCGGCAACGGTTGCTCGAGTGAGATATGCATGGAAGAAGTTTCGGGAACTGAGTGGCGTGCTGATGAGGAGGGGAGTGTTGTTGAAGCTGAAGGGAAAGGTGTATGCTGTATGTGTGAGAAGTGTTATGATTTATGGGAGTGAGACATGGGTCATTAATGTAGAGCAGCAACGATGGCTGGAAAGGGTGGAAATGCGAATGGTTCGGTGGATGTGCGGAGTATCGTTGAGAGAGAGGAAGACAAATGATGAATTGCGAAAGATGATGGGAACAGAGCCTGTGATTGATGCTGTGAAGAGGAACAGGTTGAGATGGTTTGGTCATGTGTTGAGGAAGGATGAAAGTAACTGGTTGAGAAGAGTGATGGAAATGAATGTAGAAGGAAGTAGAGGACGGGGAAGACCGAGAAAGACTTGGCTAAAGATGGTGGAAGAAGAAATGCGGGCAAGGGGGTTAACAAGGAGAGATGCAGAAAATAGGGCAAAATGGAGAAGATTGTCATGGGGACCGCAAGGCTAACCCCCACTCTAGCAGGGAAAATGGCCTTACAATGCATGTTGTTGTTGTTGTATGTAGAATGATGTAAAGATTAACTCATTACATTTTGGGGTCACGAGGTCAAAGGCCAAAGGTCAGAGGTCATGTTAGGTAAAAACCTGTTACCGTGATAACTTGTGAACCAGTGATGGGATTCTGACCAAACTTGGTTCACTTATGTAGAATGATGTAAAGATTAACTGATTAGATTTTGGGGTCCCGAGGTCAAAGGTCAGAGGTCATGTTAGGTAAAAATGTGATAACTTGTGAGCAGCTGAAGGGATTTAAATTAAAACGTGGTGCAGATATGTATAATGATGTAAACATTAACTGATTAAAGTTTGGGGTCAAGACGTCAAAGGTTGTCAGGTAAAAATATGATAACTTGAGAACAGCTGTATGGATTTAAAGCAAACTTGGTACAAGTATTATAATGACTAGGGCATGCCCGTACTATATATCTATCTAAAATTATATCCCCCCCCCTCTATTTACATGAAATGTTTTGGTCCATTCGCAACGCCAAAGCGAACGGCGAACGGCTTGCGAGTACAGTGACAATCCCCCCCCTCTATTTACATGAATGGTTTGGTCCATTCGCAACGACCACAGAACCCCCCCCCCTCTATTTACATGCAATGGTTTGGTCCATTCGCAACGCCAAAGCGAACGGCGAACGGCTAAATCGCCATAGCTCGGTAAGTACTTGTCCGATTAATTTCAAACCTTGAAAAGGCACATCCTCGGGTCCCCAGCAATATACCTGGCAAGTTTCAAGTATATCGGACCGGTAGTTGTCGAGAAATCGTTGTCGCATACATACACACACACATACACACAGAGATTAATGGAATTATAGATAGATGTAATAATGTGGGCGGAGGCATATCGGTCGACGGATGACATCGAAGAGTATCGTTCTAGTTATGCAAGTGATAAAGCCCGACCAATACACACGGCGCTGAACACAGCGTAGCAAATGACGAGTGGCTTTTCTTCTCAACTTCTCTAACGTCTTTCACTCTGCTTTACCATCTGTGTGTGATCGAAGCAAGAACTCTCGTGAAAGCACACCACTCTACAAACTACTTGCAATGATGGGATGTTCGATATCTGGAAGTAATTGCACATTTCACAAACTCTGGTGATCTTTCCACACACTTCAATGTCGAACGGTAATATTACAAGTCGGCACCTTTTTCCTCGACTCCTCTTTTAGAACAAACGTTTCGCTTCGACAAGCATTGCAGAGTCATTTATACGAAATAATTTGTTCCATGTCGAGTCAAGTACATACCGTAAGCGTTAACGTCACACTAAAGCAATGCACCGTGTAACAGCCACCCATAAATAATGTGTGGCAGAGCACAGACAATATCACTCAAACTAAGAAGTGGCTCAAAGTGAGTGATATGGTGAAACATGTTCATGTCTGGCCTGTAATGAAAGAATCGATCCTACAGACCGAAACGTACATCAGGAACTGGACACAACCAACAATGCTGTGCAGGAAGGTTTTTCCAAACGGCTTGTTTATTATTATTATTTTTTCTGCATATCTTGTAGGATTGTAATTTATCGGAATGAAGCCTGGTAAGGCACGAATAGCGAACACCAGCAATCATCTACACCTAAAGAATATGCTTGAGTCTTTGTGAAGGATGGTTTCCTCCAAAATGGATCGCTATAGTTGTACGTCGAGGATACTAATCAAGTGTTTTCAAGTATGTGTTGTCTTCGATTCACAATTCATTAGACATCATGCTTGCAGAAAAAAAATGACCATGTGTTTCTTTTCCCCAGTGTGACAACAATGGACATGAGCTCTAGTGGTTCCATTCAATCCAGCACCTTAAAACAATACAGCACCTCAAGTACTGGCAGTACAGGACAAGTGCTAACAGGACAAGTGCAAACAGGACAAGTGCAAACAGGACAAGTGCTAACAGGACAACATTCCCATTCCAGCAGTGAGTCCCATAGTCTCCAACTTACACAAACCATAGCACTCAATAAAACGCAATCATGAAATGTGAATGTTGATGAAATGTATTTGTTCTGTGCAAATCATGTTCATATAATTTAAGGTAGAATATTTGATGTTATTTGTATTCTTACCCAAAGCAATCAATTTCACCGGAATTTGTGAACATCAACGTCCTCAGCTGGACCAGACTCGGGGGGAAAAGCACAAAACAATAAGTACTTGTCTTCTATCACCGGACATTAGACGACACAATCCAAAACGTTTGTGGAAACACTAAAACAGTATAAAAAGACATGAATCGGTGGTAATGTTGATACCAGATGGGTCTTTCTCTGTGGATCTGGAAATTATTAGACTCTGGTCTGATAAATAGAATATGTCCTTCAATCCTTGAAAATCCCACAGCATCACCGTATGGCTCCGGAAGGATCATCAAACAAAGCCTCCTATCTATTCCCTTGGTCATCTACTGGAAGAGTTTCAACCTCTTCGAGGCATCACCACCAGCCATAATCTTTCCTGGGCCAACCACATCGCAAAGCTGCCCTACAAAGCCAGCCACAGCCAGGACATACTCTGTCGATCCAACTATTTCCTTGGGAAATTAGATCGTAGCTTAATGGCGTCCTTTTCTCCACTGTGGGCTGGTGTCTCAGCATCACATCTATCTCTCCTGAATTCTGTGGCATATCAAGCTTATAAAATTGCTGCACTCTCCCCTGATGAGGTCAAAGCACAAGGTATGTTGCTCTCACATCACAGGCAGGTCGGTAGTCTCTGTTTTCTACCTTCTATTTGCCAACATTGCGCCATCTGATATCTGTTTCTCCAACCAACCACGACAACTCCAGGACACACATGTCCTTCCAGAACCCCTCCTGGTTAAAGTTCCAAAATAAAGGTTTTCCACAAATCTCAACTCTTATTCCCCTCTTCTCCCATCCATGGAACCACATTCCAAAGGCTGTTTTTCACACTCTTCTCTCCAGGATTTCAAGTAAGCAGTGCATCTGGTCTCCTGCCATCCTCAATTCTGCCCCATGATCTTTATTACCCTCATAAACCTTACCTAAACCCTCATAAACCGTACCTAACCAAAACCATTTTACTTGCTAGTTTCAGTGCTTCCTCACCTCCCTTATATCTTCTTTTCCTGTTCATTCAGTCCATTTTTTGAATACAAAGTTGAGGCTTGTGGATTAACTAGAACATAGAATGGATCACCACATAACAGAACAAAAAGAAACGGGGTGGGGGGAGGGAGGACACAAACAGCAGGGTTGAGGAACAAAATAGAGGGAGACTTGGACAAATAAAGGATGTGGGGAAGAATGAGGGCTTGGGAAGGATGTATGGGGTGGACAAGATGGATACAGAAGCAAACTCTCAGGAAGGAAAAACTGGATATTTGTAAGAAACAACCTCCTCACCACTGTGGAGATAGTAACCCGTATGCTAGATGAGCAGTCATCAGTTGACATCCAGTGTCTTCAGAAATGTATTCATCCCTTGACCTTTTGGACTTGTGTTACAGCCCGAATTAAAAATGTATTAAATTGAACCTTTTTCTGTTACTGATTGACACATAATACCTATAATGTAAAAGTGGGTTTTTTTTTTTTAAAGAAATTCTTACAAAATAATTAAAAATGCAATACAGAAATATCTAATTTACATAAGTATTTTACGCCCTGAGCCAATACTTCGTAGAAGCAGCAATTACAGCTTCGAGACTTCTTGGGTATGTCTGTATCAGCTTTGCACATCTGGATTTGGCGAGGTTCTCCCATTCTTCCTTGCATATTTGCTCAAGCTCTGTCAAGTTGGATGGGGAGCGTTGGTGAACAGAAATGTTCAAGTCGTTCCACAGATTCTCAATGGGATTCAAGTCTGGGTTTGGCTAGGCCAGTCAAAGACTTTTACGTTCTTGTTCTGAAGCCATTCCAGTATTGCTTTGGCTGAATGCTTGCGGTCGTTCTTCTGTTGGTATGTAAATCTTTGCTGCAGTTTGAGGTCTTTTGCACTCTGAAACAGGTTCTCTTCAAGGATTTGCCTATATTTGGCTCCATTCATGTTCCCTCTATCCTTACAAGTCTCCTAATCCCTGCTGCTGAAAAGCATCCCCATATCATGATGCTGCCACCACCACGCTTCACAGTAGGGACGATGTTAGATGTGTGATGAGCTATGCTCAGTTTACGCCAGATGTAGAGCTTTGCAAAAGTTCAATTTTTGTCTCATCAGACCACAGAATATTTTTCCTCATGCTCAGAGCATTTTTGCAATCACCAGGCATTCTGTCATGTGCCATTTTCTCAGGAGTGACTTCCGTCTGGCCACTCTCCCATAAAGCTTCGATTTGTGAAGTGTTGCAGAGCCTGTTGTCCCTCTGGCAGGTTCTCCCATCTCAGAAAAGGAACTCTGTAGTTCTGTCAGAGCGGTCATTGGGTTCTTGGTCACATCCCTCACCAAGGTCCTTCTTGCCTAGTTGCTCAAATAGCCAGCTCCAGGAAGAGTGCAGGTAGTTTCATATTCTTTCAATTTCCTAATGATTGAGCTCACTGTACTCTTGGGTACTTTCAACACTCTAGAAATTATTTTATACCCTTCCTCAGATCTATGCCTCCTCACAATTCTATCTTGGAGTTCTGCGGACAGTTCCTTGGATTTCATGTAAGACTTTCTGCTCTGACATGCACTCTCAACTGTGGCACCTTTTATATACAAAGGTGTGTTTATTTATAGATCAAGTCCAATCAATTGAATTGGCCACAGGTGGACTCCAATCAAGTTGTAGAGACGTCTCAAGGATGATCAAAGGAAATTGGATGCACCCAAGTTCAATTTGGAGTGTCATAGCAAAAGGGGTGAATACTTTTTGACTCAAGACATTTCAGCTTTTAATTTTTAATGATTTTGTAAAAAAATTCTAAAACAAAAATAACACTGAAATTCTGGGGTATTATGTGTAGATCAGTAATGACACAAGACAATTGAGTACACGAATATGAATGAATGAATGATCGTTTTAAGGCCATTTTCCCCGCTAGAGCGGGGGTTAGCCTTGCGGGCACCATGACAATCATGGTTCCCTGTTTGAGGCAATGTTTTTATGGCCGGATGCCCTTCCTGACCAACCCTTGGTCACCTCTTACGATGTGCAGGGATACGGTGTACCTATACTAAACCGGGGTACACACCGGGAGAAACACGAAACACAAAACACGGGTTTAATTCGAAACCCAAACCAACAAGAAGACAAGTAAATGCAACAATAATGATTGGTACCAAAATAAAGCACGGAATGAAACACAAAAATAAAACTGAGGTAAATAACTTCCTAACTGGGGTACCTCGACACACTGACTCACAAAGCACGAACAGGGGGAAAAGTAAGAAAAACCTCATGATCGCCGCAGAAAACACTCTCCCCCCCGATGTACCAAAATGGCCAAGCCTTCTTGTCGGAGCAAAAACCAAGCGCGCTCTTCCTATTCATCAGCGAGAGCCAATCGCGAAGCTTCTTGCTGCCGCCCGTATTCTCCCTCACCGATCCAATCGCCAAGCTTTTCTTTGAGTTCGCCCACGTCATCCAGCCGGGGGAGGGGTGAGGGGCGGTTGTCGGCCTTGTTCCTCCTCCCTACTGTACCACCGACAGCTCCGCCTCTCCTGGGAAGATCTTTACTGTATCGTGTCCATAGGAGCGGGCTTAATGGCCTGCTGTGTCATACTTGGCCGGCCGCACTGTACAGACGTTCGGAATAACAATAAATCTTTATTGTCCCATATTCACGGAAATTATTATTTGGTGACACCGTAAGTGTAACCATCATGAAAACATGAAAAACAAAGGGAATAAGAAAACGAAATAAAAAGATATAAAATATAAAATAAATATGAAATATAAAATATGGAAGATTGACTAAACAGCAAAATGTCTAGGAATTTGAATTTAGCATTTGTATTGCACATGGTACAAATGACTTTTTGAAAATGTTCTTCTTCATCCTTACACGAAAGCGTCTCCCTGATGGCAGTTTTTCAAAAAGTCGGTTCAAAAAATGACTTTCATCGGTACACACCTGCACCACCTTCCTTTTCAATGCCCGCAAGTATAGAGACTCCAGACTGGTTGAAGGCCCACTTACAGCTTTAAATGCCAATGTAATGACCGTTCTCAATTGTGACTTATTCCACACATTAAGATAACTGTACCAGGAAATCAAATTAAATGACAAAACACTGATCAGTAAGGAATTGGTCAACATCCACATCACACGTGGGCTAACACCAAATGGCAATAGAGGGTTTGACGCACAGGGGAAATTAGCCTTAAATCCTATTGCTAATTAACATGCCATCATCCCTCGTATGATGAACATTTAAACAGAACCTAAAGTGACATTTTCCCTACTTATGTACATTCAAATGCTCCTATGCATCACACGATCCATACTATTTCTATACACTTCTACCTTTCCTACTATATTCACTTACCTACCCCCATAAACGTAACAATACTTTCTGAATGGACTGTATGTTATCTAGACATCAGCAAAGCCTTTGACTCGGTCAACCATTGCCTTCTCAAGAAACTTCCTTGCTTCGGAATCAGAGGAAATTTCAAGGAGTGGATGGCAACGTTGCTCTAATCTTGGCAGTAGTTTAGGGTCCGTATTGATAGTGTCCTCTCTGATAGGGTTCCTGCATCAAGTGGTGTCCTTCAAGGCTCTGTCATTGGTCCCCTCCTATTCCATGATCTATATGAATGACCTGCCCGATCACCTTGTCAGCTAATGCCTGGTCTTTGCCGATGATGTAAAACTCATCGGAGGCCCAGACTATACAAAGAGATCTCAAGTCCATCTCTGGATAGGTAGCAATTTGGGAATTTCATTTTAGCATTCTGAAATGCCAACACCTGCATTTAGGTAGAGGAGTTGTACAGACCTATTCCCTACATGATTTGTCCGAGAATGCTTTCCCATCTCAGCAGCAGCCCATGGTCGGGACCTGGGGGTTCTATTTGACACAAAATACCCAAACATAACTTGACAAAATGAATAAACCACTTTCATGCATTGCTGATGATTACCAGGTTTGGATTCTTGAAAATATGTTTTTAGTCATTATTCACAATGCCTCTTGGTATTTATTTGTGCAGGTGCTGGAAGCCAGAGCAGTCTGACACAGCAGAGTAGTTCCAGCACAGGTGAAGTGACACAGACCAGTTCTACAACCACCAAAGAGGTCATCACCGAGAAAATAGAGCCTGTCGTCACCAAGAAAATCACCACACAGGTGTTTGAGATGGTGGATGGAGAAGTTGTTTCGACAAATACTTCAACCCAATACATTACATAAATAATATGATGAATCCTACAAGGTCTCAGACCAGGTGTTATTGTCCGATCTGAGAATGTTGGGGGTTATGCTGCCTTTCTTTGTTTGATTTTCATTACATAGCCAATGATTTACTCTCCTTGCCTCTTTGCTGTGCTTGGCATTACTGGGATAACAATTGATGGTTCTCTGATGTGATTTGCAAAAATTCAATAAAGCTCTTCTGTTGCAATTCAATGAAATGTTGTTTTTGATAAAGGACAAGGGGAAAAAGACATAAAATGTCACAGCCCCCGCCATGATTTTAGTAATTTTGATGTACGGAGTTAAAGGCCACCGGGCGGCCATGTTTGGTCGGATTACGAAACAAAATCTTCTGCATATGTGTACTCTCATGTATTGTCTTTGTGCCAAGTTTGAACAAACCGGTCCTTGTATGTCGAGAAAGGGTTGGGGACACGTTTAAGTAACAAAATGGCCGCCAGTCGGCCATCTTGGATCTGATCTTGAAAAAAATGACGTGCATATTGCATATCTTGGACGTGCATATCTTGGATCTGATCAAAAAAAATGTTTCTATACCACATAGGAGTTTCTATACCACATAGGAGTTTCTATACCACATAGGAGTTTCTATACCACATAGGAGTTTCTATACCACATAGGAGTTTCTATACCACATAGGAGTTTCTATACCACATAGGAGTTTCTATACCACATAGGAGTTTCTATACCACATAGGAGTTTCTATACCACATAGGAGTTTCTATACCACATAGGAGTTTCTATACCACATAGGAGTTTCTATACCACATAGGAGTTTCTATACCACATAGGAGTTTCTATACCACATAGGAGTTTCTATACCACATAGGAGTTTCTATACCACATAGGAGTTTCTATACCACATAGG
This sequence comes from Myxine glutinosa, assembly GCF_964187855.1. Taxonomy (NCBI): domain Eukaryota; kingdom Metazoa; phylum Chordata; class Myxini; order Myxiniformes; family Myxinidae; genus Myxine; species Myxine glutinosa. Next base: position 130,364,999 of record NC_136270.1, read on the forward strand.
AGTTTCTATACCACATAGGAGTTTCTATACCACATAGGAGTTTCTATACCACATAGGAGTTTCTATACCACATAGGAGTTTCTATACCACATAGGAGTTTCTATACCACATAGGAGTTTCTATACCACATAGGAGTTTCTATACCACATAGGAGTTTCTATACCACATAGGAGTTTCTATACCACATAGGAGTTTCTATACCACATAGGAGTTTCTATACCACATAGGAGTTTCTATACCACATAGGAGTTTCTATACCACATAGGAGTTTCTGTACCACATAGGAGTTTCTGTACCACATAGGAGTTTCTATACCACATATGAGTTTCTGTACCACATATGAGTTTCTGTACCACATAGGAGTTTCAATACCACATATGAGTTTCTGTACCACATATGAGTTTCTATACCACATATGAGTTTCAATACCACATATGAGTTTCAATACCACATATGAGTTTCAATACCACATATGAGTTTCTGTACCACATATGAGTTTCTATACCACATAGGAGTTTCAATACCACATATGAGTTTCTGTACCACATATGAGTTTCAATACCACATATGAGTTTCTATACCACATAGGAGTTTCTATACCACATAGGAGTTTCAATACCACATAGGAGTTTCAATACCACATAGGAGTTTCTATACCACATAGGAGTTTCTGTACCACATAGGAGTTTCTATACCACATAGGAGTTTCTATACCACATAGGAGTTTCTGTACCACATAGGAGTTTCTATACCACATAGGAGTTTCTATACCACATAGGAGTTTCTATACCACATAGGAGTTTCTATACCACATAGGAGTTTCAATACCACATAGGAGTTTCTATACCACATAGGAGTTTCTATACCACATAGGAGTTTCTATACCACATAGGAGTTTCAATACCACATAGGAGTTTCAATACCACATAGGAGTTTCTATACCACATAGGAGTTTCTGTACCACATAGGAGTTTCTATACCACATAGGAGTTTCTGTACCACATAGGAGTTTCAATACCACATAGGAGTTTCTATACCACATAGGAGTTTCTGTACCACATAGGAGTTTCTATACCACATAGGAGTTTCTATACCACATAGGAGTTTCTGTACCACATAGGAGTTTCTATACCACATAGGAGTTTCCATACCACATAGGAGTTTCTATACCACATAGGAGTTTCTATACCACATAAGAGTTTCTGTACCACATCGGAGTTTCCGTACCACATAGGAGTTTCTATACCACATAGGAGTTTCTATACCACATAGGAGTTTCAATACCACATAGGAGTTTCTATACCACATAGGAGTTTCTATACCACATAGGAGTTTCCGTACCACATAGGAGTTTCTATACCACATATGAGTTTCTGTACCACATAGGAGTTTCTATACCACATAGGAGTTTCTATACCACATAGGAGTTTCTATACCACATAGGAGTTTCAATACCACATATGAGTTTCCATATCACATAGGAGTTTCTATACCACATAGGAGTTTCTATACCACATAGGAATTTCTATACCACATAGGAGTTTCTATACCACATAGGAGTTTCTATACCACTTAGGAGTTTCTATACCACATAGGAGTTTCTATACCACATAGGAGTTTCTATACCACATAGGAGTTTCTATACCACATAGGAGTTTCTATACCACTTAGGAGTTTCTATACCACATAGGAGTTTCTATACCACATAGGAGTTTCTATACCACATAGGAGTTTCTATACCACAGAGGAGTTTCTATACCACATAGGAGTTTCTATACCACATAGGAGTTTCTATACCACATAGGAGTTTCTATACCACATAGGAGTTTCTATACCACATAGGAGTTTCAATACCACATAGGAGTTTCCATACCACATAGGAGTTTCTATACCACATAGGAGTTTCTATACCACATAGGAGTTTCTATACCACATCGGAGTTTCAATACCACATAGGAGTTTCTATACCACATAGGAGTTTCTATACCACATAGGAGTTTCTATACCACATAGGAGTTTCTATACCACATAGGAGTTTCAATACCACATAGGAGTTTCTATACCACATAGGAGTTTCTATACCACATAGGAGTTTCTATACCACATAGGAGTTTCAATACCACATAGGAGTTTCTATACCACAAACGAGTTTCTATACCACATAGGAGTTTCTATACCACATAGGAGTTTCTATACCACATAGGAGTTTCTATACCACATAGGAGTTTCTATACCACATAGGAGTTTCTATACCACATAGGAGTTTCTATACCACTTAGGAGTTTCTATACCACATAGGAGTTTCTATACCACATAGGAGTTTCTATACCACATAGGAGTTTCTATACCACATAGGAGTTTCTATACCACATAGGAGTTTCTATACCACATAGGAGTTTCTATACCACATAGGAGTTTCTATACCACATAGGAGTTTCTATACCACATAGGAGTTTCTATACCACATAGGAGTTTCTATACCACATAGGAGTTTCTATACCACATAGGAGTTTCTATACCACATAGGAGTTTCAATACCACATAGGAGTTTCTATACCACATAGGAGTTTCTATACCACATAGGAGTTTCTGTACCACATAGGAGTTTCTATACCACATAGGAGTTTCAATACCACATAGGAGTTTCTATACCACATAGGAGTTTCTATACCACATAGGAGTTTCTATACCACATAGGAGTTTCAATACCACATAGGAGTTTCTATACCACAAACGAGTTTCTATACCACATAGGAGTTTCTATACCACATAGGAGTTTCTATACCACATAGGAGTTTCTATACCACATAGGAGTTTCTATACCACATAGGAGTTTCTATACCACATAGGAGTTTCTATACCACATAGGAGTTTCTATACCACTTAGGAGTTTCTATACCACATAGGAGTTTCTATACCACATAGGAGTTTCTATACCACATAGGAGTTTCTATACCACATAGGAGTTTCTATACCACATAGGAGTTTCTATACCACATAGGAGTTTCTATACCACATAGGAGTTTCTATACCACATAGGAGTTTCTATACCACATAGGAGTTTCTATACCACATAGGAGTTTCTATACCACATAGGAGTTTCTATACCACATAGGAGTTTCTATACCACATAGGAGTTTCTATACCACATAGGAGTTTCTATACCACATAGGAGTTTCTATACCACATAGGAGTTTCTATACCACATAGGAGTTTCTATACCACATAGGAGTTTCTATACCACATAGGAGTTTATATACCACATAGGAGTTTATATACCACATAGGAGTTTCTATACCACAGAGGAGCTTCTGTACCACATAGGAGTTTCGACCACATAGGAGTTTCTGTACCACATAGGAGTTTCTATACCACATAGGAGCTTCTGTACCACATAGGAGTTTCTACCACATAGGAGTTTCTGTACCACATAGGAGTTTCTGTACCACATAGGAGTTTCTATACCACATAGGAGTTTCTATACCACATAGGAGTTTCTATACCACATAGGAGTTTCTATACCACATAGGAGTTTCTATACCACAGAGGAGCTTCTGTACCACATAGGAGTTTCTACCACATAGGAGTTTCTGTACCACATAGGAGTTTCTATACCACATAGGAGCTTCTGTACCACATAGAGTTTCTACCACATAGGAGTTTCTGTACCACATAGGAGTTTCTATACCACATAGGAGTTTCTGTACCACATAGGAGTTTCTATACCACATAGGAGTTTCTGTACCACATAGGAGTTTCTATACCACATAGGAGTTTCTGTACCACATAGGAGTTTCTACCACATAGGAGTTTCTGTACCACATAGGAGTTTCTATACCACATAGGAGTTTCTGTACCACATAGGAGTTTCTGTAGCACATAGGAGTTTCTACCACATAGGAGTTTCTATACCACATCGGAGTTTCTGTACCACATCGGAGTTTCTGTACCACATAGGAGTTTCTATACCACATAGGAGTTTCTACCACATAAGAGTTTCTGTACCACATCGGAGTTTCTGTACCACATAGGAGTTTCTATACCACATAGGAGTTTCTGTACCACATAGGAGTTTCTGTACCACATATGAGTTTCTATACCACATCGGAGTTTCTGTACCACATAGGAGTTTCTGTACCACATCGGAGTTTCTATACCACATAGGAGTTTCTACCACATCGGAGTTTCTGTACCACATAGGAGTTTCTATACCACAGAGGAGTTTCTATACCACATAGGAGTTTCTATACCACATAGGAGTTTCTACCACATAAGAGTTTCTGTACCACATAGGAGTTTCTGTACCACATAAGAGTTTCTGTACCACAGAGCGTTTTTCCGGTCCTGGGAGATGCCATGACAGTCCGGAGAACCAGCGGCAGTTTCAGACGTCGCAGATGGACCAGACCAGTCACAGAAGGTATTCATTCCGGAGGCCCGTGAGGGACATACTTTGTTTTGGGACCATTACGAGCGACGGCGCGGCCATCAGTTCCAAGTTACAGGTGTGGCATTTGGACGCAAGAATTTGCATTTTGTAAAGGGTCGACGGGTTTGTAAAGTCTGCCGGCTGACATCGCCTCACCTGGGCCTCTCAGTACGGTCACGTAGACCGCAGAGGTATCTACTCGTACGACGTCCCCCATTTGCGGGTACATGGGATCCTCCACGGGGGTGCTGCAGACCACCAAAGTTGGTGCCACTCGGCGAGTTTCCAACTACGTCGTCTGACTCACATGGGGCTCTCAGCATGTGTCGGTGGATAACGTCTCTTCAGCATGTGAGTTAATGGGGGCAGCAATTTGACATCTCGCCCTGAGTGTTTATTTTCCTCGACACGCCACTGCACCTGGTGGAGGTATGCGCTCGACAGAATGCCGTTTTGGTTACCCTGCGTTCACGAAGCGAAAAGCGGGGTTAACCAATCGGGTAAATGCGTGTGCCGTCCCCATGTCTGCATTTAAAAAAATCTCTCGGCAACCTTTGGTCCGATTCACATGAAATTTTATCGTAGGAGCGCGTCTGCCTGAAATTTTTTTTGCTGATAATTATGCCGTCACAAGTCACGTGGTACGGACGCCATCTTGGAAAAACGTTACACCTCTATATCCCCCAAACCACCTAATGGAAAAAATTGAACCATGGCCCATTGTCAATACACCCCATGGGGAATAAGATATGTTAATGATGATGTCATAGGTGCCTCCATTATGACGTCATAAGTCGACAAGTACAATGCTTGATCTGATCAGTATGAAAAATAAAAAATCCTCTGCAAGTGTTAGTCTGATGAACACGAAATTTTCAGAATATGAGCGGCTCCTCCTGTAGAATTGTTCTAATGGTATTTATGACGTCATTGGTCACGTGGTACAGGCGCCATCTTGGAAAAATCGAAAAAAGTTGCACCTCTATATCTCCAAAACCACTCCATGGAAAAAATTGAAATATGGCTCATTGTCAAGTACTCTCCATGGGGAATAAGATATGTTAATGATTATGTCTGCTCCAATCAGCTCATCTGATCATGTGCTTGTTAAAGTGGACATCTCTCTGACCATTCTCAGGGAGCCTGCTCAGCGTCGACGAGTCTGGCATTTCACTCAGGCCAACTGGCACGGCCTTCAAGCAGCCATCAATCATCTGGACTGGTCTCCCATCTCTACCACCTCTGACATCAACTCATCCTGGGAATTCTTCCAAAGTAAATTGCTCTCTCTCATGCACAGATTTATCCCATCTCGTCTTCAGTTGTCATACCCTTCCTCCCGTCCATGGTACACGGAATCTTGTGGTGAGGCTGTTGCCCAGAAACAACTTGCCTTCATCTCCTGGAAAGCAAATCCAACGGAAGGAAATCTCATTTCCTTTCACAAAGCCCGAAACAAGTGTGTGTCCATCCTCAGGAGAGCCAGGAAACAATATCTCTCCATTCTCAAGACTGAACTCTCTTATCTGTCTCCCTCTTCCAAATCCTGGTGGCGTCAGGTCAAATCTGTTTCTGGTGTTTGTTCCCCCTCCATCCCCTCCCTTACCTCAAACGGCTACACAGCTGACTCCGCACGTGAAAAAGCTGAATGCCTCAACTCTGTGTTTGCCTCTAAATCGTGTGTCCCAAACCCATCCCTCTCTGTACCCACCGTACCCAGCTGCTCCTGGACTCCGTGTCCTTTCCTCCTGACAAGGTGGAAAAGTTTCTGTCAACCCTCGACTCTGATTCTGCAACTGGACCTGACGGCATCAGCCCACGGGTCCTAAAATCCTGTTATTCTGCTCTTTCACTCCCTCTCTCTGTTCTCTTCACCCTCTTTTGCTCAAGGTCAACTGCCATCTGCTTGGAAATCAGCCAACATCACCACAAAAAGGTGCAAAAACAGATCCTAGCAACTACAGACCAATCAGCCTTCTCCCAATTATCAGCAAAGTCATGGAATCCATCATTGCTTCAGATATTAAATCTTTCCTCTTCTCCAATGGTTTGATCTCTGATCATCAATTTGGTTTCAGACCAGGTCACTCTACTATGGACATGCTGCTTCTGCTGTCTCAACAACGGATGGAGGTCCTCAATGCCAAACAGGAAATTATAGCTGTCTCCCTTGACATATCACGTGCCTTCGATACGGTCTGGCACCCCGCTCTGCTCACCAAACTCTCCTCCTTTGGTATCCATGGAAATCTCCACGCATGGCTGGTGGACTTCCTCTCTAGTCGTAGTCAACGTGTGGCCCTGAATGGATTTCTCTCATCTCCTCTTCCTGTTCAGGCTGGAGCTCCCCAAGGCAGTGTTCTGGGCCCTGTGCTTTTTCTGGTCTTCATCAATGATCTCTCTGACTCTCTTGAAAATCCTCTCTATCGCTTTGCTGATGACTCCACTCTCTGCCGCTCCATTCCTCATCCCTCAGATCGGCAGTCTGCAGCCTCCTCACTCTCTGCAGACCTGGACAAAATCACAGACTGGGCAAACTCGGATTAACTTCGCTGTGCAAAGGGATGACGACTGACCCCACCGTCCGTATATAGTCTCGGTAGCACCACAGGACAGTTACCAGATGTGAGGACCAGCTCACGACTCACCCAAGTGTAACACTTGCGTGAGTTAGCACCACGCCCATGGGAACATCAATCCCCGACATGTCACAAACCCCTTGATGTCACAATACCCAAAGGTTATTTCATGGTTGATGGACAAGCCGGCAGTGGCTGTCGTCCATACTTGTACTTATTTGACAAGTAAAATGCAGCACTCAAAAACAGCAATGTGCATGTAATGCAAGCAAGTAATGACTCGCTCCTCTTCTCCCATTCCTCAACCCTTTCACTCTGGTTTCCCATTTATACTCGTATCTACAGTATACTGGTATGTTCAGAGAGAGAACATTAACAGTGATAACCCTCTGCTACAACAACAACAACAGGCATTTTAAGGCCATTTTCCCTGCTGGAGCGGGGGTTAGCCTTGCGGTCCCCATGACAATGTTCTCCATTTTGCCCTATTTTCTGCATCTCTCCTTGTTAACCCCCATGCCCGCATTTCTTCTTCCACTATCTTTAGCCAAGTCGTTCTCGGTCTTCCCCGTCCTCTACTTCCTTCCACATTCATTTCCATCATTCTTCTCAACCAGTCACTTTCATCCTTCCTCAACACATGATCAAACCATCTCAACCTGTTTCTCTTCACAGCATCCATCACAGGCTCTATTCCCATCATCTTTCGCAATTCATCATTTGTCTTCCTCTCTCTCAACGATACTCCACACATCGACCAAACCTATGATAACCCTCTGCTAGATTAACATATATCCAGAGGCAACCAGAAATCTCCCAAATTCTGGCGCAATTACTAGACAGCTTAAAGCCTAACTAAACTTGATGGTATTCATAGAATTTCAGAATTCATCATTTCAGAATCATTGGAATCTCCCGCGATGACGCTATCTCCGAGGGCCTTTCACTTACTCACCGCAGGCAGGTTGGTGATCTTTCCGTCTTCTACCGACTCCTCTCCGGCCTTGCTCCCCCAGCTCTCTCTCTGGGCTCTGTCCCCCAAATATTCCTACAGGTCGCACAAGATCTGCCTGCAACCCTCTTATGGTTAAACTGCCAAAATCAAGACTCTCTGCTCACCTTCACTCCTTCATTCCTCTTTTCTCCCGCCTCTGGAACAAACTCCCTCACTCTCTTCAATCCCACTCCTCCCTCCAGGTCTTTAAAACGGCTGTTCACCACCATCTCTTATCTTCCCCAATCCAAAACCTTGATCTTTTCTACCCCCGCTAATTTCACCCCAAATCCACTTTTTGAGGTGCCGACTTCTTTCTTGGAAGTCCTTGGTGTCCTTGCGTTTTATACCTATCCTGCCCCCCCCTACCCCCACCCAGGCCCTTTCCCCTTTCCCTCCCACACATCTCCCGATGTCCCTGCTCTCAAATGTTATGTTTGTGTGCTTCCCCTTCTCTCCCCATCTTGTCGACCGCTCCCCTTTTTATATACTTTGTTTGCTTGATTGTTTGTTTGATAAATGTTAGCTCTTTCACGAGCCTGGACTCTGTATACAAAAAAAAAAAAAAAAAGGTCATCGGTGCCTTCATTATGACGTCATAATTCGACAAGTACAACAACTGATTCGATAAGTAACGATTTATTTATTTTTCTTAGCAACTGTTGGTCCAATGGACACTAAATCTTCACCATAGGAGCGCCTCCTCCCGTATATATTTTTTAATGATAATTATGACATCATAGGTCACGTCCCTGGTGTTGGGCTAGCGGCTCGGGTGCCGGCTTAGGATCCTAGGATCCTGGGTTCGAATCTCGGTCGATCGCTGAATTAACGCCAGGGGGGTTGACTCAGCCTGTCATCCTTCCGAGGTCGGCTAATTGAGTACCAGTTCACTGGTAATTCCCTGTTTGTCGTTAAAGGCGGCAAAAAGGGTTGGCGGCAAAAAGGGTTGGCGTCAGGAAGGGCATCCGTCCGTAAAACATTGCTTCAAAAAGGGGACCAAAAAACAACAACAACCACGGTTCCCGAAAAAGGCCAACCCCCGCTTTGCGGGGAAAAATGGCCTGTAAACGGTGGTATAGGTCACGTCGTATCGGTGTCATCTTGGAAAAAACGAAAAACTTTGCACCTCTATATCTCCGAAACCTCTACATGGAAAACAAGAAAGAGCAATCAGAGATCGCTGATCCTCACCAGAATGTGTTTGTGTTTTTTAAGGCTTTGTGTCAAAACAAAGATGGCGGCCGAAACACGTGACCAATGACATCATTATTTTTTGTGTAAGATATCATGTTGCAACCTGTTTCCCTACCTATATAGTCTGCATCACAGTCAAGACTATCAACTGAAGGATAAATTTCCTGTCACAGCCGAAATAAAAGTTGATAAAAATGACATCATATGTCACGTGGTCTGGCAGCCATAATGGGTCTCAGCAAAAATCTTTGAAAATATTCTCCTCTTAAACTCCTTAACCGATCAATGCAAATCTTTAACTAATTGATCAACTACCCATTGGAAATATAGTTTGATAAAAGTGACATCAGTCACTGGTCTGGCATCCATATTGGATAAATAAAAAAAACCTTAAAAAACAGAAGAGTTGGCTTGCACCAAGGCCTTCTCAAGACTGTGCAGGGTAAGTTGTTGTTTTTTTTTGTTTTTTTTTATATAAATACAGAGTCGAGGCTCGTGAAAGAGCTAACATTTATCAAACAAACAAATCAAACAAACAAGCAAACAAAGTATATAAAAAGGGGAGCGGTCGACAAGATGGGGAGAGAAGGGGAGGAAGCACACAAACACAACATTTGAGAGCAGGGACATCGGGAGATGTGTGGGAGGGAGAGGGCCTGGGGGGGGGGGGGTGGGGCAGGATAGGTAAACGCAAGGACACCAATAACTTCCAGGAAAGAAGTCGGCACCTCAAAAAGTGGATTTGGGGTGAAATTAGCAGGGGTAGAAAAGATCAAGGTTTTGGATTGGGGAAGATAAGAGATGGTGGTGAACAGCCGTTTTAAAGACCTGGAGGGAGGAGTGGGATTGAAGAGAGCGAGGGAGTTTGTTCCAGAAGTTTCCGGAAGAAGTTGTTTCTTGGGTTTGTTGATCTGGAGAAAGCATTCGATCGGGTTCCACGCAAAGTATTGACATGGGCATTGAGGAAGTTAGGAGTGGAGGAATGGTTGATCAGAGTAGTGATGGCAATGTACAAAAGAGCGCGCACAGCTGTAAGGACGAAGGACGGGAACAGTGGTGAGTTTGAGGTGAAGGTGGGAGTGCATCAGGGGTCGGTACTAAGTCCACTACTATTTGTAGCTGTGATGGAGGTGCTGGCTCAGAACGTAAAGGAGGGTTTACCGTGGGAGTTGTTGTATGCAGATGATCTGGTGTTGATTGCGGAAAGTATGGATGGACTGAAGGAAAAGATGAACACGTGGAAGGAATGTATGGAGACAAAAGGTCTGAAGGTGAATATCGGAAAGACGAAGGTGATGGCAAGTGGTAAAGCATGTGGTGAGGTGGAAAGAACTGGGAAGTGGCCCTGTGCTGTGTGTAGGAAGGGTGTCGGAGTGAACTCCATTCAGTGTACAATGTGCGCTGAGTGGGTTCATCAAAAATGTAGTGGTCTGAGAGGGTCATTAACCAGTGTGGCAGCTACATTCAAATGTAAGGTGTGCACAGAGGGAGCTGCAGATGGAGGAAATGTTGAGTTGGATCTTGGAGACGGTGTGAAGCTGGAAGGTGTGAAAACATTTTGCTACCTCGGAGACATGCTGAATGGAGAAGGTGGATCAGACTCGGCAACGGTTGCTCGAGTGAGATGTGCATGGAAGAAGTTTCGGGAATTGAGTGGCGTGCTGATGATGAGGGGAGTGTCGTTGAAGCTGAAGGGAAAGGTGTATGCTGCATGTGTGAGAAGTTTTATGATTTATGGGAGCGAGACATGGGTAATGAACGTAGAGCAGCAACGAAGGTTGGAAAGGGTGGAAATGCGAATGGTTCGACGGATGTGCGGAGTATCGTTGAGAGAGAGGAAGACAAATGATGAATTGCGAAAGATGATGGGAATAGAGCCTGTGATTGATGCTGTGAAGAGGAACAGGTTGAGATGGTTTGGTCATGTGTTGAGGAAGGATGAAAGTGACTGGTTGAGAAGAGTGATGGAAATGAATGTTGAAGGAAGTAGAAGACGGGGAAGACCGAGAAAGACTTGGCTAAAGATGGTGGAAGAAGAAATGCGGGCAAGGGGGTTAACAAGGAGAGATGCAGAAAATAGGGCAAAATGGAGAAGATTGTCATGGTGACCGCAAGGCTAACCCCCGCTCAAGCAGGGAAAATGGCCTTTAAAATGCATGTTGTTGTTGTTGAGGGAGTTTGGTCCAGAGGTGGGAGAAAAGAGGAATGAAGGAGTGAAGGTGAGCAGAGAGTCTTGATTTTGGCAGTTTAACCATAAGAGGGTTGCAGGCAGATCTTGTGCGACCTGTAGGAATATTTGTGGGACAGAGCCCAGAGAGAGCTGGGGGAGCAAGGCCATAGAGGAGTCGGTAGAAGACGGAAAGACCACCAACCTGCCTGCGGCGAGTAAGTGAAAGGCCCTCGGAGATAGCGTCATCGCGGGAGATTCCAATGATTCTGAAATGATGAATTCTGAAATTCTATGAATACCATCAAGTTTAGTTAGGCTTTAAGCTGTCTAGTAATTGCGCCAGAATTTGGGAGATTTCTGGTTGCCTCTGGATATATGTTAATCTAGCAGAGGGTTATCATAGGTTTGGTCGATGTGTGGAGTATCGTTGAGAGAGAGGAAGACAAATGATGAATTGCGAAAGATGATGGGAATAGAGCCTGTGATGGATGCTGTGAAGAGAAACAGGTTGAGATGGTTTGATCATGTGTTGAGGAAGGATGAAAGTGACTGGTTGAGAAGAATGATGGAAATGAATGTGGAAGGAAGTAGAGGACGGGGAAGACCGAGAACGACTTGGCTAAAGATAGTGGAAGAAGAAATGCGGGCAAGGGGGTTAACAAGGAGAGATGCAGAAAATAGGGCAAAATGGAGAACATTGTCATGGGGACCGCAAGGCTAACCCCCGCTCCAGCAGGGAAAATGGCCTTAAAATGCCCGTTGTTGTTGTTGTAGCAGAGGGTTATCACTGTTAATGTTCTCTCTCTGAACATACCAGTATACTGTAGATACGAGTATAAATGGGAAACCAGAGTGAAAGGGTTGAGGAATGGGAGAAGAGGAGCGAGTCATTACTTGCTTGCATTACATGCACATTGCTGTTTTTGAGTGCTGCATTTTACTTGTCAAATAAGTACAAGTATGGACGACAGCCACTGCCGGCTTGTCCATCAACCATGAAATAACCTTTGGGTATTGTGACATCAAGGGGTTTGTGACATGTCGGGGATTGATGTTCCCATGGGCGTGGTGCTAACTCACGCAAGTGTTACACTTGGGTGAGTCGTGAGCTGGTCCTCACATCTGGTAACTGTCCTGTGGTGCTACCGAGACTATATACGGACGGTGGGGTCAGTCGTCATCCCTTTGCACAGCGAAGTTAATCCGAGTGCGCTGTTAGGAAAGTTTACTACACCTCGCACGCAAAGTGAAAAGCGAGGTCAAGCAATTTCTTCATGTCCACCATCTGGCTGTATGTTTTATTACTTTACAAGTGAATAAAAAAATTTATGCTAAATTTAAAAGGCAATGTAGGGATGACAAACTACAGTCTAAAATAGGTCCTAAACAAGATAGGGATGATGTTGCTTTAGAGCAGTGGTTCCCAACCTTTTTGTACTCGCGACCCCTTTCTCAAAACCCCGAAACACACGCAACCCCCCTGCCATCAGCTGTTTCAGTTTTACAAATTTTTCTGAGAAGGAAAAGGGAAGAAAGAGAAAACAATCATTAATTCATCAATTTTTTACAAATTTTACTCCAATATTCCTTGCACATTATAAAATTCGGGTAATTTTAGTTCGTTAGTCAAACCAAGCTCATCATTTTTTCTCACTGCCATCCATCGTCACAATCCATGATCGTCTTCACTAACATGTCATCTCTCCAACCTAGCTAGTGGGATGGTTGGGGTTGCATCTGAGCAGCGAGTCTTGGAATTCGTGGCGGGGTGTTTGTCAGAGCCAATCTCATGTCATCCTCGACATCCAATCTGTTCCTGGTCTTCGTTTTGATGTGGACGAGGGTAGAAAATCCGGCCTCGCAGGGGTAGGTGGAGGCAAATGGAAGAAGAACACCTAAGGCCAGCATGCTGACTTTGGAATATGATTGATGCATAGCGCACCAGAATTGAGTCACCGATTTCTCCTGGAACAGGTCACGTGCCGGAGAGTCGTTCCGTAGATCCAATAATTCATCTTGGACTTCGTCGGGGAGTCTGGATACGTCAAGTGTAGCAGAGAAAGGGTTTCTTACCAGTGCCACCTCTTCTCCTGTGAGCTCAGGGAAGTATCGCTGGAATTCCTTTTCTAGGGACTCAAGGTGTCCGGTAATCTCATCCTTCAGGAACTGATCTAGTTCGCCCTCAGACTCATCCATCACTCCGCAGTTTTTCAAACATGGCGATGTTCCCAAGATTGACTTTCCGACGCCAGTTCTGCAGTTTGGATATGAAGGCCCGTAGATTGTCTTGAAATAGGAGAACGTGTGTTTCCTTTCCCTGAAATTTCAAATTCAGCTTGTTCAGCTGGTCGAAAATGTCCGCCAAGTACGCAAGAACGCAACCCGTTTATTCCACGTTTCATCCTCGAAGGGAGCCATAAGATCTCTCTTTTCTTGCACTTCCAGAAAGAACCTGATTTCGTCTTTCAGCTCGAACGATTCACAACGTTCCCTCGCGACAACCAGTGTACATCTGTGTAGAAGATAAGGACCTCATGATCAGCATCCATGTCTTTGCAGAGTTATTTGAATAGACGAGTGTTGAGTGTTGAGTTGAGTGCCTTCACGTAATTCACAATTTTGATCACAGAATCGAGCACTTCCCGCAGAGTGCAGGAAGCGTCTTACTGGTGAGAGCATATCGGTGGATCATGCAGTGGATGCACCTTAGTTTGGGGAGCCAGCTCCTTCACTCTTGTCTGGAATCCTGACTTCGATCCTAGCATAGCTGGTGCTCCGTCCGTACAAACCCCGCACACGTTTCCCCATTGCAGACCTTCGGTATGAAAAAAGGTAGAGGTCTTTTCCATGACGTCAACAGCTTTTGTAGTGGTTTCAAGTGGAAGCGCACTACAGAAGAGGATTTCTTCTTTGATGTCATCTGAATGAATGTACCTCACGAAGACAAGCAACTGAGACCATGAACTCACATCCGTTGATTCGTCGAGTTGAAAGGAGAACAACGGAGAATCTTTGATTTCATCCAAAACCTGCTCTTTGACATCCATAGACATATGAGAAATACGCCTCTGAAGAGTATTATTCGAGAAAGATACTTGCTGCATCTTCTTCGCGCTGGCTTCCCCGAGAATGAGCTTCACCATCTTCAACATGCAGGGTTTGATAAGTGTCTCCAATGGTGTGAGGCTTTTTGTGTTTGGCAATTTCTAACGCAACTTCATATGAGGCCCCCACTGCTGCTGCACTATGTTGCTGAAACCCACTAGCATCGAGCTTTTGACATTTGAGAAGAAGCTCATGGCGTTTGAAGAACTCCAAATCCTTCTCTGCGTGTTCCGGATGCTTCGTCTCTAGGTGACGCTTGAGTTTCGAAGGTTTCATCGACTCCGCACTCAGGACAACATGGCACAAGACGCATTGTGGTTTCTCGACGCCGTTGTTGGCGAGTACTGTGGTTAAGCCAATGTTGAGGTAGTCTTACGAGTATTTGTGCCTTTTAGCCATTGCTTCAGATCTGTAAATACAAAAACCCGGAATAGACTATGTTCATCTCATATCGGCAACACATTGAAAAGAGCGAGCGAAAACTATAGCCAACTCCACCAGCACAACATTATGTTGTGTGTTCTAGGTATCAGCGAAATGAAAGTTTTGGTAATGTTCCCTTCTCCCAAGGCTACCAAGTTCTCCCAAGGCTTCTCGACCCCTCAGCCCACCCTCCGCGACCCCCTGGCAGGGTCGGGACCCACAGGTTGGGAACCTCTGGTTTAGAGAGTAGCTAATAGTATTGCCATAACATAACAATCTGGACATCACTGCCTCATTTACACTTCATCATTTATTGCTTCAAGCTTCTACAAACACTCCACTGGTTACAACAGTACTTGATTACTCCTGTAGTGTAGCCACATACTGAGACTCTACAAATTAGCAGCCCAAGTACAATGTTATAATATCAGTACATGATCATCAACTTCTTACAAACTGCATGGACATCTCCAATAACAGCATTCTATAATTATCTGCATTTGTGATTGGTTACTCTAAGTTGATAATGAACGATCGTCTTAAGGCCATTTTTCCCCGCTAGAGCGGGGGTTACCCTTGCGGGCCCCATGACAATCATGGTTCCCTGTTTGAGGCAATGTTTTTATGGCCTGATGCCCTTCCTGACGCCAACCCTTCGTCACGCTCTTACGATGCGCAGGGATACAGTGTGCCTATTCTGAATCGGGGTACACACCGTGATCATTCATCCCAGCAAGCTGGTACTCAATTTGCCGACCTCGGAAGGATGACAGGCTGAGTCAACCCCCCTGGCGTTAATTCAGCGATCGACCGGGATTCGAACCCAGGATCCTAGGATCCCAAGCCGGCACCCTAACCGCTAAGCCAATGCCAGGCTAAAACTATTCTATTGACAGGCTACTGTTCTACTATTGATAAAAACAAAGAAAAGTAGGAAAGACAACTAAAGTTGCAAGAAGTCCCTGAAATTATATAGCAGCTTCTTATACTTATGCAGAAATTAAATATAGGAGCTTCTAATACTTTTAGCTCGTGTTACGTGTTCCTCCCCGACCTTCTGGTCTCGGTATACCACCGAACCCCGAGAGGAGTCACGGCAGAAAGAATAGTTATTCAGTGTCAAAATCAATCACAAATGAAACAATCAAATCAATAAGGAAAGCACACCAATCGTTGTCAACGAACAAATAATATATTAAAAGCACACAAGAAGAACCATACAACAATGGTGGCAACAAGGTTAAAAGGGCGTTCCGGTAGTTAATTCCATAAAGCATCCATTGAAGGACACGATAAAACCCTTGTTCAGTAGTTTATATCTTTATTATGTGTTTTAGGGTAAGGCCTTGTCTTCCATTAACATGACACTCCATTGCACCAAGTGAAAAAGATAGATTCCCTTCATTCCCATTCCCAAAAACCTCCATTTCCCCTTTCGTCAATTGCCATTCGCATTGCCAACCAACAATTGCCGCCATTGGCCACGAGGTAGGGTTGGGGAAGAAAGGCGGGTCCCCACCTCGTCATAGAGGGGAGGAGTGAATCAGCCCCACTCAACCAACCACGAACAAGGGGTTGGACTTGGAGAGGGTGTGGAGAGAAACATCAAGGAGGTTCGCGAAGGTTGAGGGGCGGGGCCTATATAACCCGCCGCGGGACGTTCCCCAGGGAATGAGCTTTTACTGAGATGAGAGATGAGCTATGACAAGAGCTGAGTTGTGAGGTCCAAGAGAAGATCATCCAGGGAAGCACAAAGCCTGCTATTCGTCGCCTTGCTCGCCAGCAGCAGCATCCACAGCAGCAACAACACTCGACAGCCGTTTGGGGCCTGGACGGCGGTTTTGAGCAGGGCCGCGAAGGAACGGCGGCTGCTAAACGCGCCGATCGTGCTGCCGGACCCATTGGACTTTCCTCTCCTTCCAGCCATTCCTGCCTTTCCATCCTCTTGTGTACGTGAGTTTGTTTTGTTTGTTCTGTCCTGGGTATTTAATTAAGCTTGTATAAGGAATTTGCACTGTGTCTCTAAAAGCTTCTGTATATTATTTTATTATCTTTCCTTCTCCTTGGTTACTTTGAGCCTGTAAATAGTAATAAATAGTAATTGTATTTCAAACCTTTTTTGGCCTTCGTCTTCTTCTTCTTCACATCCGTGTCGTCTTTGTCTTTTCCCCTATTGAGTATCTGTGGCGCGATACGGCCAACGTTGGGTGAATCGGGGAAACTGTTAAGTCGCGGGGCCTCCGCTCGGCAAACATAACATCCTTAACCGCGAACCGTAACAACATATCTATATATATATATACAGTATATATATATATATATATATATATATATATAATATATATATATATATATATATATATATATATATATATATATATATATATATATTGTTGTGGATATGAGAATGTTTTTTTTTTTTATTGTTGTGTAATGAATTGTGGTAAAATGTCACCCTCCTTCCTGCATTTGTTGTTGTATAAAGGTCAAAGGGCGTTCCCGTAGTTAATTCCATAAAGCATACACGAAGGACACCATATATCTTTGTTGACAGTTATTTCCTTATTATGTGTATTAGGGTAAGGCCTTGTCTTCCATTAACATAATACTCCATTGCACTTAATTACATAAGATAGATCCCCTTTCAATTCCCTCAAAGCCTCCATTACCAACTGCATTCCCCTTTTTGCATCCTTTGCCGACTGAATTGGGCGGTTTGCTGCAATTGCCGCCATTGAACATGTGCTCGGGTCGGGGAAGAAAGGTGTGTCCCCACCTCGTCATAGAGGGGAGGAGTGAGTCAGCCCCACTCAACCAACCAAGAACAAGGGGTTGGACTTGGAGAGGGTGTGGAGAGAAACATCGAGGAGGTTCGCGAAGGTTCAGGGGCGTGGCATATATAACCCGCAGAAGACGCCCCCACCTCAGACGAGTCCTGAAAAAAGCACGCGACGTCCACACAGCGGCAGGAGCAGACGATTGAGGCAGCAGATGAGTTCGGAGAAGTGCGGGGAAGCCTTTGACAGAAGTGCGAAACAGAAGCGCGGGGAAGCCTTGACAGAAGTGCGAAACAAGAAGTGCAACGAAAGAGTTGCGCCCCACCAGTAGTTTTGGCTCCACCAGCAGTTGACTCCACTAGGCCGCTTCGACCCGTTACCCCGCGGGAGCCAGATTGCGGTAGCATCGGTGGCCGTCGAGGTCCAGCCCGACGTCCCGTGCGGGATCAAGCCCGAACCATCTGCCCCAGCTGAACCTTCCCATTCCTCCTTCCAGCATTCATTCCTGCCATTCCATCCTTCTTGTGTACGTGAGTTTGTTTTGTTTGTCTTGTCCCAGGGAATAAGTTAAGCTTGTATAGTTAAGCTAGTATTTTCACTGTGTCACCTGCTTTTTCCATTTTCCCTGTATATAACCTTGACTGCTCCTTTTGCTTTAGTGTGTGTAAATAATAAATCCTGTTATTCTTCTGTACGTCTTCTTCTTCCTCTTTACATTCGGTCGCTTTAGAGGTTTCCATATTGAATATCTGTGGCGCGATTTTGGCCAACGTCCAGGAATCGGGTTAGTCGGGGTAACTGTTAGGGCCACGGCGCCATCCGCTCGGCAAAACAACATCCTATCCGCGGTCCGTAACAATATATATATATGTATATATATATATATATATGTATATATATATATATATATGTATATATATATATATATATATATGTATGTATATATATATATATATATGTATGTATATATATATATATATATATATATATATATATATATATATATATATATATATATATATATATATATATATATATATATATGTATGTATATATATATATATATATATATATATATATATATATATATATATATATATATATACACAAAGAATTAAGTTAAGCACCCCCCCCCGTTTTTTTACAACCTCGCACATTACAAGTTTGTTGTCGTCAAAACAGTGTAATATACCCATGATATTGCTATATTTTCTGGAGAAGTGATATTATGGTCACATAAAAACATAACAATCATGCCGTTTTCAATATTTTATTCTGAATAATTTAAGGTGAAATTTTTTGGGAATTTTAGGCATATTTTCACCTCAATTTAAGTATGGAGCTATAGGTCCATCACGGACAGTGTGGATGACGTTTATGTTTTCTAACGTACAGTCATTGTTCTGAGAAGACCTCTAGCGATCTTTGCGTCAATAACGTGTGTAGGACCCACGTGATCGGATCACTGACTCAACCCTACGTCTCATAGACCCTGTAAGCCGTCGTATGCGTTGCTGTGGCAGGTTGTTCCATTCCCGATGTAATGCACGTTCCAATTCATCCAGATTGGCTATTGGAGGGACCATCTTCGCAATTTGTCGTCCCAACATGTCCCAAACGTGCTCGAGGGGGTTCAGGTTCAGGACAGGATTAGGGGGTGCTTAACTTAATTCTTTGTGTAGGGGTGCTTAACTTAATTCTTTGTGTATATATATATATATATACAGTATATATATATATATATATATATATATATACAGTATATATATATATACAGTATATATATATATATATATATATATATATACAGTATATATATATATATATATATATACAGTATATATATATATATATATATATATATATATATATACTGTATATATATATATATATATATATATATATACTGTATATATATATATATATATATATATATATATATATATATATATATATATATATACACAACTATATATATATATATATATACACACAACTATGGGGGCAAACCTTTAACGTTTATTAATCAATATGTACATTCTCAGAACCGCAACAATATATATATGTATATATATATCAGTCACTATGCGACCTTCATATCATCAGTGGAGAACCGCCAGCAAGGTGTCCCATACAGCTGCTGCTGCACCTTGCTGGGAGCGATACGCACCACCTGCCACGCGGTGACGTTATCTCTGGTATCCACTCATCATATGGAGTCGACCTGGTTGCGGTTGGGAGTTACTAATAATGGTATCTGTAATCTGGTTCTCCAACCTAATGAGCAGACAACATGACGTCATCGCCATGCACGTCCGCCTTGCCTGCAAAGTTCCAGAGGAACCATCTAGCAGTGCGTCATTACGGATTATAAATACAGATATATATATATATATATAAATCAATGCTATAAGACATTTTAAATCTTTACTCAATAATCTGTTTTTGGAAGATAGTTTCAATTTGATGGTACAATACTTGTGCACTGGTGCAAACAATAGGGCCATTATAGTTGTAAAAACACCAGCATTTACATGTTCTTGACTTTATTATTTTCACCAGTATCTTGACATGTTTTGGATTTTGAAATCTTCCATCACAATCTTAGCCATCAATTCCTCTCCTAAAGAAGTTCACCAATCTCTATGATTGAGGACCAGGAAGCTCAATGATAAATTGCAGTTTTGTTTTCTGTGCATGTGAAGATTATTTTTCAGCAATAAACAAGTGGCAACCCTCACTGACTGCTTGGACTCTGGGGACAACATCAGGAAGCAGATTCTTCACCTTATTTGGTGCAAGGTTGGTGAAAAATTCTCACTTATTTCCTTTGATGGTGAAGTGGAGATGGAAGCAGCAGCAGCTGTATGGGACACCTTGCTGGCGGTTCTCCACTGATGATATGAAGGTCGCATAGTGACTGATATAAAAACCGAAAGGGTCACAGAGTTACAAGTGTATGGAAAGCCTCACTGCGTTGCCCTGATGAAGCCCCAACAAGGGCGAAACCAGGTCGGTAACTGTGAGTTTTGCATGCACTTGTGACAGTATCTGTATTTATAATCCGTAATGACGCACTGCTAGATGGTTCCTCTGGAACTTTGCAGGCAAGGCGGACGTGCATGGCGATGACGTCATGTTGTCCGCTCATTAGGTTGGAGAACCAGATTACAGATACCATTATATATATATATAGTATACACACATATATATATATATATATATATATATATATATATATATATATATATATATATATATATTGTTGCGGATATGAGATTGGCCTCCATCCATATCCGCTTGTAAATATTCCCCTATTTCCTCCATACTTCCCAACTATCCCCAATCCCCCATTCCCTAGTCCCATTTTCTGTAAACAACACTCTGTAGACCCGACCTTCCCCTATTTCCCCCATTAAATGTCGCATCCAGGTCCACCGCATCTCACGTAGACAACTATAGGACATCTTGCTAGTTATTCTTAGTCTATGTCAGTTAAGGACTCGTTTCCATTAATTCTGACTCTTCGTTGCACCAGAATGTGATTGTATGGCACCGTTAGGAAGTTTAGGACCTCCCAATACCTCCCCGCAGCTCTTCCTCACGGTTCAGCAACAACAACAACAACAACAACAGCAACAACAACGGCGGCGGCGCGGGGAGTGCGCGTCCTCACTCCGGCTTGGTTAGCCGCCATCGAACATGTGCTCGACGGGGTTACCACGTAGGGGCTCGCTGTCAGCTCCTCGTCAAGGGCGGAGCCCGGTAACCCCCCGCACCCAATAGAAGCGGCGGACCGATCCCATCTGGGGCGGAGCCAACGAGCCGAGGGCGTGTCACTCCCCGCTGAGCATGCGCAGGAAGAGGGAGGTGACGTCAGATGCGCGCTGGACTTGAAGCAAGAGAGACGCCACCTCCGAGGCTGCAATACCTCCCCGCATCTCTGGACTGGACCGTGCTTGATTCTGCCCCTGAGCCAAGGTGCACCTTGTGCTATCGACTGCCTGTCCTTCCCTGCCATCAATCCCTGTGTAAGTCAGTCTTGTTCCGTTTGTCTGTGGTCTGTCTGGGATAGATAAGATTGTGTCTAAGTGCCTATCTCTTCTGTGCTTTACCTCTTACCTTGTAAACTACCCCTTTTCTCCACCACCAATTATATCCTCCTCCGGAGGTCTTGAGAACTGTACCCCTTGTGTCGTTTCATTTATCCCAGCCATTGTGTCCTTTCCTTCATTGATTTAGCATAGCGCGATTTGGTCAACGTCGGGTGGAATCGGGTAAACTGTGCGAACACGGCGGCCATTCCGCTCGGCCCATCATAACATCTTAATCCGCGTGTCCGTAACAATTGGTGTCGGGAAGTGGGATTGGACCCGAAGCGCGCTTCACGCGCTCGAAATTATTAACGGCGAAATTTGATTTTGTTTTACAAAAATAAAAACCCGAATTTTGAAAGTCGCGCTATGGCAGATCAAGACGGCTGGGTTCCGGTAGAGGAGAGTGAGGCAGGGTCGATCCAGGACCAAATTGAGGGACATGAGGAGAGCGAAGCAGTGAGGGCGGCAGGTTCGCAAAATGGCGTCCTCGCGCACGAGGTTGCGGGCGCGCAAAATGGCGCCTCGCACATAGCTACGGCGGCCGCACCCGCTGCACAAGTGGGAGGGATGGCCCAAATGCAGGCCCTCATGGAGCAATTTATGGTGCAAATGCAGGCGTCCCTCAAACTGCAGAGTGAGCAATTGGGGGTAATGGGGAACCGGATGGATGCTCAGGGTGAGCGATTGGAGGGCCAAATGGGGGTAATGGGGTCCAATAGCGAGAAATTGAGGGAGGACATGGGGTCCAATAGCGAGAAATTGAGGGAGGACATGGGGGCCAATAGCCAACGGTTAGAACAAAGGATGGGGGCCCAGATCGGAGGGTTAGGGAGTAGAATAGAGGGATTAGACAATAGATTAGGGGAAATACAGGAGGGGTTAATGGGGGTAGAAAACAGAATGGCCGTTCAGGAGAATCAAATGGAAGGGATGAAAAAGGGGTTAGAGGGGTTAGAAAACAGTATGGAAGGCAAATTGAGGGACATGAGGGACCAAGCGGAAAGGGAAGTTAAACAAATGGGGCAGCAGATAGAAGGGGTCAGAATGGGGGTAGAAACTAAATTGGATGCTCACAGGGAGGAAATGGAGCAGATGAGGGTGGCATCTGGGCAGGAGATGCAAGTGATGGGAGAAGAGATCAGAAGAGGTGTGAGTGAGGAGGTCGGAGGAGTGCGCGAGGTGGTGAGGCACTGTAAGGAGCGCATGGAGAAGGAGGTGAGAAAGGGGACTGTAAAATTGCAAGGTGGTATAGAGGAGTTGACGCTGGGAGTAGAACAACTGACAGTGGGACAAAAGGAGTTGGGGGACCAGGTAAAGAAGAACACAGTGGTAATAGAGGGTTTAAAATCGACACAGAAGGAGATGAAAAAGGACGTAGGGGTAATTAAAAAAGAGTGTCAGACGGTACATGAGGACCTGACGAGGAAAATGAACAAGGTGGTAGAGGTGATGGAGGTTAAAGAGCGAGAGGTGCGGGAGCACATAGAAAAAAATAAGGTGGAGTTAGAGGAAGAACTTAAGGGGGCGCACGAGGAGATGAAGGAGGTGAAGCAGAAATTAGAAGAAGTGGAAGAAGGGGTGAGCGAAATTAAGAAGCGACGGAGAGAGGATAAGAAAGAGATAAAGGAGGAAGTAAAAGAATTGGTCCAAAGTCTGTGTTCGGATCGTGATGATGTGCTCATTAGCCGGATGAGGGATTCGCAGGTGATGGAGGAGAAGCGAAGAGAAAGAGGACCCGGTGTAAGTGGTGACCAATATGGTCGTGCGTATGATGCGCCAGGTGATTTAATAAGCTTGGGGGTCGAGATAGACCCGGATGTTCGTGAGAGGCCGAGAGTGAGGTGTATGGCTGGTCCGGAGGGTATGGAACGAGGGTGCGAGCGAGAGGGTCCGGTGATGGGAGAGGTGCGAGGTGTGAGTGAGCAAGGTTGTGGTGGTGTGGAATGGGTAGCGGGTTGCGGAAGTGTGACCCATGCATCGACACCAACAGGGGTAGTTTTTAGAGGGACAGGGGAGGCACGGGAGCCCCTTGGGGGTAATGTACTGTGGGGGCCCGGCCGGTTCGGCCCCGCGCTGACCCCGCAAGGGGCGACGCACGGGGTCCGGCAGGCGGGCAACGACTCGCATACGAGGTGGTCCCACAAGGTCCCACTCGCGCCGTATGACGGCAAGAGTGATCTACGCGCGTACCTGGCGCAGTTTGACTGTGTGTGTAAGGGCAACGGTTGGGGTGAGGACGAAGGTGGAGTACACCTGGTGGCCGCATTGCGCGGCACGGCGGCGGAGGTGCTGACGGCATTACCACCGGGTGCTCTCACCCTGCCAGCCCTCCGCGACGCCCTAATTAATCGATTCGGCATTGAACAGCAGAGCGAGCTTGTTAAAGCTCAGCTCGCGCTGCGAAAACGCAAGCCCCAGGAAGCCATCGGGGAACTTGCCCACGACATTCGCCGCGCAGTGGGGATCGCACATGCTAGCATGGCAGCGGATTCCCGGGAAAGCCTGGCGCTGGACCATTTTATCCAGGCCCTCCCGGATATTGAGCTCCGGCAACAGCTCGCCATGTGGCGCCCGCAGACTCTGAGCCAGGCGGCTGACGCTGCGGCCCGTTGGGAAGCAGCGAGGCCCCTGGCCCGGGGGAGCGAGCGTCACGCAATGGCGGTCCGCCAGGTGGGACCCCCGATGGAGGGCGGACCCCTTAGGGGGCCCGCCCCCGACGTGAGTCCTGACCTGGCGGGCATGGTCCGGAGGCTGGTGGACCAGCGCCTGGCGGGACCTGGACCATGGCAGGCGGCCCCGGAGGTGGCCCGCGGTGGACCACGAGCGGGTAATCCAATTCGGACCTACAGGGGGGGGGAATTTGGAATTCTGGAGACAAGCACCTTATCAGGTGAGGTGCTATACTTGCAACCATCTGGGTCACCTGGCGCGGCACTGTCGAGCCACGCGCCGGGATGATCCGCGGCGGTTGAGGTCCTTAACTCCGCCCAGGGGGGAGCGGGTTTGCGGACCCCAGACACCCCTCCGCCAGACCCCGGGAAACTAGAAGGCCTTACACCGGCGAGCAGGCGCCCCCGTGGATTGCCTCGGCTTTAGATGCCGAGGCGGGACCCAGTACCTCTGAATAAGGGGGGCTTATTAGTGCCAGAGGACTGGGGGATCGATGAGCGATGGCCCGGTGGGAAAGGGTGGCATCCCTGCCACCCTTCCCATGAGGGGGGCAAAGGAGCACTAGCTTATGGGGTGTATGGCAGTGAAAACTAGCCCGGGTGGGTTAGGATATTGTGTGTAGGGATCTAGCGAAGATGACATTAGGTAACGTTAAGGTTAGTTAGTGACAAGGATACCTGTAGAGGGGACGCAGGTAGATTAGAGTGGATGATAATGACGAGGGAGCGCAATAGTTTAAAGGGACGACTGGGAAGCGCAAGTTTCAGAGGGGAGTAGTTAGATGAGATGATGCTGTGTGAGAACTGAACAGGTGTATGGAGCAGTGTATGAGTAGGGAGTGTTGTGGATCAGCGCGAATGCGCTTGGGGGAGAGAAGGGTGCAGGCGGCACCAAGTATGAGAGCACAGGTGTGCAAGTACAGGTGTGTGGAATATATGGAGCAGAGAATGAGTGGTGTGGAGAGAGTTGGAGTAAGTGGTACGGAGTGGTGTGCATGGTGCGAAGGTGTGAATGGGGGAAGAGTGGACCCCCATCACGAATACCCGGGGCAGGTAGTGTAAGTGTTAGGTAGAGGGTATAGGTAAATTGTGGGTGGATATTGGCATTTGTGGTGCGGATGCAGAATGGTATTGTGGATGGGTGCATTAGTGTTGTGGAAATGGCTGGGCGTGTAGCCTGTTAGTGTGTGTAGTTGGTTTGGGCACTCCACCACTGTGAGGATGTCGGCCAGGTGAGGCCGCAGGTGGGCTCTGGGAGCCGTTAGTGTCAGTGGGTGCCTGAGGATCCCGGGTGTGGATCGGGCAGCCCGTGCCAGAGAGGGCACTGAGGGGGTGAGAGTGCGAGAGGGCCTTCCCCAGTTAGTTAGGTTAGGGTGAGGAGCAGGTAAGCTCGGGTGGCAACTACAGTGGTGGAGGTGTGCAGGTGGGTAGACCTGCTGGGAGAGCTACATGTCACAGCCCAGAAATTGTGCAAGGGCACCGGGAGATGAATCGGGGGAGTGAGACCCCAAATTGAGAAGCACCACAGTTTGGTCAATGGGAATTGGTTTTTAGAACCCATAGTGTAAGTTGGCCAATGGATTGGCAGGGAAAGACCCCGGGTAATGTAAAGCTGTTAAAGTCATTTAGGAAATAGTTAGGATTGATGAACCTGTCGCACCATACGCAGCCACTTACCTGAGGTGATGATGATGACTCCACACCTGTGTTTCTTTGTTTTGTGTTGCAGGAAATGAGAATTGCTGTGTGGATTTGTGAGACGCATCACCACGTGGATAAGACATTGGGGTGATTCCATCTCTCCCTCCTTCGGAGGGACTGATGACGAATTGGTGATGGCAAATTTTGATGTTGAATTGGAGATGGCAAATTTTGATGAGAGTTGGAAATGGCAAATTTGATTGGTTAGGAGGGAGAGAAGACGAATTTGGTTTATGGGAGGAACGGGGAAGACAGTACGGACGTTTGTTGATGTGTAAAGTAGATGTTTATGGGTAGTGTTGTGTTTTGTGGATACAGTAAGGGGTAAGGGAGGGGCAATGTAGGTTACCTGGTGGGGGGGGGGGGGGGGGCGTACGGTAGGAACGTACCTGTCTCACCTGGTTCCCATGTGCCCCCAGTGTGCATTACCTTGTATTGCGTGCACTTTTGCGCCCTTACCACCTTACTCACTTGTCTTCTTTTGTCTCCCACCTCCGAGGATCTGGCTTTGGGGCGGAAAGAGAGGAGAGAGAGGTGCTGGCTCCGCAGTTGTGGGCCTGTACTTTCGCTGCTTGCTGCCTGGATCGATACACCATATGGACCGCAATTTTTGTGGCCGCCCACCATGGACCGCAGTTCTTTTGCGGGCAAGCACCACCCGTTGATGGACCTCTGGGTCAACGTGGCACCTATGCCATACAGGTGAACCACTTTTAGTTGGCCCCCCTAACGGCCACAATTTAGAAATGGACGCGGTTGGCGCCTTTCTTTATTCCTAAAGAAGCCAGAAGGCCAAGTGCACTCCATGAAGGCAAGACCAGCGGCAGAACATCGGCCGGCTGCGACACCACCGGTGACCATGGACACTTGATTGTGCATTATTGTTGAACACTTTATTGGTGCACCGGATGGTGCTGACTGTGTGTATGGGGTGGTGCTTTTGGTGCTTGGACGGGGTGCTCTGCACATTATTAAAGGCCGTAGGGCCACAGGGCACTCGTGGGTTGGTGTATCGATGCTGGCATGCGTGCTCTCTCTATGCATAACATCTGCATGTGTTCCTCAAAGAACAGGTCCTGGATCGTAGTGTAAATATCAGTCTTGTGTAAATAATGCTCCCTACCGGCTGTATGTTTAGTTTGAGAATGCTTTCCGCGATTCGGTTATCCTGTGGGTGTGTTTCTGTGAGGAGAAGGGTGCAACGGCGCAGGGGGACATATTTACTCATTTGTGAACATCTGTAAAACTGTCGCACTCAGGGTTGAGTTAATAGTAGAGGGAACTACATCTGAGTGCCACACTAACGTAGGTAAAAATTTATCGGGTCGGGACGCCCCGAGGTAGAGAAGGGTGCAATGTTGCGGATATGAGATTGGCCTCCATCCATATCCGCTTGTAAATATTCCCCTATTTCCTCCATACTTCCCAACTATCCCCAATCCCCCATTCCCTAGTCCCATTTTCTGTAAACAACACTCTGTAGACCCGACCTTCCCCTATTTCCCCCATTAAATGTCGCATCCAGGTCCACCGCATCTCACGTAGACAACTATAGGACATCTTGCTAGTTATTCTTAGTCTATGTCAGTTAAGGACTCGTTTCCATTAATTCTGACTCTTCGTTGCACCAGAATGTGATTGTATGGCACCGTTAGGAAGTTTAGGACCTCCCAATACCTCCCCGCAGCTCTTCCTCACGGTTCAGCAACAACAACAACAACAACAGCAACAACAACAGCAACAACAACGGCGGCGGCGCGGGGAGTGCGCGTCCTCACTCCGGCTTGGTTAGCCGCCATCGAACATGTGCTCGACGGGGTTACCACGTAGGGGCTCGCTGTCAGCTCCTCGTCAAGGGCGGAGCCCGGTAACCCCCCGCACCCAATAGAAGCGGCGGACCGATCCCATCTGGGGCGGAGCCAACGAGCCGAGGGCGTGTCACTCCCCGCTGAGCATGCGCAGGAAGAGGGAGGTGACGTCAGATGCGCGCTGGACTTGAAGCAAGAGAGACGCCACCTCCGAGGCTGCAATACCTCCCCGCATCTCTGGACTGGACCGTGCTTGATTCTGCCCCTGAGCCAAGGTGCACCTTGTGCTATCGACTGCCTGTCCTTCCCTGCCATCAATCCCTGTGTAAGTCAGTCTTGTTCCGTTTGTCTGTGGTCTGTCTGGGATAGATAAGATTGTGTCTAAGTGCCTATCTCTTCTGTGCTTTACCTCTTACCTTGTAATCTACCCCTTTTCTCCACCACCAATTATATCCTCCTCCGGAGGTCTTGAGAACTGTACCCCTTGTGTCGTTTCATTTATCCCAGCCGTTGTGTCCTTTCCTTCATTGATTTAGCATAGCGCGATTTGGTCAACGTCGGGTGGAATCGGGTAAACTGTGCGAACACGGCGGCCATTCCGCTCGGCCCATCATAACATCTTAATCCGCGTGTCCGTAACAATATATATGTATGTATATATATATATATATATATATATATATATATATATACACGTATATATATATTGTCGCGATCCCGCCTGTGAAATGTTTCCCATCACGGAATACGGACGTTAATGTCCGGGCTTCAAGTAGTCCACGGGGTGGACCAAGAGAACTCAAGAAACACAACTGTGTTTTAATCGGCCTCTAGGGGTAGGCGCGATGATTTATTGGCTCGATCACAAAACCATGAAAGGTAACAAAATGGAATAAACTGCACAAAGCCTGCAGGGACTGTCGGCAACAGACGCTCCAAACAGGACGCAGGTAAGATCACTCGCGGCTCCAATCGACGATCTCCGGGACTCGGAGGGTAACAGGATGGAATTCACCGCACAAGGCCGGCAGGAACGGTCGGCCAGCAGCTCCAACACGAAGCAGGCAATCACTCGCGGTTCCAATCTACGAGATCCGGGAATCCCTCGTTCTCTTCCGGAGTTACTCGCTCGTAAAATACAGAACGGTAAACGATCAGCCCAACTCGGCTGTCGTGAGGACTCAAGGAAAGCCCTTTTGAGATTTCCCACTCGGAGCCTTCGAGCCGCGTCCGTTGCATAAGATGGCGACCGCGCTCTCTGACCCTCCACCAATCGCGTGAGGCTCAAAGGAGGTCACGTCACGTCACGCGGTGGGCGGGGCACCAAATCTGGGTGAGAACAGGTGGTTTCACCGGTGGTTTCTCACAATATATATATATATATATATATATACACGTATATATATATATATATATATATATATATATATATATATATATATATATATATATATATATATATATATACATATATATATATATATACATTTATATATATATATATATATACTCATGTATATATACATATAAATATATATATATATATATATATACAGTGGTACCTCGGCTTACGAGTGCCCCAACGTACGAGTTTTTCGGGATACGAGCCGTCGCTCGGGCGGTTTGTTGCTTTGGGATACGAGCCGAGATCCGATGTACGAGCTCAAAAAATTTATTTTTTTGAATTTTCCGGTTGTGGCTTCCGGTTCCGGTCACGTGGTTATCTTGCCGTGAAAGCATCTCTGCTTGGATATAAAACACGCAATCGTCGAAATACATGAGCGAGGAATCTCCTTGCTCCAGCCGGTGACGTCATCGGCGGGGATCACCGCCTCCAGAGTGGCTGGTCACGTGACCGCCAAAGCGTGTCGCGCGTGCGGGTATAATGAGCTACACCTGTGGATCACGTGACCACGGAAGCACGCCTCGCTTGAGAGGCATGGCTTTCGGTTTGCGTTTTGCTTTATAAGGCGCGATAAATGGGCTTTTGAGTGTTAGCGGTTCATGGCGTTGACGGTTCATGACGGTTCATGACGGTTCATGGCGTTGACGGTCAAAAACCCATTACATCAATTTTACCAGGCACTGTACAGTAAGTACAGTGGACACCAAATGCACGGTGGAAGGCTAGAAGTAGAAGATCGTCCAAGACAAGTGAGAATAAGCCATACTTTGGAGATGACGTCATTCGCTGGTCCGATAACCAAAGATGTGGTATAAAAAACCAGGTGAGCTAACAATGCAGCAATGAAGGAATTCGGCCAAGGCACCGGCACACAACGACCTACCTACATCGAAAGACTCAATGCCAATGGTGACAGAAGCCAAGACGGCCGGCTTAAACACCGCCGAAAGACCACGGTGTACCAACTTACGATGCAGAACATCTTGCACTTAATATGATGACAACAGGTGCCATCCTCTGACGTACCATTACAGGTACAGGTACAGTACACGTGAGCACAGAGCAAAAGTTCACTGAAACCGAGATTAAGAAAAAAGAAAAAACACCTCGTGGTCCGTGCCCGATATCCGAGTTTCAATCTTTTCAAACACATGATGCTCTCGGTCACGGTATCTCCTGCGAGCTGCTTCTCCTTCAACCACACAAACAACAACTTCTCCATATCTTCATGGATAGAGGTCCGGAGCTTTGAAATAATCGTAACGCCCTTGGCTGGCGTTATAGCCTTTATGGACTCCTTCTGCTTCAAAATCGTACATATCGTAGAAGGAGTACGATCGTACTGCCTCGCCAAGTCGACAACACGCACACCTCACCTGGCATGCTCTTCTCCTCTGCTTAATAAAACCAGTTTATTTCTTTACATTCTCTTGTATTATGTACAGTATATACGAGGTCGTGCTTGTTTATACATTATTTGTTATTTATAAAGTACATTTTTGTTATTTAAAAGCACCTAACAAAAAAAATTGGTGTTTTTTTTTTGAGGCTGGAACGGATTAATAGCATTTCAATGCATTTGAATGGGAAAATTTGCTTTGACTTACGAGCGATTTGGCTTACGAGCTCCGTCACGGAACGGATTAAACTCGTAAGCCGAGGTACCACTGTATATAAATACACGTGTATATATATATATATATATATATATATATATATATATATATACACTCGTGTATATATATATATACAGTGGAACCTTGACTTACGAGTTTAATCCGTTCCGTGACCGAGCTCGTAACTCAAATTGCTCGTATCTCAAATCAAATTTCCCCATTGAAATGCATTGAAATGCTATTAATCCGTTCCAGCCCGCCAAAAACCACACCAATTTTTTTTTTAATATACAGTATATATAAAAATATCTCGCGCTTTATATTTCACCTGTATGCAGCATACAAGTTGGCAGGATGGCCTGGACTGGAGGTACGCACACTTGACTCTAAAGTCTAAACTGTCCAGCCTGGGTTTGAATCCCGACCCAGCTATAACCTGTCATGGGTGAATCACAGGCAGGGTGATTCATCAATGGGTGTACCGCTAAACTGGGCGCCCCGTTTGCGTCCCATTAGTTGTTGGATGTTAAGGATCTCACCGTGTTTTCCACAAAGAGAAGGCGAGCTATCGCCGGCACTCTGAACAAGTTGACGGCAGAGATACTGTACTTGCACGGCATGATAACCACGTGTCGCACGATCTCTTGTCATGGTCCACAAGATTATCACAGAGAGGTGCAGCTTCCAGCGTTTCGAGATCTGATCCAGGCCTATCCAACGAGACCGGTCCCAGCGTTCTAGGCCCGGTGGTTGTCTCAGACGGACCCGACAACGGCAGTGTTCGTTTTAACTCGATTCGATTCGAGCGCCGACGTGCCGGCGAACAAAACCGGTCATATCTTTTGAACGCGTGGCTCGATTTTTACAAAATAAACTTTTTCTTGAAGGTCTGAACCGTGCGCTCAAGACCCTGAGACCCTGAGAGAGCCGTTTTGCGCCGGCAAAGGCGCCTTGTGTGACGTGAGGACCACGTCGTGCTGCATAGATTATCATAAATTATCATATCATTATCGGCGGCGTTATATATCATTAGCGCTATACGACAGAGATACTGTACTTGAACGGCAAGATAACCACGTGACCGGGTGGCGAAAGCTCGTAACTCGGATCTCGGCTCGCATCTCAAAGCAATAAACTGCCAGAGTGACGGCTCGTATCTCGAAAAACTCGTAAGTTGGGGCACTCGTAAGTCGAGGTTCCACTGTATATATATATATATATACACTTGTGTATATATATATATATATATATATATATATATATATATATATATATATATATATATATATATATATATATATGTAGGGAGCTGTAATGCCCCTCCCCCTTTGTATATCCTTGCTGCTTTACCAATTACCAAGTATAACCAATTATATGTTTTGTTTTGACTGACTGCTGTACTCTTTTATAATACTCAGTCCTTTCTTGTGCATTGTGGATGTGTAATATCCTAATAAGGAGTTCTGTGTTTGTGAGCTCTTGGCCTGTGTGGGCACAATCTCTAGTTCCCCTTCCCTGGCCTTGGAGGCAACTGTTATCTCTCAGCCTCCCTCTAGACTTTGCCAATATCCTGTATTTGACACATTTATGAGTGTCCCCTCCTTTTGTACTTTCCTAACCAAGGTTTCTATACAGAAAGTTGTAAACATGTTGCCACATATGGCTGACCATCTCCTTATCTGAGTTAAACTATGAGTGGCCTTGATGAGCTTCCTCTAACTAACTGAACAACAGGATGGGACTATGGTGGGAGGGCCAATGAGCCCATTCTGTCTCTGTATCTTGTGAGCTAAAACCACACCCGATATTCCTTATATAAAGCAAGTTTAAATCGAATTACTTCAGAGCATCTTGTTGTAGTGTTGGTCATTTCATGTGAGCTTCCTGCTTCATTCTGTTTCTCCGCAAGCTTGTGTAATCGAGTTCTAATAAATATATCCGTTGCTCCTTTTCTGTGAGTCTTCTGAGTCCCAAGTTCTAAGTCTCAATCCGACAAGTGGTGGCAGCGGTGGGATCAGTCTGTGCAGTCCGGGACGCGGTCCCAGGCAAGTGAGTGGTGAGAGACCAGCTGGCAATTGATCCGGGTCAGGTGAGCTGTGGTTTTCTTTTGTTTTTCCTTTATAGCCTGGGGGTCAGTCCAAATTGTAACCCACTCTCTTGCTCGGGTGCCGTTTGTTCCGTTCC
Source organism: Myxine glutinosa (assembly GCF_964187855.1). Classification (NCBI taxonomy): domain Eukaryota; kingdom Metazoa; phylum Chordata; class Myxini; order Myxiniformes; family Myxinidae; genus Myxine; species Myxine glutinosa. The sequence continues at coordinate 130,398,153 of NC_136270.1, forward strand.
CTGCTCAAACCTGATCCACGAACCTAAATTTAAATACGGACCGCTTGGGTCCCGGAGCAACTGACTGTTTATGGACTCGTCAGGGTAACGTTACGTAAGGGAAAGTGCCCCATGTTGGGCGCCTGAGGGTAAGGAGTAATAGATCTCTGGGTTGTGAGGGTAAGGATAAGGGCGGCGTCCCGATCCGAGGCCTACCCGGGAGACGTTGGAATTATAAGTAAGGTTAGAAGTATTATAAGGGCGTAGGACGCCAGGAAAGCACAGTAAGGGTAGGATAGACGGCTGAGTAGGCGGGCGATCCTCTCAGGAGAGTAGGTAGCGCGGCTGTACCGCGAAGCGGGCGATCCTCACGGGTACAAGGCTGCGAGCCTCTCAGAGTTAGGTAGACGGCTGTACTGCGAGGCGGGCGATCCTCACGGGTACAAGGCTACGTCGGTAAACTAAATTTTCCTAGGATGGGGAACAGGATGGGTAATAAGATTGTAAAGGCAGGTGAACCGCTTAGAAATACCCCAGCATTTTTCATGTTTCGGAGGTATGGCTATGATGCTGCGAGACCAGGGAAGTCATCGGTTGCGCTGACGAAGGATTTAGGTGAACCGTGGCCCGAAGGAGGGTCTTTTGCGCTGGAAAAATTGGACGCGTTGTATGAGGCATTAGAAAAGTTGGAACAGGCCACAAAACACTTCCCGCCTGACTATTGGAAAGTCTTTGGTTGGTGGAAGGAAGAAGCGATGAAGCGACACGCAAAGTCGAAACAGGCCAGCTTGGCCGGTGAGGTAACAAAACTCAAGGGTCTGAGGAAACAGGCGAATAAAGTGCAGGATGAAGCGCTTAAAGAAATAGAGAGGCAGGCCAACGCGCGACTGATGTCGCTCGTTGAAAACCCAGACCCTGCGGTAGGGGAAGTAGTGACCAATCTACCCTCCCCAGCCCCAGACCTAAGCCCTGTCCCGGGGTTTCAGGCACCACCTATCCTTTCTGCGCTCCCGCCACCACCTCCCTATAACCCCGCTACCATCGCGCCCCAGATACCCCAGAACCACCCGAGCCAGGGAAGACCGTTTGCACAACTCGGGGCTAACGGAATAGATGACGGGACCGACATCGCAGGGTTCCCGCCACCGATAGGACCGGATGGGTTATACCCCTCACTGGTAGGCTGTAATGGGAAAGAGACCCCACAAACTACCCCATTGGAATGTCAGGAAATAGAGGGAAGGAAAACATTGTGCCCCCTACAAGTTATCGGAGTTGACGCAGCAGGTCATGGGGTTCGAGAAAGGGTACCATGGAAAGAATCCTCTTTAACGGTAATGCGGGAAAGGATTCAACATTTGCTTATTGAGGATCCACGGCAGGTAGTGCCAACCATGACGAATTGGTTTTTAGCTGGCGAGTGCGACTATCGAGACATAACTCATATGGGAGTATCCGTGCTCCCACCCAAAGTATGGGAAAGGGCTAGACAAAGAGCACACTGGCCGCACGACGATCCAAGGGCAGCAGGAGCGGCCCAGATAACACTAGTGCAATGGGAGGCACTGAAGGTCCGGCTGCTGGGTGCCATCGAACATGCGCTGTTGCCAGCAGGGGGTCCGGATTGGGGAAAAATCGGGGCCATAAAACAAAAACCAGGAGAACCAATTGGAGAGTACCGAGAAAGGTTGGAAAAGGCCATCGCGCGCTGGGGAGGACTGGGTCCGATGCAGCTGGTAGGGCTACCTCAACCATTGGTAAATCAATATCTAATCGAGGGGCTTCGGCCGATATTAAAGAAACAGGTACAGTCCGTCCTTTTCGGCTGGAAGGGAATGACAACCAACGAATTATGCGACAAACTGGAACAATGCCCGGGTTCCTCCCTAGAGGAGAAGAAGGATATTAAGGAGGAAATATTGCAAATGTTTGTCCAGGAGAAACGGGCTCAATTTAATCAAAATAAAAAGGGGGATCAGAGTCAGAACTACATACGCGAACAGTGCCAGAAGTGGGGGCCTGTTCGAGGTTTAGAGGAACATAGGAGCTGTTGTTGGCCTTCTTTCTATAGGGGCCAATTCCCCAACGGAGAGTGGATCCACCACGAAAATGAAAACTGCGACGGTTGTACTGAGGAAGACTTTGGACTTATTAATATGGACGAGGTAAAACAACAATGGACAATACCACCCCCTCTTCCCCCCCCCCCCTCCTCAAAACCCTCAAACTTGGACTGTGCAAGGGCCCCCTCCCCAAAATTGGTATCCACCAAGACCCCTTCTCCAAACCCCTGGACCACCCCCCAATAGTGGGATGCAGAACGGACCAAGGGGGAACTGGGCCCCGCCTCGGGGTCCGCCGCAATGGCAACCAGTAAACCAGTCACAGTGGGGGCCGCCAGAACGCCGGCTGGGCGGAAGGGGCGCTGTAGAGGGACGACCTATGCCCTCCGCACCACCGGTTCCGCAGGAACCGTGCCATTATTGCAAGCAAATGGGACACTGGATACGAGATTGCCCAAAGGCTCGTAAGGGGTTCCCGCCCCAATACAATAGAGGGGCCTATTGACGGGACGCTGGCGGGTCGCCCAAGGAGTGTCCTCTTTTGACCATGACACCGGCAGAGGAACCGACCTTGATGTTGGACGTGGAGGGGAGACAATTAGAATTTCTCGTAGATACGGGTGCGACTCGCAGCACAATTAACAAGGGGCAATTGCCCTCTTTGCGCCCCACGGCGAGGAACGTTCAAATACTGGGTGTTTCGGGCTTACCCCAAGCGCTTCCTGTTTCGGAGGAAGTGCGAGTAACATGCGGCCCGCTGGAGGCTAAACATGCGTTCTTGATGACCACTACCGCCCCGACAAATTTGTTGGGACGGGACTTGTTGTGCCGATTGGGCTGTCAAATCTCATGTACAGAGGAGGGAGTTTTCGTAGACGTCGCGGAATCTAAACGCGACTTGGTAATGACGGCATTGTCTCGGCCCGGCCCCACCGTGTATTGGTGGCGCATGGATGAAGGGGCTCTGGCTACCTGGACGCATATCATAGATAATGTGTGTTTGGACAGTTCAGTTCTGAGAGATTGGCTACAACTGCACCAAATTTCGATAAAAACCTTAAAGGATAATCCACCCCATTGTACTGCGTACTATGATGCAACGGGCGAGGACGAGAATTATCGAGAAAAGGTTAAGGAAAAGCTGGGCGAGCGCACGCCTCTACACTTATCACGGATATGGATCGGCCGTGAGGGAATAGGAATCGAGGCAGTCCTAACCTCGAGTCAGCGTGCGTTGACCCAATACCCCGAAGGAGCGGTCGCCCATGTTACCCTCACCACTGCCAAAGGCTGGCCGCCGGAAAGTGTAGGTTGGATGGTGGGGCGGTTACGAGAAGTCCCCTTACAAGGTTATCGGAGTAAGAGAGGCCGCTGGACTTTGAAACGGCTCCAAAATGGCGAAGGGTTCTCAATTGACTTCAAGACACAACGGAGGGACGGAGTGTTCGAAGCAACAGAGTTGCCTCCTAAGGGCACCTATGCCATGAGGGCAGTGCTGACGGACCCGGGTGAGTCAGATTACCTCCTAGCGGAGGTGCCAGACAATTTATGGCCTAAGAGCGACGGCGAGGTTGGACGGATGCGAGACGCCAAACCTCTAGTGATAGCAGTGCAGCCGGGGATGCGCTTGCCAAATGTAAAACAGTATAAGCTACGACCTGAGGCCGACGTAGGCATAGCACCAGTAATTCAATCCCTAGTGGAACAGAAAATTATCGTGGAAACTAACAGCCCATGTAATACACCAATTTTGCCAGTGAAAAAGCCGTCGAAGGACAAATGGAGGTTGGTACAGGATTTAAGGGAGGTGAACAAGGTGATACAGGGCATACACCCACTAGTTCCAAACGGAGAAACCCTCATGATGTCAATCCCGCCGGACGCAACATACTTCACAGTTATCGACCTTTGTTCTGCGTTTTTCTCTGTGCCCATCGCGCCTGAGTCACAATACTTGTTCGCTTTCACCCATAGGGGGCGCCAGTATACTTGGACAGTACTACCTCAGGGGTTTTCAGATAGCCCCACTCTGTTTTCCCGGGCGCTACACCGCGACCTGGCGGATGTGGAATTGAAGGGAGGGTCAGTGTTGCTGCAATACGTTGACGATTTGTTGATTTGCTCCCCTTCAAAGGAGGCGTGCGAAATGGATTCCATGGCCCTATTAAAGGCCTTGGCGGCCAAAGGCCACAAAGTAGGTAGACCAAAACTTCAGTTTGTGCGGAAGGTTGTAACTTACTTGGGACACGCCATTTCGCACGGAAAACGAGAATTGGATGCTGGACGGGTGACCGCTATCATGGAGCTGCCTCGCCCTCGCTCACAATGGCAACTGCTGCGCTTCCTAGGTATGACGGGATATTGCCGCACTTGGATACTTGATTTTGCGCTGCTGGCTAAGCCACTATACGAGGCGACCAAATCAACCGCCTCGGACGAATTGGTATGGACGGAGGAATTGAGGCGATGTTTTGACGGGCTGAAACAGGCGTTGGTCACGGCACCGTCATTAGGACTCCCGGATTATGCGAAACCATTTACCCTTTACACTCACGCCGTGGGAGGTTTCGCCCAGTCAGTTTTGACACAGACCCATGGGGATAAGGAGCGGCCGGTGGCCTACTTTAGTAAAAAGTTAGACCCGGTCGAACGAGGGTTTCCGGTGTGCCTGCAAGCCGTGGCAGCGGCCAGGTACGCAGTAGAAAGAACAGCGGACATCGTTATGGGACACCCAGTAACGCTACGGGTACCGCATTGCGTCACTTCGCTGTTGTTACAGCGGAGCACACAGCATTTGTCTAACACTAGATTAATGCAATACGAATCCGCACTGATCACTGCAGCCAACATCAAGATCGAACGTTGCACGACACTCAACCCAGCCTCACTGATGCCCACCCCTGAGGAGGGCGAACCCCATGTGTGCGCCGACGTTGTGCAGCTAGTCTCCACGGTGCGATCGGATTTAAAGGACAATCCCTTAGAATACCCCGACTGTACATATTATGTCGATGGATCAGCCAGGCGCGCATGGGACGGGTCCCTGTTGTCCGGGTACGCCGTGTGCTCGGATAGCGAAACGGTAGAAAGCGGGCGACTTCCGCCTACATTTTCCGCACAGCAGGCGGAGCTGTGCGCCTTGACCCGAGCGTGCAGCTTGGCGGAAGGCCTTGCCGTCAACATTTACACAGATTCGGCCTACGCTCACGGCGTGGTCCACGATAAAGGGGCCATCTGGAAGATGAGAGGTTTTCTCACATCTGCCGGTTCAGTAATAAAGAATGGCGCGTTGGTAGAAGGGCTCCTCCGAAGTATTTTACTTCCCCGCGCTATCGCGGTAATTAAGTGTCGTGGCCACCAAAGGGCGGACACTGACGTTGCCCGGGGCAATGCAAGGGCGGACGAGGCGGCAGGAAAGGCCGCCAACCAACAGATAGAACGCAACATGCCGATGGTGACACGAGCAAAGGCGACATCCGCACAGATTGCTGACATACCGACTGTGGGACCACCCGCCACACCAACTAAGGACGATATCATAAATTTGCAGAACGCTGCACCGACGGCCGAACACGAGGACTGGCTCAAACGAGGGGCGATACGCCTCGGGCCAGGAGAAATATGGACCCTTGACGAGAAACCTATAGCACCCCAGGCCTTACTGCCTTGGCTGGCACGCATGGCTCATCAGAATGGTCATGTGTGCCAGAGGGGGGTGATGGGACAGATAAACTACACTTGGGCAGCGCCAGGACTGTCACGGATTGTATCCGAAGTGTGCCGATCGTGCGTGGTCTGCCAGCAACACAATAGAGGGGCGCCGCCGAGACATGCACATGATGGGGGACGGCCCCCGCCTAGTGGGCCGTTCGCAACTATCGAGTTCGATTTTACAGAATTGGAACCAAGCATGTCGTTTCGCTATGTGTTGGTAATCGTAGATACGTTCACCAAATGGGTCGAAGCTTACCCATGCGTCAAGTCCGATGCCCCGACAGTAGCGAAGCGCCTCGTAAGGGATTTTATGTGCAGATTTGGCATCCCCCAGATAATTTCGTCAGATCAAGGGGGCCATTTCACGGCGCAGGTGGTCAAGGGCATCCTGAAGGCATTGGGCGTTAAACAATCCTTCCATTGCGTTTACCACCCACAGTCATCGGGACTTGTGGAACGAACGAATAAGACTTTAAAGAATAAACTAGCGAAACTTTGCGCAGACACGGGCTTGAGGTGGCCAGAGGCTCTCCCGCTTGCGTTGATGAGCATTCGTTCCACCCCGGGTCGCACTACGGGCCTTTCCCCCCACGAAATATTAATGGGACGACCTATGAGCTTGCCCGTTTCAGCACCAACAGACATGTCCACCCTTGCTTTGCCAGTAATGGATGACATGCTTTTGAGATTTTGCATAGGCTTGTCCAATGTGGCACGCAGCATCCATGCTCGAGTACGAGAGGCGCTGCCCGAACCAATAGGCCACGCCATCCACGACTTCCAGGCCGGCGACTGGGTGCTCGTAAAGCACTTCACCCGCAAGGCTGCTTTGGAGCCACGGTGGAAGGGACCATTCCAGGTGCTACTGGTCACACCGACGGCAGTCTTCTGCGAGGGTAAACCTTCGTGGATCCACGCCACCCATTGTAAGTTGTCCATCCCCGCACCACAAGCCACACAAGACACCGCACCTCACATTGCTGCAGACACCACACCTCACACTGCTGAAGACAATGCATCGTCTAGGGCACCACAGTCTCCTAAGGGCGGCGATGACGGTCATGATGATGGGAATTCTGGGGAGCTGCCGCAAACCCCCTGCCCAAGATAGGCTCTTGAACTTTGAACTATCGAGAAAGGACCTCCCCAAGTACCCAGGACCCGACAACTATTCAGCATTTCCCCTCTACCCCGTCAAGTATATAACGGCTCGCTGGGGAGACAAAATAGCGGTGAATTGCTGTAACTTGGAAACGAGCTTTAAGTGGTTATCTGTAAGATGGGTGGAAGCTATAGTGCAACACAATAAGACACCACAGGCACGCATGACAAGACCACGCCTAGTCCTGACTAAGGTTAGGAAAGTGGAAAATGGAACATATGGGGACATAAGCAGCCGATATGCCCCAGGATATCGATGGGGCAAGGGCATTGAGAATACTACCCTCATGTTGCATTATACCCCCATTGGTCCGGATACAACAATGATACTTGAATGTGGAATATGGCCCCCTCGCACGACAATCCCAAATGGAACTACACCCTACTTACGACCTAGTTGCGCCGCTTACGTCATTAAAACCCCGCCTGCCCAGGAAGTAAGAAGGAAGCCAGAGGAGAACACATACTGGAAGGTCGCACGGCATATGGCCACATTACAGAACAGGACACGGTGTTGGATGTGTATGCACCTTCCCCGCACCAGCACAGCAGGAATACCAATGGTAGTGTTACCCCTATCACTCAATGATTTGTGCTCGAAGCCACTAGACACCAAATGCCTTAGTACAACCCTGACAAGCCAAGGTTCTGACGAAACCGCGTGTAGACGAGTTTTCCAGTACTCGCCACCCATCCAGCCCCGACACTTTGAGGAACGTCCGGCGCCGGTTTGGGTTAAGCCGGCTAAGGGGGCCCTATGCTTAGAAGGAAAGGGCCAAATAATGGTAGGTAAATCCGTGTGTAGAGATACCCTCCTCGCAGACCCTAGGGAAGGGAAACACATGCTGTTAGTAAATGTTACAAGCTCGCCTTTACATAACCTCACACACCTCCAGTTGGCATGGGAAGGGGAAAACGGAACAAACACTATCGCAGACCTTCGCACTTGCATGACCACTCATTTAGTGGCTCCACACGGAACCATGTTTGTATGCGGGAACAAAGCTTACCCGTATTTACCTGATAATTGGGGAGGAATTTGCTATTTAGGATCAGTTTTCCCAGAAATGGAAATGCGACAACACTTGCATAATACCCCTGCACTCATAAGGACACAACGAAGCACCTATTGGCACGACGACGGCACCACCACCTTACATGGCGCTGATTGGGAGAAGGCCGTTGGTTTCTTCTTCCCATGGGCCGGGACGGTCATGAGCAGTTACCGCATTGACAAAATTGCGTTAATCTTAGAAAGTGTGGCCAACGCCACCGCTACAGCACATGATGAAATGTTGGACATGGTTGTCCACCTGCGTACAATGGTTATGCAAAATAGGGTTGCGTTAGATATGCTACTGGCAGAACGAGGAGGGGTATGTGGGATAATTGAGGGTAGATGTTGCACTTTTATTCCTGATCCTTCACAGGGGGTCAGTGCTGCTATTATACGGTTAAGGGAAAGCGCTCATACATTGACAAGGGATCGAATGGATCGGGAAGCCTCCCACCAGTGGCTTACCGACTGGTTCAAAGGGTGGACAGGTACGATAGTAAAGTGGGTACTGACCGCCTTGGCAATAGTCCTTGGAATCGTGGTTAGCTGTGTAATAATCAAGGCTTTAGTCCTTGCGTGTGTGAGAAAGTTTTCCACAGGATGGACACTGAAGACGACAACAGAAAAGGCCATGGTGATGATCGACAAGCTGATCGCAGGTCCAGATGACACACCGGCCGTCGACGTAACTGCAGACCGCGGATCCTGGAACGACGACCCGAACGAGCCACTGGGCCGCGACAATGAGATCTCCGCTTCCGAAGATTGTTCTTCCATTGTTGATATTACCGATAATGATGTCGATTACACTTTTGCGGACCTCGAAGCATTTCAGGCTGCCAGGAGGCCGATTACTCTGGGCCCCAACACGTCGCATGCAGACGTCAACGAGTTCCTAAGGGACTCCTCTCGTTTCTTCTCGATGTGTAAGGCTATGACTATTGCTGGCCGCCGACGCCGCAGGCCTACGCCACCTGAGAATAATGTTACTGATGATGTTACCAATGATGATGTGGGCCACTTGCAAGGGTCCCCGACTGATGTTTATGTCTCAATGCAGGCCTTGCCTCTTTATGTTTCACGAGCTCACCTTTATGTCTCACAAGCTCACAGTGAGTCAAACGCCACTGACCCAGTCCGGGATTTGGACCCAGCTGCAAACCCAAGCCCGGATGGAGAGGAACTCGATCGTGGAGATACTCTGAGTTCCGAGTCTGATTGTTTTACGAATTCGTCCAGAGATAGCAGCGATGCAAGCAGCATCGCCTCGGACGATCTCGACTTTGACCCAAAGGAAGTCGCTCTCCCTCCTTTGGACCGTTATGCTTTATTTTATGGCCATGGGTTTGAGCCACCTGATACTGACGATGTTGTGTCTTCCCCAGATCACCAGCATGTAAGAGACCTCATGAACATGAATATCGATTGAGCGCTGAAGATCTACAAGGATTTCACCTGGGGAAGCCTGGGCGAGCTCCAGTCGGGGGGGAGTCCGGCCGCACCTCTGTGGTCAAAGGGTGGGTCGGAGATCTTCCTGGGTGTGGACCCCGGTGGAACCAGTGGTCTTCGTTGTGGATTTGACGCGCTATTCGATCTTCATGCCTCTACGGTCTCACCTCATACACCCATCTACACCTGACTTACATCATACATCCACTTACACCCACACACCCGCGGATCATCCTGCTGAGTGCGATGTGCGGTACTGGGTACGGGACATGCTCACTGGGCTGCATTCGCGTGGTACGTTACGTTTAGTGAACCCTTTACACTGTCTCTCCCACCTCTCTTGGTGGATTTTTTATGCCATTTGATCACCCTGCTTTTACGGACTTATACACTGTATACTTTGTATACTCACATACAGACGCGAATCATCCTACTGAGTATGTGTGGTGCTTTGGGTACGGGACGTGCTCACTGGGCTGCCTTCGCGTGATATGTTGAATGACGTTCCTGATTGGTTTTGTTTCTGCTTTGTTTGAAATAAAGGCCTTTGATTGGCTCGTAGATAACTTTGTATCTTAGATCCAAAAGGGCGGTATGTAGGGAGCTGTAATGCCCCTCCCCCTTTGTATATCCTTGCTGCTTTACCAATTACCAAGTATAACCAATTATATGTTTTGTTTTGACTGACTGCTGTACTCTTTTATAATACTCAGTCCTTTCTTGTGCATTGTGGATGTGTAATATCCTAATAAGGAGTTCTGTGTTTGTGAGCTCTTGGCCTGTGTGGGCACAATCTCTAGTTCCCCTTCCCTGGCCTTGGAGGCAACTGTTATCTCTCAGCCTCCCTCTAGACTTTGCCAATATCCTGTATTTGACACATTTATGAGTGTCCCCTCCTTTTGTACTTTCCTAACCAAGGTTTCTATACAGAAAGTTGTAAACATGTTGCCACATATGGCTGACCATCTCCTTATCTGAGTTAAACTATGAGTGGCCTTGATGAGCTTCCTCTAACTAACTGAACAACAGGATGGGACTATGGTGGGAGGGCCAATGAGCCCATTCTGTCTCTGTATCTTGTGAGCTAAAACCACACCCGATATTCCTTATATAAAGCAAGTTTAAATCGAATTACTTCAGAGCATCTTGTTGTAGTGTTGGTCATTTCATGTGAGCTTCCTGCTTCATTCTGTTTCTCCGCAAGCTTGTGTAATCGAGTTCTAATAAATATATCCGTTGCTCCTTTTCTCTGAGTCTTCTGAGTCCCAAGTTCTAAGTCTCAATCCGACATATATATATAGATATATATATATATATATATATATATATATATATATATATATATATATATATATATATATATATATATATATATATATATATATGTATATATATATACACTCGTATATATATATACACTCGTATATATATATATATATATATATATATATATATATATATATATATATATATATATATATATATATATATATATATATATATATATATATAATTGTTGCGGTTCTGAGAATGTACATATTGATTAATAAAGGTTAAAGGTTTGCCCCCATAGTTATATATATATATAACTATATACAGTGGGACCTCTAAATCCGAATTTAATTCGTTCCAGCGGAAGTTCGGATTGGGAAAAGTTCGGAATTAGAAACTATTTTCCTCATTAGAAATAATGGAAAGTGAATTAATCCGTTCCTGGACCCCAAAAATCCATTATCAAGACACTGTTAACTGCAAATACACATGATTCAAGGTAAAATAAGATGAGTAAATGCCCTAAATATCAAATAATAATAATAATAATAACAAGAAATAAATGTACTAACATGAAAATAACTGCATTTACCTTAGTGGAGAGTTCTGATGGTGCATGTGGAAGCTGGAGAGGAGGAAGGAGGGAGAGGGTTTTATTGCTTGGAAGGTGAGGCACCTTCCAAGCTAACATCAGATGACTGTGCTTCTGGTGTTTGCTCTCTTTGTCTCTTAACACCACTTGTAGAGGGTTGGGGCTCACTAGGCTTGCTTTCTTTAGAGAACCACCTCTCCAAAGTTGCCTGGTGCTGGCGACTTTTCTTAATTTTTCTGAAGTGGTCAATCACATTGTCACCGAACAAGTTAATGCTCCTGTTAACCACTGCTTTATTAGGGTGCCACTTTTCAACAATGGCCTGTGTTTTAGACCAATGGAAGCACAGTTCTTTAATTTCAGCACTGGAAATGTTACCACTAGCTCCCTCTTCCTCCTCTGAATAAATTTCCACTGCCACTTCTTCTTGCTGCATCTTGTGGAGGTGCTGAAGTTCTTCTGTGGTGAGTTCCTTGTTGTGATCCTCCACTAACTCCTCCACATCCGCTTCACTCACCTCCAAGCCCATGGACTGACCCAATGCTACAATAGCAGGCACAATAGGTTCTTCAAAGCCTTCAAAATCTCGACGCTCGCGGCGGGAAATATGAACGACGCTAACGCTATGTTGGCGGTTCGGTTATAGAAATACATTCGGAATTAGGGACAAAATTTTCTCGAATTTACGGTTCGGAATTAGAGTAGTTCGAGATGAGGGGCGTTCGGAATTAGGGGTCACTACTGTATATAGTCCACGTGCAACACGTAGGCCACCTTAGAACATTAGTTATGTCATCGTATATGTGAGAATAAGGCCATTTCCATTAGTGATGCCTGCGTTGTGTAAAATAAATAATAAGCTTAGGTCCCGTTCATTTTGCGGCCCACCCTCCAAATCGACCTCGTTGGGCAGCCTCTATCCCGCGCCCTGATTCGGCTAATCCACCTCCTTTGCCAGCAGCGTTCGCTCGAAACCAGCCAAATGCCACGAGGTAGGCCTGGAAAGGGGGAGGAGCGCGAGGTCGGGGTGTGGCCACGTCAAGCAGCACGTCAAGGGCAGAGCCGGTAAGAGCCAACAACCAACCAGGGCTCGGGTGGAATGGCGTGAGGGGCGTGGTAAGAGCGTGGCTGGCAAATTCCAGAAGGTTCGCTGGGCGGCGCTATATAACCGCGCGCACAAAGCCCTTCGAGAGGACTTGAGGACTTATGCGCTTTATCAAGAGGACTTATGAAAAGACCTTATGCGCTTTATTGAGAGGACTTGAGGACTGCCCTTGTGAGAGAACTGTATAAAAGGACTCGTTGGAAGGTTGGATTATTGAGGACAGTGCGGAGAGGACTCGCATGTTTGGGTTTGCGCATTGTGAAGAGGACTGAAGGAATCGCGCGTGGTAAAGAGGACTGGATTGTGCAAAGAGGCCTCGTGAGGGAAACGCATTAAGAAGCGCGTTCAAGCTGCCGATTATTACGTACGCGGTTGAGCCGCGAGTGTAACCGCCAAGCCAGCCTACCTTTCGCCCGCATTCCGCCCTGTAATTGTCCGCTCCGCGTAAACGACACGAGGAGAGTTCCTGGCCGCTGCCGCCTGACCATCGGCTTCACAGTACGAGTCGGGGACCGGAGTGAGCTGCCTGGACGCCATCATCCCGGGACCATCAACCCGACCACCTACATCCCCGTGTGAGTGTGTCTGTGTGTGACGGGCCCGTTTGTCCAGGGATAAGTTAAGACTGTATAAGCTTCACTGTGTGGACTTCTCGTCCTTCCTGTACAAATTGTAATAAACCAATCTGTTCTTCCTGTTTCTTCCTAATTCGACCGTATCAATCTTTTCCTCCATTGGGTAAGCATGGTCGTGGGGTGGCTTAGCCCAAATATTCAAAAGAATTGTGCATTTTGTGATACAAGCACCAAATTTGGCACAAATGTACATTAATATGTTGCGAACATTTTCAGATATTGGGCCACTTGAAATTCCGTAATTTTTTTTCTTCAAATTTTTTCAAATTTCGTCATTTCAAATTTTTCGGGTGACACCGTCACAATTTCGGTCTTCGAGGCCGGCCGATAGGCAAAGTGTGACCGGAAGGGACGAGGTTCTCCTGACCACGTGGCCCTCGATCTGGGAAGCGAGAGGCGTTCCATTAGTGGACGCGCCCCTCACGCCCGACTTTTGGGCGGCCCCGGCAGGCCGTTTGTTTTGACGTTCCGTGACAGGCCCCGCACCCCCACCTCCGGGCCGACCGGAAGCTTGTGCTGAGTACATCATACCTGAACAACTCAGTGAGGCAGAACACAGCAGTGCACACCAGGGTGACCCCTTCAGTGCATAAACCAATTAACCTGTCCACTGCAGGGCATATAGAAATGAAGTTATTTTCTGCATATAATAATAATATAAGTTCAGTTCTATATAACAATTTCTGTTATCACCACTACCACTACAACTACCACTACTACAAGCTTTGTCTGGAATTTTGTGGACTAACAGACAAACAGACATACAGACAAGCTGGGATCAAAACATTACCTCCTTCCACCATTGAGTGTAGAGGTAAACATCATGGAAATTATATCATGCCCTAGATTTAATTCATGCTTACCCATGTATTTGCTTCACTGGTTCACAAGGTCTTTTGCATACATGTAATTCAGACTCTCGTCTTCATTGCTGACCACACAATGTTCGCAACATATTAATGTACATTTGTGCCAAATTTGGTGCTTGTATCACAAAATGCACAATTCTTTTGAATATTTGGGCTAAGCCGCCCCACTATATCGGCCGGCCTCGAAGACCGAAATTGTGACGGTGTCACCCGAAAAATTTGAAATTACGAAATTTGAAAACATTTGAAAAAAAAAATTACGGAATTTCAAGTGGCCCAATATCTGAAAATGTTCGCAACATATTAATGTACATTTGTGCCAAATTTGGTGCTTGTATCACAAAATGCACAACAGGTTTGCTATGCTGCTACACTATGGCACGATTCGGAACCGCTCAAATCGGGTTAGTTCTTGTTAACGGCTCGGATCACGGCTCGCTATCGCTCGGCGTTTCCACCAAAACCGTGGTTTGGGCGGGGTTATTTCCTTGCTTCCTGGGAGGCGTTGGTAATTAGGTAATAGGAATAATTCGGCCTACCACCCTATTCAACGCTGACCGGAAGGAACGTCATAGCCCCGGATCAGGTCGGCTAGAAAAAGACAAGGGGATTAATCCCCCCTTGGTAAGGGGAAAGGCAGACGTTGAGATCCGCAAATATATATATATATATATATATATATATATATATATATATATATATATATATATATATATATATACTAGGGCATGCCCGTACTATATATATATCTAAAATTATATCCCCCCCCTCTATTTACATGAAATGGTTTGGTCCATTCGCAAAGCCAAAGCGAACGGCTTGCGAGTACGGTGACAATCCCCCCCCTCTATTTACATGAAATGGTTTGGTCCAAAGCGAACGGCTTGCGAGTACGGTGACAATCCCCCCCCCCCCCCCCTCTATTTACATGAAATGGTTTGGTCCAAAGCGAACGGCTTGCGAGTACGGTGACAATCCCCCCCCTCTATTTACATGAAATGGTTTGGTCCAAAGCGAACGGCTTGCGGAGTTTGGTAAAGAAATCGCCATAGCTCGGTAACTACTTCTCCGATTAATATGAAACCTTGAAAAGGCACATCCTCGGGTCCCCAGCAATATACCTGGCAAGTTTCAAGTATATCGGACCCGTGGTTGTCGAGAAACAGCGGTCACAGACAAACACACAGACATACACACACACACACACACAGAGATTACTGGAATTATAGATAGATATCTAAAATTATATCCCCCCCCCCCCTCTATTTTCATGAAATGGTTTGGTCCAAAGCGAACGGCTTGCGAGTACGGTGACAATCCCCCCCCCCTCTATTTACATGAAATGGTTTGGTCCAAAGCGAACGGCTTGCGAGTCCGGTGACAATCCCCCCCCCCCTCTATTTACATGAAATGGTTTGGTCCAAAGCGAACGGCTTGCGGAGTTTGGTAAAGAAATCGCCATAGCGTGCACAAACGCGCAGGAAAGCGAAAGAATCGCAAATTAGTTTTAATTAGTTTTAAAACATAGTTTAACGCCAACATAGTTTGCCAACGTGAAATAAATGAATACGCTCTCAAATGTGCCGTCCGAGGCAGAGTCTGTTCGGCACGTTCGGCACACGTGATAGCTCGCTGCTCTCCGATTGGTTGAATCGTTTTTTGGACATAGCTCGGTAACTACTTGTCCGATTAATATGAAACCTTGAAAAGGCACATCCTCGGGTCCCCAGCAATATACCTGGCAAGTTTCAAGTATATCGGACCCGTGGTTGTCGAGAAACAGCGGTCACAGACAAACAAACAAACACACACACAGACACACAGACACACACACACACACACAGAGATTACTGGAATTATAGATATATATATATATATATATATATATATATATATATATATATATATATATATATATATATATATATATATATATATATATATATTGTTGCGGATATGAGAATGTTTTTTTTTTTGTTGTTGTTGTAGTGTAAATTGTTGTAAAGATCACCCTTTGTAAATGTCATGATCCTTGTAAATACCTCCGTAGTGTAAAGGTCAAAGGGCGTCTCAGTCGTTATTCCATAAACACCACATTGCAGGACCCGATAAAACCCTTGTTCAGTAGCTTATATCTTATTATGTGTCTTAGGGTAAGGCCGTGTCTCCCATTAATTTAAATACTCCATTGCACCAAGTGAAATAAGAGTAGATCCCCTTTCATTTCATTTCAATGGCCAACTGCATTTTGGGCGGTTTTCTTCAACCACCATTGGCCACGAGGCAAGGTTGGGGAAGAAAGGCGTGCCCGCCCGTCGTCATCAAGGGCGGAGCCATAGGGTTGCGCGACCAACCAGGGCCGAGGTGAGCACACCGATGGGCGTGACCTGAAGGCCGGCGGCTTAATCGCTGGAGGCGTTATAAAAGCGCGGGCGCAAGAGTGAGGCGGAGCGCGTAGAGAGGTCCATGACAAGAGATGAGTTGGTCGCCAGGGGTGGTCAGTGGTTGCGTTGAGTGGTTGCGTTGAGTTGTCGGTGGAGAAAGAGTGGTTGGACCAAGAAAGAGAGAGGGGAGAACCCGTCCCGCCAGACCCCCCACCAGCACGTCGGCTCCACCAAGCAGCTCCGACCCGTGATCCCGCGCACACGACAGGCTCGGTGGCATCAGCGGCCGTCGAGGTCCAGCCCGACGTCCCGTGCGGGATCAAGCTCCAGCCAGCTCCGTGCCGTCCTCCCCCTCCAGCCACACACCTCCTTCCAGCAATCCACTCTGCAATTCCCGCGTGAGTCTGCGTCTTCGTTTGTTCTGTCCTGGGTAGTAATTAAGCCTGTTAGATAAGTTAATAATTTGCACTGTGTCACCTGCGTCTCATGTCCCTGTACATAATCGTGACTGCTCCTTTTTGCTTACGTGTAAATAATAATAAACCCAGTTACTCTTCTGTATGTCTTCTTCCTCTTTGCATTCGGTCGCTTTAGAGTTTTCCAGATTGAGTAGCTGTGGCGCGATATGGCCAATGTTTGGGTAAATCGGGTGAATCGGGGAAGAACAGTTCGGCCGCGGTTATACCTCCGCTCGGTAAAAATAACATCCTAATCCGCGGACCGTAACAATATATATATATATATATATATATATATATATATATATATATATATATATATATATATATATTGTTACAGACACGACTTTGATGTTAAAGTGGGCCGAGCGGAATGGCCGTCGTGTCCGCACAAATTACCCGACTATACTCGACGTTGACGAAGTCGCGCGATGCTGGCTCAATAAGAAAAAGAAGACACCCGGCTGGACTACAATAACACAATACGACACCAGGGGTTCAGTTCTCAAGACCTCCGGAGGAGGTTATATTAAGGCGGAAGGTTAGATTACAACTACAAGAGGGACAGCATAGAAAGGCAAGCACTTAGACACAATCTTATATTATTCCCAACAGACGACAGATAAACGGGACAAAAGGCTGACTCACACGGGGGTTGATGAAAAGGACAGCGGGTATCGATGGCTCAAGGTGCACTCTTGGCTCAAGGCAGAATCGACTCGGTCCGGTCCAGAGATGCAGGGAGGTCGCAGCGCTCGGATGGCGTCTTGTCTGCTCAAGCTGGGGGCGCATCTGACTCAGCGCTCGCAGGTGGCTTTCCTTCTCCAAGCTGGGTGCGCATCTCTCTTCACATCCGGCGCGTGGCCGCGTATATCCGGCGGGGAGTGACACGCCCTCGGCTCGTTAGCTCCGCCTCGTGGAATCGGCACGTTGCTTCTCATTGGGTGCGTGCGGGGGGTTTACCAGGCTCCGCCCTTGACGAGGAGCTGACAAGGAGCCCCTTCGTGGTAACCCCGTGGAGCGCATGGTCTGGAGCTAATCGAGCCGGTGTGAGGACGCATCCTCCCCCGCTCCGCCGCCATCTCCTCTGTTGTTGTTGTAATTGTTGGGGAAGAAGATGGAAGGAGGTATGGGAAAGGTCCTAAACTCACTACTGATGCCATATAATCACATTCTGGTGCAACGAAGAGTCATAATTAATGGAAACGAGGCCTTAACTGACATAGATTAAGAATAACTAGGAAGATGTCCGAAAGTTGTCTACGTGTGGTGCGGTGGACCTGGGCACGACATTTAATGGGGGAATAAGGGGAAGGTCGGCTCTACTGATTGTTATTTACATGCAATGGGACTAGGGAATGGGGGATCGGGGAAAGTTGGGGAGTATTGGAGAAAATAGGGGAATATTTACAAGCGGATATGGAGGCCAAATTCCATATTCGCAACAATATATATATATATATATATATATATATATATATATATATATATATATATATATTGTAACGGATTTGAGAATTGTGGTTGTTTTGTTGAGTAAATATCACCCTCCGTAGTGTAAAGAAAGGTCAAAGGTCGTCCGTAGTTAGGCCATCGCAACACGTAGCCAATCATAAGTTCCCTCGGTAGTTATGTCCTTATTCTATGTAGTTGAAGGCTCTGTTTCCCAATTAGTTGACACTCCATTGCACCGAATTAAATAAGATAGATCCCTCCGACATGATATCTTCAAAGTGCCAGGTTTATCCACTTTGCTGCATTTTGACTCCTTTAGCCACTTTGCTGCATTTTGACTCCTTTAGCCACTTTGCTGCATTTTGACTGCTTTAGCCACTTTGCTGCATTTTGACTCCTTTCGCCACTTTGCTGCATTTTGACTCCTTTAGCCACTTTGCTGCATTTTGACTCCTTTAGCCACTTTGCTGCATTTGACTCCATTACGCACGTGGTTAAGCCTCGGAGAAGAAAGGCGTGTCTCCGCCCTCGTCATCAATGAGATGAGTGAGTCAGCCCCGCTCAACCAACCAAGAACAAGGGGTTGGGCTTGGGGAGGGCGTGGAGAGAAACATCGAGGAGCTTCGAAAAGGTTCAAGGGTGGGGCATATATAACCCGCGGTGGCACGGCCCCCACAAGAGAAAAGAGACGGAGAGAGATCGAGGGAGATCGGAGAGAGAGAGAGAGAGCTGCGGGATCGGAGAAAGGACCGAAGTGATTTGGAGAGCGCGCGACGCAGCGGTGCACAGGAGGAGCTTTGGCCGCGCAGCTTCGCAGCCGTGGCGGTTTTGCACGATCGCAGCTCGGGTTTTGAGAATCTGTTTTGTTTTGTCTGTTTCTGTTTCTACGGAGGGTTTTGAAATCTGTTTTGAGAATCGGGTTCGCTTCCAGCCCGACCGTGCCCCGGTCCCCGCTGAACCTTCCTCTCCCTCCAAGCCATCCACCTGCTACCATTCGTTCCTGCTTTCATCCCCCGTGTAAGTCTGGCCGTTTGTCTGTCTTTCATGTTGTCTTGGGGTATTAAGTAAGACTGTTTAAAATAAGTTAAATATTGCACTGTGTCTCCTGCTCCTTCCATTGCCTTGTAAATTGTATTTCGTCTCCTTTCTGCTTAGTTGTGTGTAAATAATAAATCCTGTTATACCTACATTCTTCTTCTTCTTCCTTCTTCATGCTCTTTCGGTCGCTTTAGAGGTTTCCACATTGAGTGTACGTGGCGCGATTTGGCCGACGTACATAAATCGGGTCTAGTCTTGGTAAACGGCTCACGCCGCGGTTCGCTTCGCTCGGCGTTATCCATCCATTACGCTGCGGCCGTGAGCGGGGAGTATTTCCTTGCGTACCGGGAAGCGCTGGTATTTAGGTCATAGGACGGTTGGGCCTACTACCCTACCCAGCGCCGACCGGGCGTGGCGTCATACCCCCGGGACCACGTCGGTCAGTAACAAACGAGGGGATTAATCCCCCCTTGGTAAGTGGGAAAGGCCGACGTCGGG
>NC_136270.1:130418081-130498081 GCF_964187855.1 Myxine glutinosa
TCAGGATGGAACTTAAGCTGGCTGTCCTCTCTGCAATGGAGTGATTAAAATGATATATTAATCATATTGAACACTCGACCGGCTAAACTCCACTTGAGTTGCGAGTTAATTTGATCACCTTTCCTCAACAGACAACTGGGAAGGACAGTGTGCCATCTCTGAGTGATCGAGTCAGTTGAGCTTGTTATATAATTATATAAGATATTTTCTTTCTTCTTTGTTTGTAAATCGTGATCATAAATTAATGGCAAACTCAATTTTCAGATACAGCGCTTCGAAAATGAAAGCAGGGAAGTGGCAGCAGTAGTAACAACAACAAGCACAGAAACGATGGAGATCACCAAGACCGTCCAGGAGATGCAAATGCAGCTCCAGAGTTTGCACATGCGGGTACGAGTATCTCCACAGCATTGGTTCCAAACACTGGATCACTCTTCCATAGATCTTGTGATCATTTAAAAGATGTCAACATGAACAATTCAGAGATCTAATAATTATCAAACATGTCTGTAAATCTCTTCCCCAAATTGTTTTCTCATCCCCTTCATTTCGGATCAATTGGCATGCCGACAGGGTTATAAAGCTCTGGGAATGTCAATGTGTGAGCTCGATTGGTGAAACGGATGAGAAAAAAAAACCTTCTTCAATAAGGATCACCAAAGTGTTTTGAAAATCGCAATCATTCTGGAGATATAATTTCTCCTAAACTTGTTTGGAGATCTTTACCTGTTTGGCATGAATGGACCTCTCAGTACTCTCATCACAGCATTCACCATGCTGAGTGTTTGATACAGAACAGAGGTTTATAAACGAACTCTCATGATGTTGGTGGGATGGAGTGAGTGACAAACAAGTGACCAATACCGTTCTTGATGGACCCTCTCACACAGCACAACTCACTGCAGCAAATGCTGATGGAGCTTGAAGGACAATTCCAAACACAGATCAGTTCACTGCAGAGCCAATCGATGGAGTACGAGTCCTCAATTGAGCATCACAGAGCAGAGCTACAGAAACAGCTGGTGGCCTTCAGGACACTGATGGACATGAAGATTGCTCTCGATCAAGAAATAGCCACTTATAGGAAGATTTTAGAGGGCATATCTCTCGGGTAAGTTTCTTTCATGTCTTTTAAACATCTTATCATGCACAAGCTAACAGCAAATATTAGATCAGACAGGTTTACAGCAAATGAGGTTAAAAAAGTAATTCCAATTTTCAATCAACTCTAATTAATGGCACAACACAAAGCTTTTACAACATACTTGGGACACAATGTGTTTGACCTAAAAAAAAGGACCACTGTGACATGATCGCATGGTGCGGCTATTTCACATCATGTATCGTGCAATACTTCAGTATATCAAACAAGTTCTGCTCTGAGGGCACTCATAACTAACAATACAATACACAATTGTGTACCCAAGGAAAGAATGCAAGTGAAAGAGTTATACATTCTACATTCTATTTAGCAGGTTGGTAGAGCGTTTTTGGAAGGCTAACGGGTCCGATCGGATGGCACAGCTATAGTATAGTTACAGTCATATAACTACACAGCTTCAGGATATCCTGAACATTCATATCAGAGATAGGAATTAAACAATTAACGCATGTATGTGTGATATCAATTGGGCAGATTGAGAAATTAAGGAATAAGTGAAGAAGGTGGAAAGTTTAACTGTCGAGACAAGGAGTGCAATTTCCACATACAAACACCATCAGGTGTCTCAAAGTGTACGCTTCTTGGGGTCATTCAAAGTAGGTGGCCAATGCCTCAACATAGTCCCAGGAGTAGAAAGATTTACGGAGTATTCACTCATTTTTCTTTCTTTACAGGAATGAGGCTCATGGAAGAGCAAGGTAAATCTGACAAACATGGGACAAATGTAATGGGACAAACATCAAGAGAATGAATGAACCAACGAAGACGGAGGGAGGAGTGGAGTAAACACTGAAACTAACAAGATGGTTGGGTTAGGAAAGATTAATGGGAGTAATAAGGTACATGGGTCACCATTAGCGATGACACAAGGTGGCGGTTCACCGCTTGTTGAAGCCTTGGAGGGAAGAGTAAGACAGTACAGCCTCTTCTATTGAAGGTGGCTCCATTGATGGAAACAGTGAAGAATATATCAGTTGAGTTGTGTAGTCAGCATGGCTTTTGGAAGCTTAACCAGGAGGGAGTTACTGGAAGAACGTGTATATCCTGGAGTTGCTGGGGAGGGTTTCAGGACTAAAAGAGAAGACTGTGATTAGCTCTGATTTTTCCAAGGAAAGACTTAGATGTCGAGTCTGCGGCTGGCCATGGAAAGTAACTTTGCTATGTGGTCTGCTCAGGAAATGTCAGAGCTGATGTTGAAGCCTTGAAGTTCAAGAGACAGACTCTTCCAGGGGATGACCAAGGAAATTGAGAGGTGGATTCATTTGACGATCTTTCTGTAATGACAGGGTGAAACAACGAGACTTTCAACGAGAGAAAGACCTGTTCCATTTTACAAATCAGAGTTCAATCATTCCCAGGTCAGCAGAGGGAGAGAGACCTAGCTGCTGTTGGCCACGAAGAGGGATGAGGGTGCTGCATGACACAATCTGAAATCATCTGCAAAAAGAAAGTTGTTTTTCCAGAGCACTGAAAAGATCATCGATATAGATGAGGCACAAAACTTCCAAAACACTGCCTTGGTGAACTCTCGGCTCCACTGGAACATGTTTACGATGTGAGTGGAGGAACTCAGAAATTCTTCAATGTTTGTATCAAAATATAAATTTCAGCCAGCAATTCGATGCACCAAGGATTTGAGACGAGTTGTTTATTTATTTATTATCCGCATACCTGCTGGCATTGTAAATCTAAAGAAGCCTAGTGGGAGGCATGAATACTGACCACTAGCAATCATTTACACCTAAATAATATGCTGGAGTCTTTGTGAAGGATGGATTGCTCCAAAATGGATCACCATAGTTTTATATTGAGGATAATTATCAAGTGTTTTCAAGTATACAACATGCATTTTAAGGCCATTTTCCCTGCAAGAGCGGGGGTTAGCCTTGCGGTCCCCATGACAATGTTCTCCATTTTGCCCTATTTTCTGCATCTCCCCTTGTTAACCCCCTTGCCCGCATTTCTTCTTCCACCATCTTTAGCCAAGTCTTTCTCGGTCTTCCCCGTCCTCTACTTCCTTCTACATTCATTTCCATCACTCTTCTCAACCAGTCACTTTCATCCTTCCTCAACACATGACCAAACCATCTCAACATGTTTCACTTCACAGCATCAATCACAGGCTCTATTCCCATCATCTTTCGCAATTCATCATTTGTCTTCCTCTCTCTCTCAACGATACTCCACACATCCATCGAACCATTCGCATTTCCACCCTTTCCAACCTTCGTTGCTGCTCTACGTTCATTAACCATGTCTCGCTCCCATAAATCATAACACTTCTCACACATGCAGCATACACCTTTCCCTTCAGCTTCAACGACACTCTCCTCATCGTCAGCACGCCACTCAGTTCCCGAAACTTCTTCCATGCACATCTCACTCGAGCAACCGTTGCCGAGTCTGATCCACCTTCTCCATTCAGCATGTCTCCGAGGTAGTAAAATGTTTTCACACCTTCCAGCTTTCACGCCATCTCCAAGATCCAACTCAACATTTCCTCCATCTGCAGCTCCCTCTGTGCACACCTTACACTTGAATGTAGCTGCCCCACTGGTTAATGACCCTCTCAAACCACTACATTTTTGATGAACCCACTCAGCGCACATTGTACATTGAATGGAGTTCACTCCGACACCCTTCCTGCACACAGCACACGGCCACTTCCCAGTTCTTTCCACCTCACCACATGCTTTACCACTTGCCATCACCTTCGTCTCTCCGATATTCACCTTCAGACCTTTTGTCTCAAGTGTTTTGAAGTATGCATAGGTTTAATCAAAAGACCATACTGCACACCACAAACATGTTGCATATCTATCTGTGAGTGTCAATGACGATGTAAAATATAGTGAAAGATGCGAAAAGAGGATGTTTTGGAACACATGATTGTTGTTATGGTTGTTGTTGATTAGCCTTGGACAGTTCTGCTCTAACAGGCCTGTGGTATAGAGATTACCAATTGATATTCTGACAGCGACCCAGAGATCCCTCACAACTAAGATGTTGCGTAATTGTTGTTCCTGTTGCTCTGACTGTACTTGTTCCCTCCACCAACAAAGTTGGAAGGAGGTTATGATTTCACCCCTGTCTGTCTGTGAACAGGATATTTCAAAAGGTTGTGGACTAATTCGGAAGAAATTTGGTGGACAGGTTGGGTGTGTGACAAGGACGAAATGATTCGATTTTGGTGAAGATCCGAATATACATACGAGAATGTCTCAATTTTTTAAGTGATTCGTCACCATTGAGAGATGCGGCCAAAAACGATATAGCAGGATATCTCAAAAATTTGTCGACGGGTTATGACACAACTTAGTGGATGGGTTGGGTAAGTGACAAGAACAAGCCGATTCAATTTTGGTTAAGCTCCGGATGCAGATCTGGCCTATCAGTGGGATACAAAATGTAAACTGTTCAGCCTCCTGGAGGTATGTGCTCTACCGTGTGCCATTCTAATTGTTTTTGTGCTCCTATCTACTTCTATATATTTTTCTGTTGCTCCGAGAAGTTTTACTATGTATAATTCTGTGTGCTCCATCTGTGTCACCACGATTTATTCTCAGGGGTTCCTGCTGTCATAGACCAATAGAAGTGGTACCATTATAACTGCGACATCAAGCTCAAGTCCTCCAATAAGGCATTTTTAGCCGCGTCGCAGACGCTGCTAATAGAGTGCCCTCTGCTGTTGTTGTTGTTCTTCTTGTTCTTCTTCTTGTTCTTGCAGAGAAGACAAAACCTCAAAGCTCCACCCATTCTGGGAACCATAGCTCCACCCATTTTGGGAGAGGCTTCATATAAACAAATATCCACCATTTTATTAACTCGCATAGCTTTGAGGCCTGTTTTGTAGGCCCGTGGTGTCTTCCTCTCTCACAGTTTTATTTCAAATCAAATTCGATATATCATTTCATTTTTCACAGTCGCTAACATAGTTTTAGACTCGGTTGAAAAAAAACGGGAAGAAAATCCGATGAAAGTTGCCCTTTATAGAACGAAATGAATTCTCAAAGGCCTGTAACTTCAAGTCCATTGAGATATATTTTTTTTAAATCGCGGCATGGTCAGTCATACACCGCCCGAAATAACAGACGGGAAAATGCCGAGATATATATATTTTGTTTAAATCGCGGCATGGTCAGTCATACACCGCCCAAAATAACAGACGGGAAAATGCCGAGATATATTAAAAATTCGTCCATTTGATGACAATCGTCACGATGAAATATTTAATTTATACGTCGTCACAATAATGTGGAGAGAGGAGCATAGCTTCGTTCACGTGTCGCCACATACAGGAAAATGCCGAGATATATATATATTTTGTTTAAATCGCGGCATGGTCAGTCATACACCGCCCGAAATAACAGACGGGAAAATGCCGAGATATATTTAAAATTCGTCCATTTGATGACAATCGTCACGATGAAATATTTAATTTATACGTCGTCACAATAATGTGGAGAGAGGAGCATAGCTTCGTTCACGTGTCGCCACATACGGGAAAATGCCGAGATATATATATTTTGTTTAAATCGCGGCATGGTCAGTCGTACACCGCCCGAAATAACAGACGGGAAAATGCCGAGATATATTAAAAATTCGTCGCCACACACGGGAAATTGCCGAGATATATTTTCACTTTGCACAAAAATAACATCAAGTAATCGAATCAATAGGAATGCCCTGTGCCTATAACATCGACGTTATAGGCACAGCTGCATCTAGGCATTGTGTAACATCGACGCGGCTTTTGTTTTAATTAAAACTTTTTGTACTTGTTATGTTTAAACAGGCACAATGTTTTACAAGTTGGACAAAGTGTTTAAATAAACCGATTGTTAGCTTTCCAACATCACAATTTTATTATTCAAGGGCAGCAGGAACTCTTTTGAATAAAGTGTGACGGACGGACAGATGCTACTCCTTTTAGCTGTAGTAGATTAGACATCATGCTTGCACAAAAAATGTCCATGTTTATTTTCCCCAGTGTGACAGAAATGGACATGAGCTCTAGTGGTTCCATTCAATACAGCACCTCAAGTACTGGTGGTGCAGGACAAGTGCTAACAGGTCACCATTCCCATTCCAGCAGTGAGTCCCATCGTCTCCAACTTACACAAACCATAGCACTCAATAAAAGGCGATCATGAAATGTGAATGTTGATGAAATGTATTTGTTCTGTGCAAATCATGTTCATATAATTTAATGTAGAATATTTGATGTTATTTGTATTCTTACCCAAAGCAATCAATTTCACCGGAATTTGTGAACATCAATGTCCTCAGCTGGACCAGACTCGGGAAAAAAAGAAAAAACAATGAGTCTCTATCACCTATCATCTCTATACCTATCATCTCTATCACCGGACATGAGACCGAAACAGTATAGACATGAATCGCTGATGAAATATTCTCTACTTTGTAGTCCACTAGCAAAGTACCCACATCCTGGGTGGTTCGAGCTTGCGCATCACTTGCGAAAAAGTATCGTCTATTTTGCAAGAAGAGTATAGATGTTTGCGTGGTGTGTGCTTAAAAGGTTATGGATGGTCTAAAGGTCTAAAGGGTACGTTCCAATAGTAGTTAGCGTCTAAGGGGTCGAAAGGGTATAATCTCGCAAGCATGTAAAAAGGGTCTAAAATGGCCAAGTGGTCTACATCTCAGAATAGTCAAAGGTCCAAGCTGTCTAATCTGTCTGAAGAGTGTAAGGGGTCTAAATGCTGTTAAGGTCTAAGGCCTCCAAAGGGACCTACAAGGTGTAAAGGTCAAAAGGTTCTAAGATCTAAAGGGTATAAAAGATCTAAAGGGTGAAGGGATCGAAAGGTGTTGAAAGTGTCTGAAGGATGTTGGAGTCTTAAGTATCTTGAGAACCTTGGGAATCTCAAGGGGCCTTTGGCGTCTTCAGGGTATTGAGACCAAACTGGCAATGGTTGCATCGTGACCATGGCTTACTTAACCTTACGTTGTGCTACCCATGGCTGTATCTCCTCTGTAGAGGGTGTAAGTACGTCAGCATGTAAAGGGTGCAAGTACATCACAGGCCAACTCATTTTGCCGAGCTCGGAAGGATGACGGGCTGAGTCAACTCCATGCGGTGTAATTCAACGACTGATGGGTATTTGAACTCATGACCCTAGAACTCAGGCGTGGCCTCCTCGTTACGAGTCGTCGGGGGCGGATTCT
Organism: Myxine glutinosa; assembly: GCF_964187855.1. Classification (NCBI taxonomy): domain Eukaryota; kingdom Metazoa; phylum Chordata; class Myxini; order Myxiniformes; family Myxinidae; genus Myxine; species Myxine glutinosa. Next base: position 130,425,430 of record NC_136270.1, read on the forward strand.
AATCTCTGTTCAGGAATGTTCAGATGACGTCGTGGTTTACCTGCCGATTGGCAAATGTGCTGGGTCTCTCGGACCTGGCGGCGTGGTAAGCGAATGAGTCCATTGCCTGGCCGGCTGAGTTTTAAAAGAACATGAGGGAAAAATAATGGGGAGGCAAGCACATACAGGGGAATTTAACCTTACAGACCCAACCTTGATAGCACAACTCCACTCCTCCGGGTGGAGACACATAAACACTTAACCGGACATTCGACCCTACCTCGATAGCACAACTCCACTCCTCCGGGTGGAGACACATAAACACTTAACCGGACATTCGACCCTACCTCGATAGCACAACTCCACTCCTCCGGGTGGAGACACATAAACACTTAACCGGACATTCGACCCTACCTCGATAGCACAACTCCACTCCTCCGGGTGGAGACACATAAACACTTAACTGGACATTCGACCCTACTTAGATAGCACAACTCCACTCCTCCGGGTGGAGACACATAAACACTTAACTGGACATTCGACCCTACTTAGATAGCACAACTCCACTCCTCCGGGTGGAGACACATAAACACTTAACTGGACATTCGACCCTACTTAGATAGCACAACTCCACTCCTCCGGGTGGAGACACATAAACACTTAACCGGACATTCGACCCTACTTAGATACCACGAGATGGCTTCTTCTTCTTCGCGACACTCGGTGCAAGCTAATTTATACGATTCCGACTTTCCTAAGGTATTCCATGTCTACCCCCCAAAAACGAAACAGTACATACATACATACATACACACATACACACATACATATAATATATATATATATATATATAACCACGAGCTCATGATGTTACACTTTTCACCAGTTTCATCCATTGCTGATGATTAGCAATGACATCCATCATTGCTGATTGCAGATTACCAGTATTAAGTTCTTAATTGATGTTTTTCTTTAATCCTATTTATATGTGCAGGTGCCGGAAGCCAAAGCAGTCTGTCACAGAAGAGTAGTTCCAGCACAGGTGGAGTGATCAGTAGTACTACAACTACCAAAGAGATCATCACTGAGAGAACGGCGCCCGTCATAGCGTGTCAGACATATGGAGTGCAGGGTGGAAGCGTTTCCGCAACCCATTCAAGTTCCCGCTCATTCACCAGTTCATAAATAACATGATGAATCCTACAAGGTCTCATACCAGGTGTTATTGTCTGACCTTAGAATGTTGGAGTTATGCTGCCTTTCTTTGTTTGAGCTTCATTGGATAGCCAATGATTTACTCTCCTTGCCTCTTTGCTGCGCTTGGTATTAGTGGGATAACAATTGATGGTTCTCTGATGTGATTTGCAAAAATTCAATAAAGCTTTTCTGTTGCAATTCAATGAAATAATGTTTTTGACATAGAATAATATTCAGTACTAGCCGAAACCCGTGGAACATCCACGGAAGGGAGGATGTGGTGTATGGATAGAGTGTACCATTATGGATGGCATAGGGGATTTGCTTGTCCGAGTAAGAGTTAGGAAGAAAGATGAGAATGAAGAGTGCGTATATGAACAACGGTCGCCGACACCGGCACAAACGCATGCTCTGGATTGTCCACTTTGTCCACTTCATTCTCATTGTCCACTCAGTGGACGGCTTGCTTTCGCCTTCGCCTGTCCAATCGGCGGACGGCTTGCTTCGCCTTCGCCCAGGAGACGCCAGTAAGATGGCGTCGTATCGGCAGTTAATCGGATGCTTTTGGGCCCCAACGTCGGCTAATTCAGATTTTTCGAGTATGGCTGTACGTGATAAACAAAGAGCGCGGTTCATAGATCGTAAATCCATTAGTGCCGTGGGCATCGGGTCACTGGGTGCGGCGTAAAAGGGATAACAAAGTCGAGTCCTTACGCTATTATTATATAGATTATTTAATAATACATTTATCAGCTCTGAGAAGTACAAGACGAGGGAATGGAAAGGGTTAAAGGAGGAAGTCATGAGACAAAAGAGAAAATATTTGTTCTATTTATTACGTACTACAGGGGATACCCGGTGCTACCCGGCGGTGGTTTCGGGCGGTGTTGGACATTGTAAAGCTATGGCGTTATTGGCCTCATGATGGTTACCCTTTTGCTTGTACTTGAAGGCCTTAGCAGCACTACCTGGCCCCACATCCCAATATACACTTTATAGCGGCCTTTGGTGGCCTCGAAAGGGACGTCAAGACAAATGTGTGGTAGCTTAAAACACTGCCCACATTCTCACGGACTTACACCCAAAAGTTGAGGCCTCCGTCGGTGGAGAACACACAAACCTCCGCCAGGCTGAACACATTACATTTTGTATCCCATTCCCACTAACACTAACAGGTCGGATCTGGATTCGGACCTAAACCAAAATGTAATCGTCTTGTTCTCGTCACACACACCCCCAACTCATCCCCCAAGTTTCCTAACAAGTCATCCACAACTTTTTGAAATAGCGTACTATGTATTATATAGACACACCGTCGTGTTCATCTCCGAGGCGTTCCGAATTATGGCGGGATAAGCTCGCGCGCGGCTGAGGAGAATCACGACGACCTTGTAGTTTTTACAAAACCAAACGGTATTATCACGAACAACCGACAAGCAGGGAAAATAAAATCGACAATCACCATATACAATGAGGTAAACAAGGGTGAAATAAACATTATTATTATTAATTAAAACTAAGGCACCTCACTCTCAGTCACAAGCACAGACAGGGTGAGGAACACAAAACCGGGCGACTTATCTCTGGTGTGGCAGCGGCAAGATAGGCACAAAGCTGGTGTTGAGATGGGCAGGACGATGGGCAAGGTGAGAGATCGACGAACCACCAGCAATGGGGGGAGGAAGAAGCCGGCTCAAGGGCCAAGGTAGGCGGAAGGATGGCCTCAACGTTTTCCATCGCTCAATTCCCCTCACAACTCCTTCAGTTCTCTTTAGAAACACTGCAAACACCACCATTCCCCTCACACACCTCTTTCCCTCTCCTGACACTCCTAAAAGCTCCTCTTCTCGACTTTCCCGCTCGGCCTGGCTCCTCCCCATTCTCCTCAGCCTCTAAAACCTGCGAGCTCCACCACACACTGTTCGCGCCCAATTCTCCTCCCCTCGTCTCCCTGGACAACGCTTCAGCTCCACCCCCGTCCAGAGGATGATTATAGCTCCGCCCCCTCTGTCTTTGGCTCTCACAAAGTGATTTTTTTTTTGTATACAAGATCGAGGCTCGTGAAAGAGCAAACATTAATCACACAAAAAGTCAAACGGAAACATAAAACACAAAATAAGGGGAGCGGTAGACAAGATGGGGATAGAAGGGGAAGGACACAAACACAACATTTGAGAGCAGGGACATCGGGAGATGTGTGGGAGGGAGAGGGCCTGGGGGACGTGGGAGAGGTATAAAACATATGAACACTGCAAGAACTTCCAGAAAAGAAGTTGGAATTTCAAAAAAAGTGGATTTGGGGTGAAATTAGCGGTGGTAGAAAAGATCAAGGTTTTGGATGAGGGAGGATAAGAGATGGTGGTGAACAGCTGTTTTAAAGACCTGGAGGGAGGAGTGGGATTGAAGGGAGTGGGGGAGTTTGTTCCAGAGGCGGGAGAAAAGAGGAATAAAGGAGTGAAGGTGAGCACAGAGTCTTGATTTTGGCAGTTTCACCATTAGAGGGTTGCTGGCAGATCTTGTGCGACCTGTAGGAATATTTGGGGGACAGAGCCCAGAGAGAGCTGGGGGGGCAAGGCCGGAGAGGAGTCGGTAGAAGACGGAAAGACCACCAACCTGCCTGCGGTGGGTGAGTAAAAGGCCCTCGGAGTTAACTTCATCGCAGGAGATTCCAATGATTCTGAACGCTTTGGTTTCAACAGCGTGAAGACGAGCTAGGTGTGAGGCAGGAGCACCAGCCCAGAGGGGAGAGCAGTATTCCATTGAGCTGCGGATGAAAGCCTTGTATGTGGTGAGGAGCTCAGGTGTGCCAAGGAAGGACTTCGCACGACGGAGGATGCCCAGTCGGCGACTGGCTTTGGAGGCCAGCTTGGAAATGTGGTTTTCCCAGGAAAGATCATGGCAGATAGTGAGACCCAAAAGCTTGAGCGACAGAACTTCTTGGAGAGGATTAATCAGAAAGTAGATGGGAGGGTTGTCCAGTCGGTCTTTTCGGAGAGACATCGTAAGAGTGTGAGATTTGTCAGGATTGAAAGATATTTTCCACTTGTTTGACCAGTCTGTGATTTTGTCCAGGTCTGCAGAGAGTGAGGAGGCTGCAGACTGCCGATCTGAGACCCAAAACTCCCCGAAGACCCAAAACTCCCCGAAGACCCAAAACACCCCGGAGACCCAAAATACCCAGCAGATCCAAAACACCCCGGAGACCCAAAACACCCCGAAAACCCAAATCATCCCGAAGACCGAAAACACCCCAAAGACCCAAAACACCCCGAAGACCCAAAACACCCCGAAGACCCAAAACACCCCGAAGACCCAAACACCCCGAAGACCCAAACACCCCGAAGACCTAAAACACCCCGAAGACCCAAAACACCCCGAAGACCCAAAACACCCCGAAGACCCAAAACACCCCGAAGACCCAAAACACCCCGAACACCCAAACACCCCGAAGACCCAAAACACCCCGAAGACCCAAAACACCCCGAAGACCCAAAACACCCCGAAGACCCAAAACACCCCGAAGACCCAAAACACCCCGAAGACCCCAAAACACCCCAAAGACCAAACCACCCCGAAGACCCAAAACATCCCGAAGGCTCAAAACATCCCAAAGACCCAAAACACCCCGAAGACCAAAAATACCCCAAAGACCCAAAAGACCCCAAATACCCTTAAAGACCAAGAAGAACCAAAAGACCCTTAAGACCCAAAAGCCCCTGAAGACCCCCAAAGACCCAAAAGACACCAAAGACCCAAAAGCCTCTGAAGACACCAAAGACCCTGAAGACCCAAAAACACCTTAAAGACCAAAATACCCTTAAAGGCCCAGAGGATCCAAAAGACCCTGAAGACCCAAATGGCCCTGAAGACCCAAAACACCATGAAGACACAAAAGACACCGAAATGGTCAAAGATGCGTACCCCTCTGAAACGACGTGTGGTGGGTGCGGCATGCAGAATGCGCCGAGTCATGCTAGTATATGTAATTTATCAATTCACAGGTATGTTCCACGAATGTTCAAACTGTACCAAATAGTAATAAACTTCTAAAACAGGCGGAGCATCAAATAAACACCTGCACCATAAATGATGACCAAACTACTCACCTCACTGATCTCCTTACAATGCACCAGTTTTCGCTGCAATTTGAGGGCATTTGTGGCTTCCTGGTTTTCCAAAGTGAAGTTTGAAAATACGCACACAAACACAAACTCACTCTTTCCATCACGTTTTGCCAGTACAAACACTCTGTAAACACCGAACATCATTTGGTTGTACAATAATCAAAACTGTTGGCAAATCATGGTTAGGCACCATTATAGTAGATTAGGCCCTCCTTGGATCCCACCAGAAACTCATGACAATGGAGATATGATGATTAAAATATCCTATCTGGAAGCCCGTGGTAAAATAGCACCATGGAGAAAGAAAGAAAAGGAAGGTTTTTATGTCATTTCATCTCGATTCACGAAGAGATTAACTTGTAAAATGCATCCTGATGTCTGTCTGTCATCACCTGGCTGATTGTTCTGAAACTTGACACATGAATCCAAGACAGTATCCCGCACAATCGCCCAAGCTTCGATTTTTAGATTTCCGATTATGATGGCTCCAGGTAGGGGGATGAGCGGGATTATCCCCTGAAACTTGGGATCCCGACTCGTTCCTTATTGAGCAACCACTTGCTCCGACACCCGATACAGGCCTTCTATCCATGGTCTGCAGGATCGCTCGTCGTTTCGATCCCGCATTTCGCCTGGATTTCCTTGATAAAGAAGTCTTCAGAAATTACTGACCATTGATCCAGTATCCACCAAACATGGGACGTCGTTACCTCCGATCATGACCTGAACAACAGGCTGTGCATCCACCAGCTTACATGATAAGGTTGAACATTTTGATAAGGCATTGTGGTTCTCAGCAGTAAAGGGTGTTGGTTTCCTTAGTTTCCCCTGTGATCACTGTTGATCTGAGATCCCTCTCAAATTTGTGGACAATGCTACTTCACATGTCCTAGTTGGTGACAATAGTAACATCTATACTCTCTTCTTCTCTGAAAGGATCCACTGATCCATTCCTGGCCCTGTTGCTTCAATAAGTACAACAGTTCACCGAGGATTTTTTTTTTTTTACCAAATCCTCAACTTGTTGGGAGAATCTGTCTAGTCGGTCGTCTGTCTTTGGCGTTCCAGGGCGATGACTCTGTGTTATAGACGGTCATGTTTGAGAAGAAACAAGGCAGCTTCCTGCCTGTCCATCCCACCAATTGCGTTTTGAGCGTGCTCCAGCAAGTCACCGGCATGGTCTTCTCCCGTTCCAGAAAAACTACGGACCTCCGCCTCGTGGAGGCAACTTGACATTGACCACTGGGGCTGGCACTTGTTGTGGGACTGGTAGGCGTCGTTCCAGATTTGGAGTCAACGAAAAGCCTCTTCCACAGCTTCCGCCTGGGCTTCAGCCATCTCAAGATCCACCACTGCCTTCACTATCTGACTTTAATCTCGATCCAATTGGAAGATTTTGATTTCACCCCACTCCTGATACCACAGTAACCGAGTGAGGTGGGTTTCTCCAATTAAATTAGAAGAGGTGAGACCAATCAAAATTCTCAAATGGAACAAAATATGTTTTCCCAAACTTGCAAACGTTTAACAGTAATGAAGACGGTGGCTTCACCCATTCAGCCGAACACTCTGAGGTGAGCCCTGAACCCGTCTAATCAAGTTCACACCCAGACCGTCCTGCTCGCAGATCTCGGCCTTTCTTCCCTCCCAATGGACAACCGTGGGCGTGGTCCTTAAGGGATATCCGGTCTACCAGATATTTCTGTAGTCCCTAAAACTTTCCAGAAAAAAATTCCCCTGTGACATTTTGGATTATTATGTATAGATCAGTGACAACAACATTAAATATAATAAATGTTAAATTCAGGCTGAAACAACAAAATGTGAAAACGTCAAGAGGTGTGAATACTTTCTGAAGGTGCTGTAAGTGCTGTTTCCTCACTCAGCGATCAGCAGTAAGAAGCTAAAGCACAGATAAACTGGTAATTGGCACATGGCACCTCACGGGATGGGCAAACTCATATGTGGCTGAAACTCGTTTTTACACTTGGAAGGAGAGCGAGCTAACTGGTGATAAATGGTCATGGTGCCTCCCAGGATGGGCAAACTTGTATGTGGCCAAAAGTCGTTTTTACACTTGGAACGAGTGGTAACTAACACGTGGCATCTCCCAGGCGGGGCAAACTCGTATGTCGCTTAAACTCGTTTTTACACTTGGAACGAGTGATAACTGGCACATTGCACCTTCCAGGACAGGCAAACCTGTATGTGGCCAAAAGTCGTTTTTACACAAGTAACGAGTGATAACTGGCACATTGCACCTTCTAGGACAGGCAAACTTGTATGTGGCCAAAAGTCGTTTTTACACTTGGAAAGAGTGACAACTGGCACGTCTCGTCTCCCAGGACGGATAAACTCAAATGTGGCTGAAACTCGTTTTTACACTTCGAACGAGTGTTAGGTAGGCCGGTATCCTTTGGGGAAGGGGATTTATCCCTCAAATTGCTCCGCTGACTAAGTAGAACAATGTAGGCACTACATAGCATTGTCAGTACCCATTGTGGCCAAGGAAACAACTTCTCCCAAGGTTAACGGCCATGTTTGTCTTTTGTCAAGTACTGTGTCTGCATGGTTCTCTCAAGTATTGTGTCAAGTACTCTCTCTGTCTGCATGGTTTGTGTGTGACATCTCCATTGAGCCTCAGAAAGTTTAGTAAGAATGTTACGTTTGTGGGGGTAGGCATGAAATGCTCGGCTGGCAAGTGTGTGGAGAAGCGCCCTCCTTTGGTGAAAGTAGTGAATTGCAGAAAAATTGGCACGGGTAATCTGAGGGTTAGATGCAAAATTGAGGTGGAATTTTGTGAAGCTGCAGTGGACACTGGGGCCAGTGACACCATTATTAATCCGAGTGGGTTAGACCAAAATGTTGGAGGCTGAGACAAAATTGATAGGTTAGCATGACAGCCTTCAACTGGCTACGGTGGGTGGCGACGGATTCAATATTGGGCCGCGGGTTGTCGGAATTTTTTTTTTGTATACTAACTCGAGGCTCGTGCAAGAGCCAACACATATAACATATAATAAAGGGAGCGGGAGACAAGAGGGTGAGAGAGAAAGGGAAGCACAACAACAGTGGAGAACAAGGACATCGGGAGATTTTTTTTTTTTTTTGCATACAAGATCGAGGCTCGTGTAAGAGCCAACATTAATCACAAAAAAAAACAAAAAGGTATAAAACACATGGACACTGCTAGGACTTCGAGGAAAGAAGTTGGTATTTGACAAAAGTGGGTCTGGGGTGAATTAACGGGGGTAGAAAAGATCAAGGTTTTGGATGGGGGAAGATAAGAGATGGTGGTGAACAGTTGTTTTAAAGACCTGGAGCGAGGAGTGGGATTGAAGAGAGTGTGGGAGTTTGTTCCAGAGGCGGGAGAAAAGAGGAATGAAAGAGTGAAGGTGAGCAGAGAGTCTTGATTTGGGAAATTTCACCAGAAGAGGGTTGCTGGCAGATCTTGTGCAACCTGTAGGAATATTTGGGGGACAGAGCACAGAGAGAGCTGGGGGAGCTAGGCCGGATAGGAGTCGGTAGAAGACAGAAAGACCACCAACCTGCCTGTGATGAGTGAGTGAAATGCGTTCACAATCAGCTTCATTGCGGGAGATTCCAATGATTCTGAAAGCTTTGCTTTCAACAGCGTGAAGCCGAGCTAGGTGTGAGGCAGGAGCACCAGCCCAGAGGGGAGAGCAGTATTCCATTGAGCTGCGGATGAAAGCCTTGGATGGAGTTTTATGCAGTCTGGAGGTCAATGTGGTGGCATGGGGGGCCGGGGTGTGTGACCATGTCTTCTGGGATTGAGTCTCCTTTGTGGAACACGACTGACAACTAGGCGAGGTCATATGTGGTTGGGCACTGAGCGGCTACATTTGGTCAGGCTGGGGGATATGAGGAGGTGCAGGGGACGTGGCTGGGGATGCCACGCACTGTGACCGTGTCTCCCAGGTCCGAGGCCTTGGGAATGTCGGAGTTGGCAGCAGGTGCTCACCGCATTGGCCAGCTTCGGCTAGTGGAGCCATGGTCCTCACAGGGGGCCGAAGGAGGGATGGTGGGTTGCACCCTTGTGGACACTCGTGGGTCATGGTGGCAGTTCAGCTGTCCATCTTACCCGATAGCCCGCACACGGTAGGGGGGGGGGGGGGCAGAGCTGTCGTAGCCAAGTGTAGTAGTGTAGGAAAGCTCACAGGAGGAGGGGGATACACATGCTTGCCAGTATGGGGCTGGCACTTGTTGTGGACAATGGTACAAAGTGTAAATTTATTTAGTGTAAATTGATTGGACAAAAGGAAAATTTAGTGTAAATTGATTGGTCCCATGAAATAAATCTGGAAGTTGGTGTGGTAGATGGCACTCTTGGACCCGACCAGCCTGCGATTACCTGCACTTAAGGTGGGGTGCTTTGATGTGTCCCGAGTGTTCGGTTCTTGCTCCTAAATTGGGATATGAGTAATTTGGAGTGGGGGCGGGTGAGAGTGACGACATGGTCGATGAGTGGATCGGGTGTGTGACAAAGTGTCTTGTGGTTGGCGTTTTTTGTGTCAAAGGTTTTGTGTTTTGTGTTGTTGTGAGGAAAGTTGAGTTGTGCTTGGAAGTGTGAATGTGAATTACAAGTGTGAATGTGAATTACAAGTGTGAATGTGAATTACACATGTACGCAGGCCATGGCAGTGTAGGAACACAATATCTTTTTGCACTACAGTGTTGGAGAATTGAATGGCAGTGGGGGAGGGAATGTCATTTTGGATTTTGTGGGTAGGGAAGGTGCGTGTGTCTGCAGGTACGGATCAAGCTCTGGAGGAGCGGTGACTGCGGCCCCCCTGAAGCAATTTGTCCCTGGCAGCCAGTGGTGTCTGGAATTGGAAACCCGTCAGAGGAGGGTCTGGTTGGGCGATCAGCGGGTATGGAGACCCCTGGCGACCCGGAAGAGGCAATGAGAGTCTGAGGCCAAGAGAGCCTGGATGGTGCAGAGACCCTCTCTGGCGGGACGTACAGCTAAGGAGCTGTTTGGGTGCCAGGGGCCGAGAGTTGAATGTGGGGGGGTAGAAGTCGCAAGTCGGGTACTTGATTTTGGACTGCGGGCACCACAGCCTGAAGCGCCTCCACCATCTTGGTTGTACGGTACCTCCCTGCTGCCTAGTTGAGGATCACACATGCAGGTAACCAGTGATATGCCATGGTCTTGCAGGTTTGGAATGAGTGCTTTTGTTGATTGGGGTTTATGTGTGCGAGTGCGCGGGGGAAGATCCACCGATCCATGTCACTAACCTGTACCAGGACAGTGCCCTGGAAAATTTGGGTAAATTGGAATGGCTCCGCAGGAAACAATGGGCATTGTGGCATCCACCGGGGAAGGTGGTCCTTATAACGGGGGCTGTACAAATGTCCTTGAATTTCAATAAGGTTTGCGGTTAAGGTAGAGTGTTTGTGTGTTGACATTTTTTCTACCCACCCCAGGAGTTAGGAGCAAGGAACCAAGTTTTGTCAATATTTGAATTGTTGTTTAAGGGGTGTAGAATGGTAAGGAGAACAGGTAAGGTAGCTACGGCTCGCTTCCCACAGCCCTTCCTAATTTATTTCATAGGCGAATTAAGTGCGAGTCGGTAAGTGTTAAGGCTGGAACGGTAACGCCTGCATTGAACCTTGCAGGAGCTACGATTCCCGGGAGGGGGGCTGTGTTACGTTTGTGGGGGTAGGCATGAAATACCTTAGGAAAGTTAGGAATGTGTAGATTAGCATGGATCGTGTGAGTGAAGAAGAAGCCACCTCGCTGTAACCAAGTAGGGAATCTGTATAGAATAACATTGTATATGTGTCTCCATCCGAGGGGTGGAGCTATGCTAACTAGGTAGGACTTAAGGATAACCCCCAATGTGTAATTGCCCATGTGATTTTTCCCTTCGTTTATATTTCATCAAAAAGGGCCGCCACTACAACAACCATAATCGCCCGGCGGAAACCCGAACATTTGCCGATCGGCAAAGGAACCGCGCCCAGCCGAACATTCCCGAAGGACGGTTAGGCTCCGCCTCGGAGGAACGGAATTGACAGGCCATGCCCCGAGCTTCGTCATTGGGTTTAAAGAATGGCTGTGAGGCCATGCCCCGAAGAACGTCTGGTTGGAACGATTCGGCGTCGCTGGGAGATTGGTCAAAAAGGATGACGTCATTGGGACGCCCGGAGAAAAAGCAAGAGGAGACGGCATTTTGTCTCTCTTGTGCTGGCTTTCAAAGAGAACGGCTGCATTTGCCTTTTGCTCTTGCCCTAGTATTGATCGTGGCGGTCGCTTGGCTTTTTTGCATGGGAGGACAATGGGCGCTCGTCTGTGTGCGCCGGAGAGATCATCGGTGCCTTGTTGGCGAAGGAGGCCCGCCTGCACGGAGTACCTCATGGTCGGGGTGCGATGAAAAAGCCTCTCCGCGCAATTGTTGGAGTGGGACCCGCGCGCGGCTCTGGCCGCTTTGGAACTGCCGACTCAATCGACGCCCTCGCTGGAACAGTAAAGCTGAGTTCGGCCAATTTATAAAAGGAACATTATTTCTTTTATCATTCCCCTGTCTGTATACGAGTCAGAGTGGAGGAACCTCCACCTAGGAATTTTAGTTTACCTCACCTTTCGTTGTCTTTTACATTCCTGTAAATAAATATATATTTGTTGAATTTTACTTTTTCTGTCCTGTCTTGTTTCGTTGTTCCGTGGGTTCGGATTAACCCCGTGTGCTGTTCCCGATCAGACAAGGCTTCAAAACTTCCTGTGCGCGCGGAAAAGATAATCCCGCCAGGTTTCAAAGTACTTTCTTTTAACAACGTCATATTTAACAAAGAGTTAACAACGTTCGGTTTTCCTTTGCCCTGAGGTGTTCATCACAGGGCTGACACGACAATAATTTGTGAGATTGTACCACTTACATTTCTCTGTACACCAATCACAATGAATAGCTCTTTCACAACTCCCATGCTGGAACATGTGTTGCCTTTTGTGAATCAATAAAACAAGGCAGCTTCTGCCCCGTAAACTACATTTTCATGGCTTCTATGAAGCAAAGGAGAAGGCATTTGGTTGAGAGTTTGCAAGGAAGCCCAATATTGCCAACATCAGCAATTCCTGGCGCAACCATCACAATGAACGGCGCAGCCACCATCTTTGGTCAAAGCGGAATGCACCGTTTGCAAAGTAGCAACAAGCAACTGTTACCATCATGGCGTTTTGTAAATGATGTAATCACAGACACAGACAACCATATAAAGACCATTCAGGAATGATGGCATGATGGATGAAAGAGCAGAACCATTAGAGTGTTCGACTTGCACACCTGGAAGGCAGATGGTTCCTCCCCAAATGGAGGGAGAGCAGAAAGGCCGAGAGCAATGCACCTGGACAGTGCAACCCTGCTAGTGCAGTTACCGCTAAAATGGTTTGTAAGACGGTGTCGCAAAAATGCAATAATACATTTGCACCATTACATATTTACAGCAATGTGGAAAAAGATAGTTGTTTTTTTAATTCTGGATGAAACTGGACAATCATTGCCGAATGTAACAAAGCATCGCAGCGGTGCATGTACAGTTACTGTCCATACAGAGGAAAGGTGCATTTCAAATTCTCCAACATGATTTGCTAGAGCACAATCACAAGTTCGTGAAGCTGCCTGATACAAAAATAGATCTATCACATTGCTTGGAAACAAATTTCTCTCCGCAATGCTATTTGGACTTTGTAACAGGTACAAGGATCATAAAGGCAACTCATGGTGAAAGGAACCAAGGAAGCCAGTGGTATCAATCAGGAGAGGCCATTTGTGGGACGCATGTGACTGTCGAAGTAAATCTACATATTACATCACATTAGCGGAACTTCTAATGTACCCCTCTCTTCTTGCTGACCAATTATAAATGAAATGGCCCCCAATTAGAAAACAAAGACGCAAGTACTATCACACTACCCATAAACAAACAAACAGTGACGAACAGTAGTGTATAACATGTACACCAATCTGAGAAGAGCTACAAAAATGAACAACGAACCTCCTAAAATGGGCTGCTCCCCCCCCCCACCCCCCAAAGCCCCAAACAGCCATAATCTGCACCACATTTCACTTTCATCAGAAATCGAATATTGCGGAAGCAACCTTTCAACAAACTCCGCACCACGCTACCCAAACAATTCCTTCGATGCTTCCTCCTACCCTTTTCCATTCATATTCCTAACTCAACTCTTCATACTTTTCACCGCCACTTATTAAAAACATCTATTGCACTCTTCTTAACCGCCAAGTCTCCAAGACTTCCCTTTGGCAGTCACCGGGTACAAATCCTCAACTTCAAGGCAGTGGAGGATAACGGCATGGATGGAAGGCTTGCAATCATTTAGTGGTGGCCTGTCATCGACAGGCTGAGGTTGTATCCGGTTTGGACCAATCCTGGTTAGAGCTCGGTGTGAGACCTCTGAGAGTTTGACAGGTCTCGGCCAGGAAGGCTTCTCATAAATTCTACAAAATCTGACTCCTGGAGAAGGAGAGAAAAAAAGGGAATGGGAATGGGGAGAAGGAGTGGACATGAAATTAATTGATGTTATTTAATGATCAAACTGAAACAACAAAAATCATTGGATTCCGGGAAGAAAATTACAGTTCAACTTGTACCGTCATACATGGTAAAAATAACAACGTATGGAAATATGATGGATAGACTTATGTAAACATAAACATAATCTTTACAACGTATGGAAACCATTGGGTTTAATGGTTCCCCAATTTCAGATTGCTCTATTTGTAAAGGGAGGGGGGGGGGGGGTAGGGGCGAAGGATGAAGGAAGGGCATTTAGGCAGGTGATCCAAGGGGTTTATCCAGGTGAGGAACAATATAGGACCACAACATCACCTGGGGGACACTCCGGCCTCAATGAGAGAGGAGAGGGTTCCATTGATAGGAACACATCGACTATGGAGTGAAGGATGTCAGATGATCAGGTTTAAAGGTGGCCAGGTACACCGCAGGTTATGAGCTTCGCAAGCTGAACAGGAAGCCAGACTTTGTCGAATGCCCGATATATGTCCAAGTAGATAGCCCTGACCTCTTGTTTGCTAAATGAGAAGCAGTAGCAAGTCCACAAAGGAGTGACCGGAACAGAATCCAAAGTTGTGCCTTTTGAGGTACTGGAGTGGATGGATTGGGAGCACCACAAGGAATGAAGGAGACAGTGTGGAGAGTTCAACAATAACGATTGCCAGATGATGTCTTCTGGCTCACCTGAGCATGTGACACATTATTGCAACTGTTGTGGAATGACCTCAGGTTGTTCTCGGTCAGGTTAGGCTTCCATTAAGGAAAGAAAACGGCTTCGGCCGAGCAGAAGGAAGGAAGGATTCAGTGTGCCAGGGTCAAGAGGAAGAGCGTGATAGCTACACATGAGATGGAAGAAACCTGCGCATGAAAGACAGCAGGCCTTGGTGAAAGCTTTCCCAAGTACTTTCAACATCAATTGCAGAGGAAATGGGGAAAACAGACCTTTTGGAGAGGACATGTTTCTGGACTTACCAGTCAATCTGAGTGAATAAACAGCGTAACACTGTCATGATCCTCTCAACTCCAAATATAGAGATTGGTGCTTTCACACGTTCATGGTCAGTGGTGCCACATGTGGGTGAGAATGAACAGATCTTCGATGAAAAGTTGGGCATTATGAGATTCAGGAGACAGGACATACTATGAAGGAAGGCCCGGGATGGAAGTTAATTAATTCGGTCAGTCTGAATGAAGGAATCAACGCAGTCCTTCGATGCAGTGCCGTGCCTGGTTGTTGTAGTATCAACTCCGAGCCAACCGGCATAGTTGAAACGCCACAGGTGAGGAATAAAGAGTTGGGATTGGTAACTGTCTGTGCAACTCTATCATGACAATAATTATTGAAAGTCATCACTTGGGTATTTACCACTACACAAGTAGCGTACCTCACGTGGACCGCTGTAACGTTGCACCATCTTGCCGTAGCTGTAAAGGTGAATGGTTGGATAACCCTTGATTCCCTCTTGCGTGCACAACTCTTGGTTCTGCGGCTTAGTGCAATCTACCGCCGACATCACCATCTAGGCCAGGACAAAAATAAAAATTGCATCCGAATAAATACCTTAAATTGACCTCCTTGCAAATCCTTTTCTCCTCGCATCACATGATGAGTAATGAAAAGTAGGACAATGTCATCAATGCTTCCGAACTAAAGTTTCACATTAAGGAGGTTTAAAATTGGTCACTCAGATTGTATTACTGTCAATAAGCTCATGATTATTGATCATGATGTACAAGTTCATTTGGTTCAGGATCAAAGCAGAATTACAGCAGAGTATGGAAACGAGATTTATTGGAGGAAAACGAGATTTTTTGGAGGAAAACGAGATTTTTTTTGGAGGAAAACGAGATTTTTTGGAGGAAAACGAGATTTTTTGGAAGAAAACGAGACTTTTTGGAGGAAAACGAGATTTTTTTGGAGGAAAACGACTTTTTTGGAGGAAAACGAGATTTTTTGGAAGAAAACGAGATTTTTTGGAAGAAAACGAGACTTTTTGGAGGAAAACGAGACTTTTTGGAGGAAAACGAGATTTTTTGGAAGAAAACGAGATTTTTTGGAAGAAAACGAGATTTTTTGGAGGAAAAGCTGATCTATACTACAGAGCGGTGGATTTTGCTGGAATGACAGGCGAGCTCGACAGCTACCATGTTCATCTCAGAGTTTGATCAAAAAATAAATGGATCATAGTACAGAGGGAAAGATGCTGCATGTTGTAGATTTTGGGACACGAAGAAGCCAAACCAAGTTGGGCATGTTGTATCCTTGACGATGCCAGATTCCAGATGGCATCATCCAAACATTTGTTCCAGGGTGTCAATTGGTTGGTAATAAATTGATGTGCAAGTAAAAGTAACTCACGCTATTAAACAGTAACTCAGGTTGTGAAGTGTTTTTAATAACATGGTGTTGAGGTGTTTTGATTTACTTGGTGGTGAGGTGTTTTGAATTTCATGGTGGTGAGGTGTTTTTAATTTCATGGTGGTGAGGTATTTTGAATTACTTGGTGGTGAGGTGTTTTGATTTACTTGGTGGTGAGGTGTTTTGAATTTCATGGTGGTGAGGTGTTTTTAATTTCATGGTGGTGAGGTGTTTTGAATTTTGTGGTGGTGAGGTGTTTTGAATTATGTGGTGGTGAGGTATTTTGAATTACTTGGTGGTGAGGTGTTTTGAATTACTTGGTGGAGAGGTGTTTTGAATTACTTGGTGGTGAGGTGTTTTGAATTATGTGGTGGTGAGGTATTTTGAATTACTTGGTGGTAAGGTGTTTTGAATTACTTGGTGGTGAGGTGTTTTGAATTACTTGGTGGTGAGGTGGTTTGAATTATGTGGTGGTGAGGTGTTTTCAATTACTCGGTGGTGAGTTGTTTTTAATTTCATGGTGGTGAGGTGTTTTGAATTACTTGGTGGTGAGGTGTTTTGAATTACTTGGTGGTGAGGTGTTTTGAATTACTTGGTGGTGAGGTGTTTTGAATTACTTGGTGGTGAGGTGGTTTGAATTATGTGGTGGTGAGGTGTTTTCAATTACTCGGTGGCGAGTTGTTTTTAATTTCATGGTGGTGAGGTGTTTTGAATTACTTGGTGGTGAGGTGTTTTGAATTACTTGGTGGCGAGGTGTTTTGACTTACTTGGTGGTAAGGTGTTTTGAATTACTTGGTGGTGAGGTGTTTTGAATTACTTGGTGGTGAGGTGGTTTGAATTATGTGGTGGTGAGGTGTTTTCAATTACTCGGTGGCGAGTTGTTTTTAATTTCATGGTGGTGAGGTGTTTTGAATTACTTGGTGGTGAGGTGTTTTGAATTTTGTGGTGGTGAGGTGTTTTCAATTACTCGGTGGTGAGTTGTTTTTAATTTCATGGTGGTGAGGTGTTTTGAATTACTTGGTGGCGAGGTGTTTTGAATTACTTGGTGGTGAGGTGTTTTGAATTACTTGGTGGTGAGGTGTTTTGAATTACTTGGTGGTGAGGTGTTTTGAATTAAGTGGTGGTGAGGTGTTTTGAATTACTTGGTGGTGAGTTGTTTTTAATTTCATGGTGGTGAGGTGTTTTGAATTTTGTGGTGGTAAGGTGTTTTGAATTATGTGGTGGTGAGGTATTTTGAATTACTTGGCGGTGAGGTGTTTTGATTTTGTGGTGGTGAGGTGTTTTGAATTTTGTGGTGGTGAGGTGTTTTCAATTACTTGGTGATGAGTTGTTTTTAATTATGTGGTGGTGAGGTGTTTTGAATTGCTTGGTGGTGAGGTGTTTTGATTTTGTGGTGGTGAGGTGTTTTGAATTTTGTGGTGGTGAGGTGTTTCAATTACTTGGTGGTGAGTTGTTTTTAATTTCATGGTGGTGAGGTGTTTTTAATTTCATGGTGGTGAGGTGTTTTGAATTATGTGGTGGTGAAGTATTTTGAATTACTTGGCGGTGAGGTGTTTTGATTTTGTGGTGGTGAGGTGTTTTGAATTTTGTGGTGGTAAGGTGTTTTGAATTATGTGGTGGTGAAGTATTTTGAATTACTTGGCGGTGAGGTGTTTTGATTTTGTGGTGGTGAGGTGTTTTGAATTTTGTGGTGGTAAGGTGTTTTGAATTATGTGGTGGTGAGGTATTTTGAATTACTTGGCGGTGAGGTGTTTTGATTTTGTGGTGGTGAGGTGTTTTGAATTTTGTGGTGGTGAGGTGTTTTGAATTAAGTGGTGGTGAGGTGTTTTGAATTACTTGGTGGTGAGTTGTTTTTAATTTCATGGTGGTGAGGTGTTTTGAATTTTGTGGTGGTAAGGTGTTTTGAATTATGTGGTGGTGAGGTATTTTGAATTACTTGGCGGTGAGGTGTTTTGATTTTGTGGTGGTGAGGTGTTTTGAATTTTGTGGTGGTGAGGTGTTTTTAATTATGTGGTGGTGAGGTGTTTTGAATTACTTGGTGGTGAGTTGTTTTTAATTTCATGGTGGTGAGGTGTTTTGAATTTTGTGGTGGTAAGGTGTTTTGAATTATGTGGTGGTGAGGTATTTTGAATTACTTGGCGGTGAGGTGTTTTGATTTTGTGGTGGTGAGGTGTTTTGAATTTTGTGGTGGTGAGGTGTTTTCAATTACTTGGTGATGAGTTGTTTTTAATTATGTGGTGGTGAGGTGTTTTGAATTGCTTGGTGGTGAGGTGTTTTAATTATGTGGTGGTGAGGTGTTTTGAATTGCTTGGTGGTGAGGTGTTTTGATTTTGTGGTGGTGAGGTGTTTTGAATTTTGTGGTGGTGAGGCGTAATCGTCCCAAACTTCCAGTCTGCACCTACCAATCCCTATGTATGTCCTGAGGGGTTCTTTCTTGAATTTTATATATTTTTTCAACCTAAATTGTTTATAAAATGTAATATCACAAACACGACAAATAAATTTGTGCGAAATAATTGTTTGTATTATGATTGGTGTAAATCATGACAACACAGCAACTCAGGTACAGTCATTAACCTCACCTAAAATAAGCCCGTTCCTCTGTGACGACCTCGTATATAGTCTCGTGAAAAAGTAAGTACACCCCATGTAAAGTTTGGACTTTTTCAACATATTTCAACATACAGCTATTTGATCTTCATTTCAACAATATTGATAGATAAAGGTGATATAATATAACAAATATCATGAAACATTTACATTTTGTAGTCCATTGTATAATTTAAATAAACATAAATGCAAATTTCACAGGTGGAAAAAGTAAGTACACCCCTACATTTATCACTACTTCAAATACCTAAAATTAGAATCAGGTGCACCAGCTCAGGTGCAAATGATTAGAACATCGTCAGAGAGGATCTTGGAGGAACCTGTCTTATTTAAACCTCAGACATTTAGTTTGGTTTGCTCTTTGTTGTTGAAGTGTGCAGCGTCACATGCCCAGATCAAAAGAGCTCTCTGAGGCCTTCAGAAAGAAGGTTATAGATGCCTACAAGTCTGGGAAGGGATTTAAAAAGATCTCCAAACAATTTGAAATCAATCATTCCACTGTCCAGAAGATCATCTACAAGTGGAGAAGATTCCAAACAACTGCCAACTTGTTCAGGCCAGGCCGCCCCAGCAAGTTCAGCCCGAGAGCAGGCCGCAAGATGCTGAAAGAAGTCTCTAAGAACCCTAGAATGTCATCACGGGACCTCCAGGTAGCTCTTGCCACTGTTGATGTCAAAGTGCACGAGTCTACCATTACAAAGAGGCTGCACAAATTTGATCTACATGGGAGGTGTGCCAGGAGGAAACCTTTGCTGTCCAGAAAGAACATCAGGGCAAGACTAAAGTTTGCCAATGAACACCCATGCAATGACCAGCACTTCTGGAACAATGTGCTCTGGACAGATGAGTCAAAGGTGGAGCTATTTGGCCACAGTACCAGAAGACATGTTTGGTGAAAACCAAAGACAGCATTTGACCACAAGAACCTGATACCAACTGTAAAGCATGGTGGTGGAAATATTATGGTTTGGGGCAGCTTTGCTGCATCAGGGCCTGGGCAGCTCACCATCATAGAATCCACTATGAATTCTTCATTGTACCAGAGGGTGCTTGAGGATAATATGAGGCCATCTTTCGGAGAGTTTAAGCTCAACCGAAGGTGGACCTTGCAACATGTCAATGACCCTAAACATACCAGTACATCCACCAAGGAATGGCTGAAAAGAAAGAAATGGAGGGTTCTGGAATGGCCAAGTCAAAGCCCAGATCAAAATCCCATTGAGATGTTGTGGGGGGATTTGAAACAAGCTGTGCATGCAATTGTGCATGCTGTGCAACAATTTTTTGTTGAATAAATTATTGCAAAGTCAATTTTTCATTGTTTTTTGTTCAATATTAGATCACCGGTGTCTATAGATACTGTTTAAATGAAGATCAAATATTGATATGTCCACATATGTTAAAAAGATTTTAAAAACATTTCATGGGGTGTACTTACTTTTTCCACATGCGAAATTTGCATTTATGTTTATTTAAATTATACAATGGACTACAAAATGTAAATGTTTCATGATATTTGTTATATTATATCACCTTTATCTATCAATATTGTTGAAATGAAGATCAAATAGCTGTATGTTGAAATATGTTGAAAAAGTCAAAACTTTACATGGGGTGTACTTACTTTTTCACGTGACTATATACGAGGTCGTCACAGAGGAACGGGCTTATTTTAGGTGAGGTTAATGACTGTACCTGAGTTGCTGTGTTGTCATGATTTACACCAATCATAATACACGTATATATATATATATATATATATATATATATATATATATATATATATATATATATATGTATGTATGTATGTATGTATGTATGTATGTATATGTATGTATGTGTATATATATATATATATATATATATTTTTATATATATATATATATATATATATATATATATATATATATATATATATATATATATATATATATATACATACATACATACATACATACATACATATATATATATATATATATATATATATATATATATATATATATTTATATATATATATTGTTGTGGATATGAGGATTGTATTTTTTTTATTGTGTGTTTTATTAATATTGCTTGATTCTGGACCCTCCTGCCTCCAGTGTTGTGTAAAGGTCAAAGGGCGTCCCATAATTAGTCCATAAAGCATACACGTCAGCCAATCATAGATTTCCCCCTGGTTGATAGTTATATCTTTATTATGTGTATTAGGGTAAGGCCTTGTCTCCCATTAAGATGACACTCCATTGCACCAAGTGAAATAGAGTAGATTCCTTTCACTTTCCCCTTTCATCATTGCCAAGCCTCGATTGCCAATTACATCCCCTCCAAAACCACCATTGAACATGTGCTCGGGTCGGGGAAGAAAGGCGTGCCCGCCCATCGTCATCAAGGGCGGAGCTAGAGGGCCGTGCCAACCAATCAGGGCCGAGGTGAGCACACCGATGGGCGTGTCCTAAAGGCCGGCGGCTTGATCGCCGGAGGCGCTATAAAAAGCGCGCGCGCAAGGTCCTGCAGTAGAAGAGAGATCATCCAGAGAGAACATTAGAGAGATCATCCAGAGAGAACATTAAGGAGATCATCCAAAAAGAGCATCCAGCAGCGATTCTTGTCCAAAAGAGATCATCGAGAGAGATCATCCAGAGAGATCATCGAGGGAAGCACAACGCCTGCTATTCGTCGCCTTGCTTGCCAAAGTTGGACCAAGCAAGAGAGTTGGGCAAGAAGCAAGCACGTTGTTCAGTTGTGTGGTTGGACCAGACGAGTCCTGGCAAAGCACGCGACGTCCACGCAGCAGGAGCAGCAGCCACAGCAGCTTCAGATACAGCAGCTTGGGGCCTGGACGGCAGTTTGGAGCGGGGCCGCGAAGGAACGGCGGCTGCCCAACGCGCCGATCGTGCTGCAGCACCCTTGGACCTTCCTTTCCCTCCAGCCATCCACCTCCTGCCTTTCCATCCTTCTTGTGTACGTGAGTTTGTTTTGTTTGTTCTGTCCCTGGGTTAATTAAGTTTGTATAAGCTAGCGTTGCACTGTCTAATATCTTCTGTAAATTATTTTCTTATCTTTCCTTCTTCCTTGGTTACTTTGAGCATGTAAATAATAGGAATAAATTTAGTAGTATTGCCAACTTTTTTTGTCTTCTTCTTCTTCTTCACATCCGTGTCGCTTTTGTCTTTTCCATATTGAATATCTGTGGCGCGATCCGGCCAACGTTCGGGAATCGGGTTAGTCGGGGTAACTGTTAGGGCCGCGGGGCCTCCGCTCGGCAAAAACCAACATCTTATCCACGGTCCGTAACAATAAATATATATATATATATATAATACAAAAAAATCCCAACCCAGATAAAAACTGTCATCCCGGTGTTTCACAGGCAGGGTGTTTCATCAATGCCTGTTCCTTCCGTCCGACGGATGGACATAAAACTGGCGTCCTGTCTACCGGCAAAAGTTGGCGAACATTAAAGCTCCAACGGTGTCCTGTGTGAAGAGTAGATGAGCTATTGCCGGCACCATGGACAAAGTACAAATTCCTGCCCTAGCTACTGCTGGGAGAGGGATGGCACACCGCCCAGCATGACCACATGCCAAAAAACTGCTTTGGCAGAAGCAACACTCTAACAAATTATGGTTCTTCGGATCGGATACATAACCCATGGCGTTTTCAATTCTGCATTTGCACGTCATTGGCTAATTGGAGTAAAGAGGAAGTTATAATACCGAGTCATGTGTTTATGCAAGCAACTTGGATTACAACCAAGATTGGTAGTGGAAGCAAGTACCACCAAGGATGAGGGTAGATATAACCAACATTGTGCAGTGGATGCCCTGGTACTCACAGCATCAGATAGACATTGATTACCGGGCACAGACACTGGGTCTGTTGCCTGTAAATGCATCGCATACAAACTCTCCATCTGGTACGTATGCTCCGAAAAGCACTCTCACTTGACTCAACGAGAACACCCCAATCATTTGGTGAATCATGTTGCTGACACAGTCTCATGCACAGCATGGTCGTCTTGGTGAATAGCATCGGACATTTTTACACCCTTGGGCTGTGGGCCTCGACGCTAATATCAGTACCTTGCGATCACCTTCTAGTTGTCCAGCTGCCGCGGTAAAATGGGGTTTGGCTTGTTTGCAATGGAAGCACCCTGCGATTAACAGAGGACACAAAAATATGTTAAATAACAGAAATAAAAGAGGAAACCAACATGCAGAATTAAATCAAGAAGATAAAGAGTTTGGTTATGTGCATAACACCTGTACGGTAAAATGTAGCATTTTGATAACACGTTGCCAACCTCTCTTTCCGCTCGCATTTCACCAACCTCCACACTTTCCCAATTTTCTCATGTGTGACAGGCCGTATACACAATGAATAGTTGACTTGTTAAAAACAAAAAACAAAAATTAAAGAAAAGTAATGCAGCATGAAAAAAAAATAATGAACACAAGAAGCAACTCATCGTTCACCGAGCTACCAGCTCACATGGTGCATAAAACATGACTAGGCCATGCTTCTTCTTCTTCAGGACGGCTCTGAACGAATCGGCTGTGAGATGCACAACGCTGGACACCAATTCATCCCACGGAGCTTCGGGTGGTGGAGGAGGCTGGGGGCTGCAATGCAAGGAAAATTAAAGGTGCGATACAGGATTGTAGGATAAATTTCAAATTGAATCACTTGTTACAGGAATTCATGAGTTTTCAGACAGCACAAGACTTGTCCCATAGGTATATACATGAAAATATACATGTACATATAATAAAGGGCTTTCCAACAAAAATGTAAATGTTTAGTACATTTTAAGTCACCTAACGCATGCACACACACACACACACACACACACACACACACACACACACACACACACACACACACACACACACACGACCAGAATACCGCATAGGCCAACTAGGCCTGGGCCTAAGGCCCAAACTTCAGGGGAGCCCCAAAATTATGAGTTAAAAAAAAGAAGATATTTTTGTTCAGATCTTGCCCGTGTTCAGGGAAACATCTTGGTTTTAAACTCGGAACAAAGTCGGTTTTAAGCTAGGAACAAAGTCGATTTTAAGCTAGGAACAAAGTGGATTTTAAAGAAGGAACAAAGTCGATTGTAAGCTCGGAACAAAGTCGATTTTAAACTAGGAACAAAGTCGATTTTAAACTAGGAACAAAGTCGATTTTAAACGAGGAACAAAGTCGGTTTCAAACTATGAACAAAGTCGATTTTAAGCTAGGAACAAAGTCGATTTTAAACGAGGAACAAAGTCTATTTTAAACTAGGAACAAAGTCGATTTTAAGCAAGGAACAAAGTCTATTTTAAACTAGGAACAAAGTCGATTTTAAACTAGGAACAAAGTCGATTTTAAACTACGAACAAAGTCGATTTTAAACTAGGAACAAAGTCGATTTTAAACTAGGAACAAAGTCGATTTTAAAATAGGAACAAAGTCGATTTTAAACGAGGAACAAAGTCGATTTTAATCTAGGAACAAAGTCGATTTTAAACTAGGAACAAAGTCGATTTTAAAATAGGAACAAAGTCGATTTTAAACTAGGAACAAAGTCGATTTTAATCTAGGAACAAAGTCGATTTTAAACTAGGAACAAAGTCGATTTTAAACGAGGAACAAAGTCGATTTTAAACGAGGAACAAAGTCGATTTTAAACAAGGAACAAAGTCGATTTTAATCTTGGAACAAAGTCGATTTTAAACTAGGAACAAAGTCGATTTTAAACGAGGAAAAAAGTCGATTTTAAGCAAGGAACAAAGTCTATTTTAAACTAGGAACAAAGTCGATTTTAAACTAGGAACAAAGTCGATTTTAAACTACGAACAAAGTCGATTTTAAACTAGGAACAAAGTCGATTTTAAACTAGGAACAAAGTCGATTTTAAACTAGGAACAAAGTCGATTTTAAAATAGGAACAAAGTCGATTTTAAACTAGGAACAAAGTCGATTTTAATCTAGGAACAAAGTCGATTTTAAACTAGGAACAAAGTCGATTTTAAACGAGGAACAAAGTCGATTTTAAACTAGGAACAAAGTCGATTTTAAACTAGGAACAAAGTCGATTTAAAAATAGGAACAAAGTCGATTTCAAACTCGGAACAAAGTCGATTTTAAACTAGGAACAAAGTCGATTTTAAACTAGGAACAAAGTCGATTTTAAACGAGGAACAAAGTCGATTTTAAACTAGGAACAAAGTCGATTTTAAACTAGGAACAAAGTCGATTTTAAACGAGGAACAAAGTCGATTTTAAAATAGGAACAAAGTCGATTTTAAAACAGGAACAAAGTCGATTTTAAAATAGGAACAAAGTCGATTTTAAAACAGGAACAAAGTCGATTTTAAAATAGGAACAAAGTCGATTTTAAAACAAGAACAAAGTCGATTTTAAAAAAGGAACAAAGTCGATTTTAAGCTAGGAACAAAGTCGATTTTAAACTCGGAACAAAGTCGATTTTAAACTAGGAACAAAGTCGATTTTAAACAAGGAACAAAGTCGATTTTAAACTAGGAACAAAGTCGATTTTAAACTAGGAACAAAGTCGATTTTAAACGAGGAACAAAGTCGATTGTAAGCTAGGAACAAAGTCGATTTTAAACTAGGAACAAAGTCGATTGTAAGCTAGGAACAAAGTCGATTTTAAACTAGGAACAAAGTCGATTGTAAGCTCGGAACAAAGTCGATTTTAAACTACGAACAAAGTCGATTTTAATCTAGGAACAAAGTCGATTTTAAACTACGAACAAAGTCGATTTTAAACTAGGAACAAAGTCGATTTTAAACTACGAACAAAGTCGATTTTAAACTACGAACAAAGTCGATTTTAAACTAGGAACAAAGTCGATTGTAAGCTAAGAACAAAGTCGATTGTAAGGTAGGAACAAAGTCGATTTTACGCTCGGAACAAAGTCGATTTTAAACTCGGAACAAAGTCGATTTTAAACTCGGAACAAAGTCGATTTTAATCTAGGAACAAAGTCGATTTTAAACTAGGAACAAAGTCGATTTTAAAATAGGAACAAAGTCGATTTTAAACTAGGAACAAAGTCGATTTTAATCTAGGAACAAAGTCGATTTTAAACTAGGAACAAAGTCGATTTTAAACGAGGAACAAAGTCGATTTTAAACTAGGAACAAAGTCGATTTTAAACAAGGAACAAAGTCGATTTTAATCTTGGAACAAAGTCGATTTTAAACTAGGAACAAAGTCGATTATTAAACGAGGAAAAAAGTCGATTTTAAGCAAGGAACAAAGTCTATTTTAAACTAGGAACAAAGTCGATTTTAAACTAGGAACAAAGTCGATTTTAAACTAGGAACAAAGTCGATTTTAAACTACAAACAAAGTCGATTTTAAACGAGGAACAAAGTCGATTTTAAACTAGGAACAAAGTCGATTTTAAAATAGGAACAAAGTCGATTTTAAAACAGGAACAAAGTCGATTTTAAAATAGGAACAAAGTCGATTTTAAACTAGGAACAAAGTCGATTTTAATCTAGGAACAAAGTCGATTTTAAACTAGGAACAAAGTCGATTTTAAACGAGGAACAAAGTCGATTTTAAACTAGGAACAAAGTCGATTTTAAACGAGGAACAAAGTCGATTTTAAACGAGGAACAAAGTCGATTTTAAAATAGGAACAAAGTCGATTTTAAAACAGGAACAAAGTCGATTTTAAAAGAGGAACAAAGTCGATTTTAAAACAGGAACAAAGTCGATTTTAAAATAGGAACAAAGTCGATTTTAAAACAAGAACAAAGTCGATTTTAAAAAAGGAACAAAGTCGATTTTAAGCTCGGAACAAAGTCGATTTTAAACTCGGAACAAAGTCGATTTTAAACTAGGAACAAAGTCGATTTTAAACTAGGAACAAAGTCGATTTTAAACTCGGAACAAAGTCGATTTTAAACGAGGAACAAAGTCGATTGTAAGCTAGGAACAAAGTCGATTTTAAACTAGGAACAAAGTCGATTGTAAGCTAGGAACAAAGTCGATTTTAAACTAGGAACAAAGTCGATTGTAAGCTCGGAACAAAGTCGATTTGAAACTACGAACAAAGTCGATTTTAAACTAGGAACAAAGTCGATTTTAAACTACGAATAAAGTCGATTTTAAACTAGGAACAAAGTCGATTTTAAACTACGAACAAAGTCGATTTTAAACTACGAACAAAGTCGATTTTAAACTAGGAACAAAGTCGATTGTAAGCTAGGAACAAAGTCGATTGTAAGCTGGGAACAAAGTCGATTTTACGCTCGGAACAAAGTCGATTTTAAACGAGGAACAAAGTCGATTTTAAACGAGGAACAAAGTCGATTTTAAACGAGGAACAAAGTCGATTTTAAACGAGGAACAAAGTCGATTTTAAAATAGGAACAAAGTCGATTTTAAACTAGGAACAAAGTCGATTTTAAAATAGGAACAAAGTCGATTTTAAACTAGGAACAAAGTCGATTTTAAACTAGGAACAAAGTCGATTTTAAAATAGGAACAAAGTCGATTTTAAACGAGGAACAAAGTCGATTTTAAAATAGGAACAAAGTCGATTTTAAACGAGGAACAAAGTCGATTTTAAACGAGGAACAAAGTCGATTTTAAACGAGGAACAAAGTCGATTTTAAACTAGGAACAAGGTCGATTTTAAACTCGGAACAAAGTCGATTTTAAACTCGGAACAAAGTCGATTTTAAACTCGGAACAAAGTCGATTTTAAACTAGGAACAAAGTCGATTTTAAACGAGGAACAAAGTCGATTTTAAACTAGGAACAAAGTCGATTTTAAAATAGGAACAAAGTCGATTTTAAACTAGGAACAAAGTCGATTTTAAACTAGGCACAAAGTCGATTTTAAAATAGGAACAAAGTCGATTTTAAACTAGGAACAGTCGATTTTAAACTAGGAACAAAGTCGATTTTAAAATAGGAACAAAGTCGATTTTAAACGAGGAACAAAGTCGATTTTAAACTAGGAACAAAGTCGATTTTAAACTAGGAACAAAGTCGATTTTAAACGAGGAACAAAGTCGATTTTAAACGAGGAACAAAGTCGATTTTAAACGAGGAACAAAGTCGATTTTAAAATAGGAACAAAGTCGATTTTAAACTAGGAACAAAGTCGATTTTAAAATAGGAACAAAGTCGATTTTAAACTAGGAACAAAGTCGATTTTAAACTAGGAACAAAGTCGATTTTAAAATAGGAACAAAGTCGATTTTAAACGAGGAACAAAGTCGATTTTAAACGAGGAACAAAGTCGATTTTAAACGAGGAACAAAGTCGATTTTAAACTAGGAACAAGGTCGATTTTAAACTCGGAACAAAGTCGATTTTAAACTCAGAACAAAGTCGATTTTAAACGAGGAACAAAGTCGATTGTAAGCTAGGAACAAAGTCGATTTTAAACTAGGAACAAAGTCGATTGTAAGCTAGGAACAAAGTCGATTTTAAACTAGGAACAAAGTCGATTTTAAACTAGGAACAAAGTCGATTTTAAACTACGAACAAAGTCGATTTTAAACAAGGAACAAAGTCGATTTTAATCTTGGAACAAAGTCGATTTTAAACTAGGAACAAAGTCGATTTTAAACGAGGAAAAAAGTCGATTTTAAGCAAGGAACAAAGTCTATTTTAAACTAGGAACAAAGTCGATTTTAAACTAGGAACAAAGTCGATTTTAAACTAGGAACAAAGTCGATTTTAAACTACGAACAAAGTCGATTTTAAACGAGGAACAAAGTCGATTTTAAACTAGGAACAAAGTCGATTTTAAAATAGGAACAAATCCGATTTTAAACTAGGAACAAAGTCGATTTTAATCTAGGAACAAAGTCGATTTTAAACTAGGAACAAAGTCGATTTTAAACAAGGAACAAAGTCGATTTTAAACTAGGAACAAAGTCGATTTTAAACGAGGAACAAAGTCGATTTTAAACGAGGAACAAAGTCGATTTTAAAATAGGAACAAAGTCGATTTTAAAACAGGAACAAAGTCGATTTTAAAAGAGGAACAAAGTCGATTTTAAAACAGGAACAAAGTCGATTTTAAAATAGGAACAAAGTCGATTTTAAAACAAGAACAAAGTCGATTTTAAAAAAGGAACAAAGTCGATTTTAAGCTCGGAACAAAGTCGATTTTAAACTCGGAACAAAGTCGATTTTAAACTAGGAACAAAGTCGATTTTAAACTAGGAACAAAGTCGATTTTAAACTCGGAACAAAGTCGATTTTAAACGAGGAACAAAGTCGATTGTAAGCTAGGAACAAAGTCGATTTTAAACTAGGAACAAAGTCGATTGTAAGCTAGGAACAAAGTCGATTTTAAACTAGGTACAAAGTCGATTGTAAGCTCGGAACAAAGTCGATTTTAAACTACGAACAAAGTCGATTTTAAACTACGAACAAAGTCGATTTTAAACTAGGAACAAAGTCGATTGTAAGCTAGGAACAAAGTCGATTGTAAGCTGGGAACAAAGTCGATTTTACGCTCGGAACAAAGTCGATTTTAAACGAGGAACAAAGTCGATTTTAAACTAGGAACAAAGTCGATTTTAAACTAGGAACAAAGTCGATTTTAAACGAGGAACAAAGTCGATTTTAAACTAGGAACAAAGTCGATTTTAAAATAGGAACAAAGTCGATTTTAAACTAGGAACAAAGTCGATTTTAAACTAGGCACAAAGTCGATTTTAAAATAGGAACAAAGTCGATTTTAAACTAGGAACAGTCGATTTTAAACTAGGAACAAAGTCGATTTTAAAATAGGAACAAAGTCGATTTTAAACGAGGAACAAAGTCGATTTTAAACTAGGAACAAAGTCGATTTTAAACTAGGAACAAAGTCGATTTTAAACGAGGAACAAAGTCGATTTTAAACGAGGAACAAAGTCGATTTTAAAATAGGAACAAAGTCGATTTTAAACTAGGAACAAAGTCGATTTTAAAATAGGAACAAAGTCGATTTTAAACTAGGAACAAAGTCGATTTTAAAATAGGAACAAAGTCGATTTTAAACTAGGAACAAAGTCGATTTTAAACTAGGAACAAAGTCGATTTTAAAATAGGAACAAAGTCGATTTTAAACAAGGAACAAAGTCGATTTTAAACGAGGAACAAAGTCGATTTTAAACGAGGAACAAAGTCGATTTTAAACTAGGAACAAGGTCGATTTTAAACTCGGAACAAAGTCGATTTTAAACTAGGAACAAAGTCGATTTTAAACTAGGAACAAAGTCGATTTCATTTCCTGTATAGCTTATTCTGGGTAGACAATAACAATTTCAGCATCAAATAGATGATTACCTCTGCCACCAAAGGTGGATGAGGTTATGTTTTCACCCCTGTCTGTTTGTTTGTTTGTGAGCAGGATATCTCAATGTTGCGGACGGATTCAGGTGTGGGATTGAGGTGTTTCTCCACGCATGGCTGGTGGACGTCCTCTCTCGTCATAGTCAACGTGTGGCCCTGAATGGATTTCTCTCATCTCCCCTTCCTGTTCTGGCTGGAGTTCCCAAAGGTAGTGTTCTGGGCCCTGTGCTTTTTCTGGTTTTCATCAGTGATCTCTCCGACTCTCTGGAAAATACACTCTATCTCTTTTCTGATGACTCCACTCTCTGCCGCTCCATACCTCATCCCTCAGATCGGCAGTCTGCAGCCTCCTCACTCTCTGCAGACCTGGACAAAATCATAGACTGGTCAAACAAGTGGAACATGTCTTTCAATCCTGACAAATCTCACTCTATGTCTCTCCGAAAAGTTCGTCTGGACAACCCTCCCATCCACTTTCTGAATAATCCTCTCCAAGAAGTTCTGTCACTCAAGCTTTTGGGTCTCACTATTTGCCATGATCTTACCTGGGAAAACCTCATTTCCAATCTGGCATCCAAAGCCTGTCGCCGAATGGGCATCCTTCGTCGTGCGAAGTCCTTCCTTGGCACACCTGAGCTCCTCACCACATATAAGGCTTTCATCCGCAGCTCAATGGAATACTGCTCTCCCCTCTGGGCTGGTGCTCCTGCCTCACACCTAGCTCAGCTTCACGCTGTTGAAACCAAAGCTTTCAGAATCATTGGAATCTCCCGCGATTAAGCTAACTCCGAGGGCCTTTCACTTACTCACCGCAGGCAGGTTGGTGGTCTTTCCGTCTTCTACCGACTCCTCTCCGGCCTTGCCCCCCAGCTCTCTCTGGGCTCTGTCCCCCAAATATCCCTACAGGTCGCACAAGATCTGCCAGCAACCCTCTTATGGTTAAACTGCCAAAATCAAGACTCTCTGCTCACCTTCACTCCTTCATTCCTCTTTTCTCCCACCTCTGGAACAAACTCCCTCACTCTCTTCAATCCCACTCCACCCTCCAGGTCTTTAAAACTGCTGTTCACCACCATCTCTTATCTTCCCCCATCCAAAACCTTGATCTTTTCTACCCCCGCTAATTTCACCCCAAATCTACTTTTTTGAAATACCAGCTTCTTTCCTGGAAGTCCTTGCAGTGTCCTTGTGTTTTATACTTCTCCCACACCCCCCCCCCTTCCCACGCCTCCTCCCCCGAAGCCCCCTCCCTCCCACAGATCTGCCGATGTCCCTGTTCTCAAATGTTGTGTTTGTGTGGTTCCCCTTCTCTCCCCATCTTGTCTACCGCTCCCCTTATTATATAATTTGTTTGTCTGTTTGATTTTTTTGTGTGACAAATGCTCTTTTTCACGTGTGATAAGATAAGCTCTTTCACGAGCCTCGATTCTGTATACAAAAAAAAAAGAAGAAAAAAAAAGACGAAACATGGTGGACAGGTTGGGTGTGTGACAAGGACGAATTGATTTGATTTCGGCAAAGATCCGAATTCGCATCTGAATACGAGAAGTTAAAAATTTTAAAAGCGATTCTTCACCATTGAGAAACGGGGTCAAAAACGATATAAAGCATGACATTTCAAAAAGTTGTGTACGGATTCAGACAAAACTTGGTGGATGAGTTGTGAAGGTGACAAGAACATGCTGATTATATTTTGGTTCAGATCCGGATCAGGATCCGGCCTATCGGTGGAATACAAGATGCAAACGGCGAGGTCACGCCGTCACGCCGTTGGAGATCACGGCGAGGTCACGTCTTTTCGAAGCTGCTCCATGCGCTCACGCTTTCGAAGCTAAGTGATATTTCTCAATTGTGTTTTTGTCGAGACTGTATCTATCTTTCGGTGTATGTACCTATAGAGTATCTTTTGGAAAATTTTCGGTGCTAATTTTTCGTACATGTATACACAATCGTCGGTTAATGGTATCGAGTATTCTGCGGCCTAGTACTCGTAGGCTTAGACTACCGTACCGTCTCCGACCTTGTGGTTTGTTTTTCTCTCAGCGATTCGTCGAATGTGCTGAAATTATTTTCGTTCTCTGTTTCGTACCAGTCGTTCACCCCGTACCTCCTTGTTTAATATCTGTACTCACAAAAAAAAAAAAAAAAAAACCCCCAAAAAAATATTTCCTTCCCAGGTCTTATTCGTTTATTTGTTGTTCTTTTTGTTCGTTCGTTCTTCGTTCGCGATGACGCGGTTAGAAATGTATAATCTCTCCCCTGAACAACTATTTTCTCTCATATATTATAACACCCTTTTCTTCTTTTCCTACAAAAGGATGCTTTCGTCTTGCTCACCAAATCTATTCATTCCAAAAAATATATATAATACCATCTCTTACAGTTCCTCCTTTCTACATTCCCTAAACTATCCAGAACTCCATCCCTCCTCCAGTGTCCTCAAACGTATTTTTGACTCGAAGGTCTCAAACTCATTTTGCAAAAATTGTTCGTTTCCCATGAATCGTACACTTTTCAAAATCCAATCTCACCCCTCCCCTCCAAATCCTCCCCATCACCCATCCCTTTCAAATCTCCCCCCTTGCCCCTTCCCTCCCCTCCCTCCTAAACTCCCCCCACACCCCTCCCCTCCGAGACTCTCCCTCGCTCCTCCCCTCCTAGACTCCCCTCTCACCCCTCCTCCTCAAAGCATCCTCCCTGCTTCTTCCTCCTTCCAACTTTCACCTTCATCTCCCCAAACCTTCTGCCTTGCTCTTCCCCCTCCTCAAATAACACCTCACTGTGCCTCACCCAATCTCCATCAAACCTTTTGTCCACCCCATTCTTCCCTTTCTCCAAGCTATTCTGAAATCTCTGACACACCTTCAACAGCTCTCCCTACCTCTTCCTCCTCTTCCACATCTTACCCTACCCCTCCCCCCGCCTGTTCTGGACCCGATGCTCCCCCTTCCTCTTCATTAACGGTATGGACCTCAAACATCCGGGACCTTCGCTCAAACTTGACTGACCTCTCCATACAGGTTGCTTCTGACAAACCAGATGTGATCTGCTTAACAGAAACTTTCCTCCTTCATGATGTCTCTGATGCCTTGGTATCTCTCCCAGGTTACTCCCTCCTCCGGTATGATAGACCTGAGCCTCGTCCTGGAGGTGGGGTTGCTATCTTTATAAAAAACTCTCTTCCTCACTCGCCCTCCACTGCCCTCTCTCCACCTCACCCCCAGGAATACCTTTGGCTACGGCTTCCCCTTCGCTCCCACCTTTTGTTCATATGTGTGTTGTACCGTCCACCAATCAGCGATGACTCCATCTACATCTCACTGTCTGATAATATGGACCAACTTCTATCTACCCATCCCAACTCTCTCTTCCTCATATGTGGTGATTTCAATTGTCACCATGCCAGTTGGCTGGGTGTGGGTACCTCTCTCACCAGCCATGGCTCTTCAGCAAAGGACTTCTGCGACTCACTGGGACTGACACAATCTGTCAATTTCCCGACCCGGATCTCAGTCAACGGAGCATCTTCTCTTCTGGATTTGGTTATGACAAACTTCCCTGAAAATGTCTGCTGCTCTTCTTCTGCTCCAATCGGCTCTTCTGATCATGTGCTTGTCAAAGTGGACATCTCTCTGACCATTCTCAGAGAGCCTCCTCAGCGTCGACGAGTCTGGCATTTCACTCAGGCCAACTGGCACGGTCTTCAAGCAGCTATCAATCATCTGGACTGGTCTCCCATCTCTACCGCCTCTGACATCAACTCATCCTGGGAATTCTTTCAAAGTAAATTGCTCTCTCTCATGCACAGATTTATACCATCTCGTCTTCAGTTGTCATACCCTTCCTCCCGTCCATGGTACACGGAATCTTGTGGTGAGGCTGTTGCCCTGAAACAACTTGCTTTCGTCTCCTGGAAAGCAAATCCAACGGAAGGAAATCTCATTTCCTTTCACAAAGCCCGAAACAAGTGTGTGTCCACCCTCAGGAGAGCCAGGAAACAATATCTCACCATTCTCAAGACCGAACTCTCTTATCTGTCTCCCTCTTCCAAATCCTGGTGGCGTCTGGTCAAATCTGTTTCTGGTGTTTGTTCCCCCTCCATCCCCTCCCTCACCTCAAACGGCTTAACGGCTGACTCCGCACGTGAAAAAGCTGAATGCCTCAACTCTGTGTTTGCCTCTAAATCTTGTGTCCCAAACCCATCCCTCTCTGTACCCACCGTACCCAGCTGCTCCTGGACTCTGTGTCCTTTCCTCCTGACAAGGTGGAAAAGTTTCTGTCAACCCTCGACTCTGATTCTGCAACTGGTCCTGACGGCATCAGCCCACGGGTCCTAAAATCATGTTCTTCTGCTCTTTCACTCCCTCTTTCTGTTCTCTTCACCCTCTCTTTTGCTCAAGGTCATCTGCCATCTTGCTTGGAAATCAGCCAACATCACCGCTTTGCACAAAAAAGGTGCAAAAACAGATCCCAGCAACTACAGACCAATCAGCCTTCTCCCAATTATCAGCAAAGTCATGGAATCCATCATTGCTTCAGATATTAAATCTTTCCTCTTCTCCAATGGCTTGATCTCTGATCATCAATTTGGTTTCAGACCTGGTCACTCTACTCTGGACATGCTGCTTCTGCTTTCTCAACAATGGATGGAGGTCCTCAACGCCAAACAGGAAATTAGAGCTGTCTCCCTTGACATTTCACGTGCCTTCGATACGGTCTGGCACCCTGCTCTGCTCTCCAAACTCTCCTCCTTTGGTATCCATGGAAATCTCCACGCATGGCTGGCGGACTTCCCCTCTGGTCGTAGTCAACGTGTGGCCCTGAATGGGTTTCTCTCATCTCCTCTTCCTGTTCAGGCTGGAGTTCCCCAAGGTAGTGTTCTGGGCCCTGTGCTTTTTCTGGTCTTCATCAATGATCTCTCTGACTCTCTTGAAAATCCTCTCTATCTCTTTGCTGACGACTCTACTCTCTGTCGCTCCATTCCTCATCCCTCAGATCGGCAGTCTACAGCCTCCTCACTCTCTGCAGACCTGGACAAAATCACAGACTGGTCAAACAAGTGGAACATGTCTTTCAATCCTGACAAATCTCACACTCTTACAATGTCTCTCCGAAAGGACCGACTGGACAACCCTCCCATCTACTTTCTCAACAATCCTCTCCAAGAAGTTCTGTCGCTGAAGCTTTTGGGTCTCACTATCTGCCATGATCTTTCTTGGGAAAACCACATTTCCAAGCTGGCCTCCAAAGCCAGTCGCCGACTGGGCATCCTCCGTCGTGCGAAGTCCTTCCTTGGCACACCTGAGCTCCTCACCACATACAAGGCTTTCATCCGCAGCTCAATGGAATACTGTTCCCCCCTCTGGGCTGGTGCTCCTGCCTCACACCTTGCTCGGCTTCACGCTGTTGAGGCCAAAGCTTTCAGAATCATTGGAATCTCCTGCGATGTAGTCAACGCTGAGGGCCTTTCACTCTCTCACCGCAGGCAGGTTGGTGGTCTTTCTGTCTTATACCGACTCCTCTCCGGCCTTGCTCCCCCAGCTCTCTCTGTGCTCTGTCCCCCCAATATTCCTTCAGGTCGCACAAGATCTGCCTGCAACCCTCTTATGGTTAAACTGCCAAAGTCTAGGCTCTCTGCTCACCTTCACTCTTTCATTCCCCTTTTCTCCCGCCTCTGGAACAAACTCCCCCACTCCCTTCAATCCCACTCCTCCCTCCAGGTCTTTAAAACAGCTGTTCACCACCATCTCTTATCTTCCCCCATCGAAAACCTTGATCTTTTCTACCCCCGGTAATTCACCCCAGAGTCCTTGCAGTGTTCATATGTTTTAATCCTCTCCCACCTCCCCCCAAGTCCTCCCGATGTCCCTGCTCTCAAATGTTGTGTTTGTGTCCTTCCCCCTCTTCCCCCTCTCTTTTGTGTCCTTCCCCCTCTCTCCCCATCTTGTCTGCCGCTCCCCTTGTTTTTTGTGTTTTGTGTGTCGGTTTGTCTTTTTGT
The DNA here is from genome assembly GCF_964187855.1 of Myxine glutinosa. NCBI lineage: Eukaryota > Metazoa > Chordata > Myxini > Myxiniformes > Myxinidae > Myxine > Myxine glutinosa. Next base: position 130,461,579 of record NC_136270.1, read on the forward strand.
GTGATTAATGTTAGCTCTTTCACGAGCCTCGATCTTGTATACAAAAAAAAAAAAAAAAAAACTTCAGCCTGGTGGAGGTATGCACTCGACCGAGTGTTGTTCTCATTACCTCCACTACCAAAGGTGGATGAGGTTATGTTTTCAACCCTGTCTGTCTGTTTGTCTGTCTGTGTGTTCGTTACTTGGCAAATGTATATTTTTTTGACAAGTATGTTTATCACTCCAGTTTGTGTGTGTTTGTCTGTCCGCTCACTTAATCTTGCCTGCAGGTCATAATTTTAAACCGATCTTCAATAAACTTCACTAAATGGTCGAGTTCGCGGTTGGACAAATCCTATATATTTTTGAGGTCAACAACCTTTTCAAATTTCTAAAATCCTCAATTTTCATCCGATTTACTTGAAATTTGAATAGGACTTTCATATCAGCGAACTGAATTCAACCACCAAATATTGTTGAGATCAACATAGGCCTCAGGCCAACCACTATTATCAAATTTCTAAAATCCTCAATTTTCATCCGATTGACTTTAAATCTGAATAGGATTTGCATATCAGCTTGCTGAAACCAACCACCAGCTATTTTTTTTTAGGTCAACATAGGCCAAAAGGTCAACATAGGCCAAATTTCTAAAATTGTCAATTTTCATCCGATTAACTAAAAATTTGAAAACGATTTGCAGATCAGGTCACTGAATTCAACCACTAATTATTTTGGGGGTCAAAAGGATGCTCTACTGATTGCCATTCTACTTTGTTCTGTTTTGCCAAGTGTTGCTCTATGAATGATTTTTCATTTGTCTGTTTGTTTGTGAACAAGATATCTCAAAAAGTTGCGGACGGATTCGGATGAAATTTCGCAGAGAGGTAATGTATGTGACATGGACGACATGATTAGAATTTGGTGAAGATCCGCATTCGGCTAGTATAATTTTTAAGTGATTCTTCACCATTGAGAGAGAGGGACAAAACCGATATATGGCAAGATATCTCAAAAAGTTATAGACGGATTTGGATGAAACTTGGTGGAGAGGTTGGGTGTGTGACAAGGACGAATCGATTCCATTTTGGTGAAGATCTGAATATGGATTCGGATACGAGATTGATTTAATTTTTGAAGTGCTTCTTCAGCATCGAGAGATCGGGCTAAAAGCGATATATAATATGATATTACAAACAGTTATGGACGAGTTATGAATAATATTGGGGGATGAGTTGGTTAGGTGACAAGAACAAGCCCATTCGATTTTGGTTCAGGTCTGAATCCAGATTCGGCCTATCAGTGAGATAGAAACCATAAACTGTTCAGCTTGATGGAGGTATGCACTCTACCGAGTGTCATTCTCGTTTCATATGTTCTGCAATAAAAAGTGCAGGTTATTGTTGAACCACGATGTAAAAGCAAGAAGAACCAACAAAACTATTTACTCATGCATCCATTCGATGACGCGGTCTTTGCTTCGTAGCTCTGGTAGTGTGTAGGTATCTTTGCCATTCTGAAAGTATTTTATGGTGGGGAAGCCAGAGACGGAAAATTGGGTGGCAAGGTCTCGGTGTACTGAGGCGTCCACTGCTGCCAAAACACCAGGACTCTGTTGGCAGAGGCAAAAAAAGGAGTATCCCTCTGTGTGGATATGGCAGATATTGAAAACACTTTGCAAATCTTTTTTTTTTTAAACAATTTAAACAAGACCTCTACGTACAGCTTGCATGAACCATGAACACCATCTTGAGTTTTCTTAATGGAAAATATTATGTCCATTCCAGCAAAGTTCAATTCTAAAATTGCATCAAATTTTTTTATGAGCAACGGATTTTTTTTGGCTATGGTGTTTTTGGTTTTTGGTTATGACTAACTTCCCAACTAATGTCTGCTGTTCTTAATCTGCTCCAATCGGTTTATCAGATCAATTGCTTGTTAAAGTGGACATCTCTGGCCGTTCTCAAAGAGCCTCCTCAGCGCCGACGAGTCTGGCATTTCACTCAGGCCAACTGGCACGGTCTTCAAGCAGCCATCAATCATCTGGACTGGTCTCCCATCTCTACCGCCTCTGACATAAATTCTTCGTGGGAATTCTTCCAAAGCAAACTGCTCTCTCTCATGCACAGATTTATGCCATCCTGTCTTCAGTTGTCTTATCCTTCCTCCCATCCATGGTACACTAAATATTGTGGTGAGGCAGTTGCCCTGAAACAACTTGCCTTCGCCTCATCGAAGGCAAATCCAACTGAAGGAAATTTCATTTCCTTTCACAAAGCTCGGAACAAGTGTGTGTCCACCCTCAGGAGAGCCAGATAACAATATCTATCTACTCTCAAGACTGAACTCTTAAACCTGTCTCCCTCCTTCAAATCCAGGTAGTGTCTCATCAAATCTGTGCATCCCCTCCCTTACCTCAAACGGCTACACAACTGACCTTGCTCGTGAAAAAGATGAATGCCTCAACTCTGTGTTTGCCTCAGAATCTTGTGTCCCAAACCCATCGCTCTCTGTACCCACCTTACCCGGTCGAACCCAGCTGCATGGTTACATATGACTTCAAGTGGAGAACGAACATACCCATAACCATTACCTTTCAGTACGATCTACCTATTGACACCATGAGAGAAACTTTGTTTCTAACATGCTCAATCACCTTTATCCTACTTCACAATTATTTATACAATCCTCTATTTATTTCTGTGCAAAATACAGACAGTATAAGGGGAGTTAAATAGTATTGAGTACCGATAAAATGAAAATTTGATTTTTTTCAAATATTTTGACTTATTTGGTGGAACTGTTGATTCCTTCAATTCTTTGATCGATTTGAACAATTGATTCTTCCTTAGATATACAGGCCGTGCACAAAAAAATGGAAACACCAACGAAATGTTACTGGGTTTTGGGCAACCACGTGCATAGGTGGAGCCAGGAGAGGTGCAAGAGAGGTGCAGGTGGTGCGCACTCCCCCCTTGGATTTTTGATGATAAGTTATGTGCTGTGATATTAGATGCAGTCCAGTGGCAGATACAGTGGCGCACACCATTCAACTTTCTCTTCATGTGTGAGTCAATTATGCATGCGTTTGCAGGATACACACATGGTGAGAGATGTCGAGATAAATATTTTAATAGCGCACTAAATGTGTTTCCCAATCACGCTGTTCATCTTTTAAGAGTGCTTTAAAGGCGAGTTTCCCAATCGGCTCGTAAGCAGATTTTGCCGCAGGTTGTGACCACAGTGCTTGCGGTCTTTCTTGTTTCAACCAAGAAATGTCTGGGCAAGTCGGCTCACCAGTTCATCTCTTTGGCTCATTAGTCATTGCGAATCACACTATCTGTGCTTGATTAATAAAGTAAAGACAAAAAATACCCCTTCTTGTGTATTGAGTGTAGCTGCAGCTTCTTCAAACTCTGGTTTCATCTTCTTACAGTGTCCACACCCTAAAAGTATCAAAAACACCATTAGAATCAAAATGACCAACCCACAATATCTGCTTGGAAGTTCTCTTCTTCCAACAAAATTAGTTGGAAAAGGTCCACAGTTCGCAATAGCTCAAATAAACAAGTTCCAAAATTACTTCACTTAACACAAACGTGGCCAATATGACAAAATGAAGGCTCATTAAAGAGCGTACCTGTAAAAAACAACAAAAAACAATAAAATCATATGGAGAAGATACGAGGTGTTCAACAAAAAAAACATTTCATTCATTCATTCATTCATTCATACAACACACACACACACACACACACACACACACACACACACACACACACACACACACAGCATTTTAAGGCCAATTTCCCTGCTAGAGCGGGGATTAGCCTTGCGGACCCCATGACAATTTTCTCCATTTTGCCCTATTTTTTGCATCTCTCCTTGTTAACCCCCTCGCCCGCATTTCTTCTTCCACCATCTTTAGCCAAGTCTTTCTCGGTCTTCCCCGTCCTCTACTTCCTTCTACATTCATTTCCATCACTCTTCTCAACCAGTCACTTTCATCCTTCCTCAACACATGACCAAATCATCTCAATCTGTTCCTCTTCACAGCATCAATCACAGGCTCTATTCCCGTCATCTTTCGCAATTCATCATTTGTCTTCCTCTCTCTCAACGATACTCCGCACATCCGTCGAACCATTCGCATTTCCACCCTTTCCAACCTTCGTTGCTGCTCTACGTTCATTACCCATGTCTCGCTCCCATAAATCATAACACTTCTCACACATGCAGCATACACCTTTCCCTTCAGCTTCAACGACACTCGCCTCCTCGTCAGCATGCCACTCAGTTCCCGAAACTTCTTCCATGCACATCTCACTCGAGCAACCGTTGCCGAGTCTGATCCACCTTCTCCATTCAGCATGTCTCCGAGGTAACAAAATGTTTTCACACCTTCCAGCTTCCCGCCGTCTCCAAGATCCAACTCAACATTTCCTCCATCTGCAGCTCCCTCTGTGCACACCTTACACACATCTCTAGGCACATCAATTTCATTCATACTCGATTGACAGAATGAATTGCTGACAGGCCCAAATAAAGAACATCACAACTCCAATCAAACACGGCATAAAACAGCTCAACACATTAAAACACCTTAAAGCATCGAAATCCAAATGACTTCCTCATCCACCATACTTTTGCCAGAAGAAAGAATGAAATGCCCAAAATGACAATCCACATCACCCCATCACTCCACATCACCCCCATCATCCCCAGAAGACACAAGAGAGGCCTCAATGTCAAACAGCAGAGCAGATACTGGACGGTGAAGAAGATTAAAACGATGAGTATTATAAAACAGAGAGGAGACTTCAAAAGAAGCACGAGTAAATACTAGTATTTAGTTATCTATTTCAACCTGTTTTATGAACATTCTCTGTTTAGATACCAAGAAACTACTGAGACAGCTTAAACCAACAAAACATGGATGCAATGGGAAAATATGGCTCTTTGACAAAGTTTTGGAAAAACCTGCATTTTTTTTTTGTTTGTGAAGAATCATTACTCCTGAACTCACAGGGTGCGTAGAACATGACCAGAGTAGATGGGTGTTCATCCACAAAAGCTTGGAAGGAAACCTCAGTGAGATGGTGAAGAGCAGAATCCTGCTCATTCCAGGGTACTTCCTGCAACTTTGGCTTTGGAGGTTCAGGACTGCACACCAGGATGACAGTTACATGATAATCTCCATGATAAAAAAAATGATAAATACAACTTCCAAAGCTCTCAATGAATGCAACAGAAGCTATGGCTGCCGATTTTGACCTTTTGGCCTATGCCGATCTCAAAAATAGTTGTTAGTTGAATTCAGTTAACTGATATGGAAATCCCATTCAAATTTCAAGTGAATCGGATGAAAATTGGGGATTTTAGAAAATTTAAATTGTTGTTGACCTTTGACCTATGGTGATCTTAAAAAATAGTTGGTGGTTGAATTCAGTTAACTGATATGTAAACCCCATTCAAATTTCAAGTGAATCGGATGAAAATTGAGGATTTTAAAAATTTGAAATTGTTGTTGACCTTTGGCCTATGTTGACCTTTTGGACTATACTGATCTCAAAAATAGTTGGTGGTTGAATTAAGTTAGCTGACATCTAAATCCTCTTCAAATTTCAAGTCAATTGGATGAAAATTTCACGGTTTTAGAAATTTAAAAAAAAGTGGTTGACCTTCGGCCTACGTTGACCTTTTGGCCTACACTCATCTAAAAAATAGTTGGTGGTTGAATTCAGTAAGCCGATATGTAAACCCTATTCAAATTTCAAGTCAATCGGATGAAAATTGAGGATTTTAGAAATTTGAAAAAAGTTGTTGACATTTGGCCTATGTTGACCTTTTGGTGTAAGCTGATCTCAAAAATAGTTGGTGGTTGAATTCAGTAAGCCGATATGTAAACCCTATTCAAATTTCAAGTCAATCGGATGAAAATTGAGGATTTTAGAAATTTGAAATGGTTGTTGACCTTTGGCCTATGTTGACCTTTTGGCCTATGCTGATCTCAAATAAAGTTGGTGGTCGAACCAAGTTAGACGATATGTATATACTATTGAAATTTCAAGTCAATCGGATGAAAATTGAGGATTTTAGAAATTTGAAAAACGTGGTTGACCTTTGGCCTATGTTGACCTTTTGACCCCAAAAATGTATAGGATGTTGTCGGACCACGAACTCTACTATTTGGTGAAGTTTGGTGAAGATCGGTTCAAAAGTGTGACCTGTAGGCAAGTATAAGTGAGCGGACAGACAAACACACACACACACACACACACACACACACACACACACACACACACACACACACACACACACACACACACACACACACACACACACACACACACACACACACACACACACACACACCGATCAACATACTTGCAAAACAATATTTTTTTTGGGCCAAGTAACAAACAAATGGACCCCAATACCCTCTCCTCTGGCGAGGGTAATAATAGTCGATTTAAGTCGGATGGTCCAATATAAAGTCGTTGTGTAATTTTAAGTACCATCCAGTGTACTTCCATTCATCCGATACCCGGAATGTGTACCTTTGTGAATAAACTGTGATAAGAAATGATTTTGTGTCCTTTGTTCTCCCTCCCTGTTTACTTAGTAAATACACACATTAAGTCACTTGGTCTCCGTGTGATTTGACCTGCTCTGATCGCAAACAGCTTCAGTTATTAATCTTACGTTTAAGGACAGATTGGGTTTGGGACGATTACGTCCACACAGAAAGCACCCAGTGTTTGGTGCGGTGACCGCTTGAACCACTGGGTGTGAGAGAGTACTAGCACGTCGCTTAGCCAGCTCAGACGTTCAACCAAAGCAGGTTAGCGCTGCTTCTCCCTCCCTGTCGTCCCAGCCACTCTCAACCCCATTGTTTATTTGTGTGCATACATTATTTAAATTGTGTACTGTATCGATTTGTTTAATTTTTTTTCTAACATGTACTTAGATAAGGGCCAAGTTAAGTTAGGCTGACCAATTTTTTTTTCCCCTGACAACACATCCTCCCATTATAACACGACGTATATGGGAAAACTGTATCCGAATAACGTCTTTTCAGACAACGTCGCAGTTTTGTGGAACGCATCCACGACACAAATCAGCGATTTGGTGAATATTGTTACGGACATGGCTTTGTGGTTAAAAGGGGATAAATTAAATAGTTATTTCATCGCACATGTTTAATACAAGCATACAAACACCAACAGGCATTTTAAGGCGATTTTCCCTGCTAGAGCGGGGGTTAGCCTTGTGGTCCCCATGACGATCTTCTCCATTTTGCCCTATTTTCTGCATCTCTCCTTGTTAACCCCCTTGCCCGCATTTCTTCTTCCACCATCTTCAGCCAAGTCTTTCTCGGTCTTCCCCGTCCTCTACTTCCTTCTACATTAATTTCCATCACTCTTCTCAACCAGTCACTTTCATCCTTCCTCAACACATGACCAAATCATCTCAACCTGTTCCTCTTCACAGCATCAATCACAGGCTCTATTCCCATCATCTTTCGCAATTCATCATTTGTCTTCCTCTCTCTCAACGATACTCCGCACATCCACCGAACCATTCGCATTTCCACCCTTTCCAGCCTTCGTTGCTGCTCCACGTTCATTACCCATGTCTCGCTCCCATAAATCATAACACTTCTCACACATGCAGCATACACCTTTCCCTTCAGGTTCAACGACACTCCCCTCCTCAACAGCACGCCACTCAGTTCCCGAAACTTCTTCCATGCACATCTCACTCTAGCAACCGTTGCCGAGTCTGATCCACCTTCTCCATTCAGCATGTCTCCTAGGTAACAAAATGTTTTCACACCTTCCAGCTTCACGCCGTCTCCAAGATCCAACTCAACATTTCCTCCATCTGCAGCTCCCTCTGTGCACACCTTACATTTGAATGTAGCTGCCACACTGGTTAATGACCCTCTCAGACCACTGCATTTTTGATGAACCCACTCAGCACACATTGTACATTGAATGGAGTTCACTCCGACACCCTTAGTACAAGCATACAAAAATAAATTTACCGGCAAGGCAGTCCAATGAGGTGTTTAGAAAAACTCTCGTCCTCATTTCCCCGAGTGTTTGCTTCTAAGCTCCCAGTGTTTGCTTCTTTCCCCCCCACCTCCCCCCCTTTCTGTGTTTTATGTAGCATTCATCTGTCTGCATGTTTAAATTTCCACCCTGCAGCCGGAGGTCCATGTGGCCTGAGTGAGAGCAGGACATGCCGTTTTAAAGGTCTTTGGTTTGAAACACCGACTTCCAGACTCAGAGCGGATGCTCTAACCATTATGCCGCCAAGCTGATCCCATTTAAATACAAAATGCAATAAAAATTGATAATACTAGGGCATTGCCCGTACTATATCTATATCTAAAATTATATCCCCCCCCTCTATTTACATGAAATGGTTTGGTCCAAAGCGAACGGCTTCCGGAGTTTGGTAAAGAAATCGCCATCGCGTGCACAAACGCGCAGGAAAGCGAATGAATCGCAAATTCGGTTTTATTAGTTTTAAAACATAGTTTAACGCCAACATAGTTTGCAAACGTGAAATAAATGAATACGCTCTCAAATGTGCCATCCGAGGCAGAGTGTGTCCTCCACGTTCGGCACACGCGATCGTTCGCTGCTCTCTGATTGGTTGAATCGTTTTTTGGACATAGCTCGGTAAGTAATTGTCCGATTAATATGAAACCTTGAAAAGGCACATCCTCGGGTCCCCAGCAATATACCTGGCAAGTTAAAAGTATATCGGACCCGTGGTTGTCGAGAAACAGCGGTCACAGACAAACGTACAGACGTACAAACGTACAGACGTACAAACAGAGATTACTGGAATTATAGATAGATTAGTTTTAAAACATAGTTTAACGCCAACATAGTTTGCAAACGTGAAATAAATGAATACGCTCTCAAATGTGCCATCCGAGGCAGAGTGTGTCCTCCACGTTCGGCACACGCGATCGTTCGCTGCTCTCTGATTGGTTGAATCGTTTTTTGGACATAGCTCGGTAAGTAATTGTCCGATTAATATGAAACCTTGAAAAGGCACATCCTCGGGTCCCCAGCAATATACCTGGCAAGTTAAAAGTATATCGGACCCGTGGTTGTCGAGAAACAGCGGTCACAGACAAACGTACAGACGTACAAACGTACAGACGTACAAACAGAGATTACTGGAATTATAGATAGATTTGCCTGGAGGAACTCCCAACCCTGCTATCCTCAACACTCCATCCACACCCACTTTCCCTCATCAATCTCCTGAATTAAATACCAAAGAAATTATGCCACCAAGCACTATTATTTAAACTTGATAATCGAACAATTGGGATTTAGTAGATGGCAAGCAGAAGCCTATGGTAAAAAATACCATGATATAAAAAAGGAAGCCTTTTATTCTTGTGCTGGTTGAAAGTTAGAAATGGGAGATTATATATATTTTAACAGCAAAGATAAACAAATAGGGAGTGATTGAAGCAGCGGTTTGTTGCCTATACATCACTCGAGTTAATTTTTTTTGACCGATTGATAAAAAATGTAATTTACCTGTAGCTTTGGATTAACTTGAGGCAACTTTTACTTAAATCGGCCGAAGCTGAGAAAAGTGAGGCCGAGGCCGTTTATTCTTGGTACATGAAACACCGTGTAAACCAAAGCCTGCAGAAAACCGATTTTTTTTTTTTGGAACACCTCCCGCATTTTCCATCCAATCATCATACAACTTTGTTTAAAGAAAATTTTCCATGGGTTCCTAAGTTTTGTGTGAATCGCTCAAAGCTTGCTTCCAAGCTTCCAAGCTCAAAGTTTTGTGTGAATCGCTCAAGCTGTTGCGGAGAAAACAAATTTAAAAGTGAATAAAGGTGAAAGTCTCTTAGCTCTTTCACGAGCCTCGATTCAGTATACCAAAAAAAAAAAAAAAAAGTATGAAGATAGCTTTTGCCATTGCACGGATTTCATATTTAGTAAACTCATTTGTGGGATGGCTTTGAAGGCAAGAAAATACAAGTTCATGAGTCTTTCCCAAATGTTGGGAAAGGAGGTGCACAGAGCAGATCGTACAAGTGCAATCACATCTAAACTTGTCACTGCAGATGGTTCGAGCCCAACCCCCCCCGACCGCCCCCCCCCCCCCCCAAAATGGGAAAAGACAGGAATCCCAAATCAATTTCCTGCAAATTTACAGGAATTCCCAAAAACAAATCTAATCCCTAATCATAAGTGGCATGTCAGTGGTGTCGTTGCTGGTGTGGAAAAAAAACAGACAACATAGGGGAAAGTGGGCAATAAATATTATCCTGAACTATGTGTTGACAGGAACTTTCAGTAGAGTCCTTTTTTCCATCTAATTCGCACAAAGGCCTCGGCCGATGTCCCACATGGTCAAGGACGTTTGCAGAAGCCTATTACCAGTAATAGTTTTGTCCCCGAATAGCATTTCCATGTTTCAGGGTGGGACAGACAAACAGCATTAGCCTAGTGTGTATATATATATATATATATATATATATATATATATATATATATATATATATATTAAAGAATGTAAGAATTAAACAATCTTTAGTGATGGCTAACCACCCAGGGGTATCCGTGACATTACACAATACCGTACAATGGTGGTGACAATCAGGCAACTGACATCCCGGTACCCTCACCTCTGAAGCCACTTCACGATATCATTTGCCTGTACATTGTAGGCTTCATAGTTGAACAGAAAACGTCCCTTCCTGCATAACATCATGACACAAAGATCACGATAAAAAAAAATATATATATATATACATACATATATATAAAATAATCAAAAGCACCGTAATCATCAGGACATCAAACTCCAATCTTAGATTCTTCCAAATCACATTTTCTACCTCTCCATTCGCTAATGCTTCACATTAATGTTCCTCACCTGGATGTTTACAAATCTATACGATCCCTTCACTGGTAAACAATGCATTATTTAGTAAACAATGAAACAAGTGATCCCCCACCATCCCAGAAACAAAGTCACCATTTTGAATAACTCCAAATACCACAACCTGCACTCGTCAGATAAAGTCACCAATGGTGGCGTATCAGCAAAGGTAACAACTACCTTTATACAGCTCACCCTTTTAGAATGCATCAACCTTTGGTAATGGACGTGGCATTGCCCAACATTACCTGGAACCTCTCTTGTTCAAATTAAGTTCCATTTGACCCATTTCAGGACGATACATTCACCATTTTCTGAGCATTGTGAGTAATGAAGCATCTGAGCATTTTTCTGGCCGTCTGGCCTGCGATCGCCTCCCTTACTTCTACACCAATCATGCATATTTTATGCCTCTTGGGGTAAGACATTTTTGTTGGTATACACAGCCTAGGCTCAGGCAAGAGTGCGATGAAACAGGCTACAAAGGCAATGCACCGACAGTGGGATATCGAGACAACAGTGGGCACAAGCGAGCGAATGAACAAAGATGAAGAGAGGAGAGAGAGGAGGGGAGGAAGCAATAAAGTGCAAGAGGAGAGTTGGGTTATATAGGGCTATTGGGGGTAGAAATGATCTTGGGTATGAGGTATGAGGGTAGGCATGAGGTCTGCAATGAGATTAAAGCCCAAGAAAGAAAAATATGATTGAACCCTCACAAGATGGCGGTTCACAAACAGAAGTGAGGAATAAAGAGTTGCGTTGTGCAATCACCCTGAATCTTGGAAGCCAAAATAGAGGGGGTTACTGCAAGAATGGGCGTGTCCTGGAGTCACCGCCTCCTCCTCTTCCTCCTCCTCCTCCTCCTACTCCTCTATAATAATCCTCCTCAAATCCCCAATTCATTAACTCACATGTGATTTATTGACAAGCGTAGCAGCCTCCTGAAAAGCTGGCTTGACTTGCTTACACACTCCACACCCTGAAACCTGGGACAGTACACCTCAAGGCACTTACCTTACCTTGACATGCAGGTATTTGCAGGTTGGTCGGGTCCAAGAGTGCCATCCACCTTACTGAATCCCAAATTTATCCCATAGGGCCAACCAAATTTCACCAAATTTGCTTTTATCCCCTGTACTGGCAAGTATGTGGATCCGCCTCCTACGGTGACCTTTACTACACGACTACCTTTGGCTACGACAGCTCCGCCCCTCCACTGTGCAAGGGCCATCGGGATCAGTGGAGCAGCCGAAACGCCAACATGGACAATGAGTGTCCATAAGGGTGCGACCCAGCATCCATCCTTCGGCCCCCCTGTGAGGAACACGGCTGCACTAGCCCCAGCTGGCCAATGTGGTGAGCACCTGCTGCCAACTCCACCATTCCCAAAACCTCGGACCTGGGGGGGAACGGTCGCAGTGCGTGGCATCCTCATCACGTTCCCTGCACCTCTCACATCCCCCAGTCGACTCAACTGCAGCCCCCAGTGCTCACCAACACTTAACCATGCCCAAGGTCTAGTTGACAGCCATGCTCCACCAGGAGACTCATCCAGAACACATGGTCCACACACCTCGGACACCCACAGCACCACGTTGACCAGCAGACTAACCAACTACATCCCCACAACCCCGCATCCAAAATATTGGCGCCGTCGCCCCCGCAGCCAGTTGAAGGCTGTGCCCTGCTAGTCTATCAATTTTATCCCAGCCTCCAACACTTTGGTTTAACACACCTGGATCAATAATGGTGCCACTTTGCAGTGTCCACCATGGTCTCACAAAATCCACCCTTAAATTTGCATCTAACCCTCAGATTACCCGTGTCAATTATTTTTTCACAATTCACCATTTTCACCAAAGAAGGGTGCTTCTCCATACACCTGCCAGCCGAACATGGCCCTGTATGCTCAGCTCGTTACAAATCCCCTAGTCATCAAACCCATGGCTCTCTTCCCAAGCCGAGAGTCCACAAATCATAACGGAGCATTTGTGGAAGATCATTCTCACACCATCACGTTTCACAGATGCCCCAATGGTTGTCCGGTGGGCTGTATCATACCTGTCCATGCGGATCGACCCGCGTCCATAGACCAGCACAGCATTGCATGCTGGCTGTCCCAGAGTCTCAGGGAGAGGCTGTCAGGCTACATGCCCAGGTGACCACATCAGGCCCGTGTTGGTCATCCGTGATGCCGCCACCAAAGTGTGGCCCACAACACCTCCCCCTCGTGGGCCTCATTATACACCACACCGAGTGCCTGTGAGAAACCACCCCGGACCCCCGGAGGTCTTAACCCCAACCAGGGTCCGGTGACCCTGCTGGACCGAGACACACGCTCGGATGGCGCCCCAATGGACAAGTGACGCCACACTCCACCAGACCCCCCCATGGGGCCCAGGTCGTACCATGACACCCATGGCCGGACCCGACGTCCAAATCCTGCCAGCACAGCCTTGTGTTGTGTGTGTTGTGCCAGTTGTGTGTGTTGTGTACAGCCCCCCAGGTGGCTGGCATAAACCCATTTTGAAAGGGGCAACTTTTGCACGAGACCGTCTCCAATGACCTCTCTTGGTCCGAATTCCACAGCCCGGGGACCAACTCCCTCCAAGGCTGTGCCAAATTGAATTCCCATTGCAATTTAATTTTAGATTTCCTTTTACAAATTTTGGCCTCGTGTGTCCATTAACCGCAGCTGCAGGTGACAACCCCCTCCTCGGGTTGTTCTGCCCCTCCCTGCAGCTGTTCCAAAGTAATTGCAGGAACCAGTATTTCGAAGGTTCTATTTCCCGACTCTTCCATGTCCGAGTCCAGCTCGGGGCCAAAACACCCCCCCCCCCCCACCCCCCACCCAACTGGGTATTTAATTTCGGAGCCTCCGGTGCCCAAATGTTGTTCATGGTGAGGGTCCCCTCGGTCACCTTAACCTCATCAACGGACTGACTCACCTCAATGCCCAGACTCTCTTGGACTCTGTCAACCTCTTCCTCAATGGTACTGGCACAGGTGTCCAGCCGCTGTGTCAAATCATTATTTCCATTATCCCCAATCACTTCTGACCCCAACAGGTCTTTATCGATACACAACCGGTCCGGTTCCGTTACATGGACCTCCAATATTCTTACCCCCTGTGGATTTGAACAACCGCACTGGTGCTGCACAATTTCAATTCCTCTACCTGTTGTTGAATTGTGACATCCACACGGCCCCGATAGCCTTCCACGTTTTCCTCAGCCAAGCATTCCCCATTTAAATTTGAGTTTCCCCTATTTACATTCGAACACTCCCCATTTATCTCCAAACATTCCCCATTTGCTTCCAAGCATTCCCCATTTAAATTTGACCTCTCCTGCGCCCCAAGCGCATCAGCTTGGGTTTCACACTCTTCCATTCCCCATGTTAATTCCCCCGTTTTGATTCAAATTCTGCCACCCATGGCTTCTCCTGTGCCCCATTGGGACCATTCTTTCGCTCTTCCTTTAATTCACTCGTCCAACCATCAATTTTGTCAGTTTGAGCATCAATTGTGTTCTCCAATCGCTCTTCCATTCCCCTCATATCTCCCCTCAATTGTTCACTCTGGGCATCCATTTTATTATTCATTTGTTTCATTTCTCAACCTATTTCATTCCTTTGGGTATCCATTTTGTTTTCCAGTCGCTTACTACTTGCGTTTATCCCCCTCATTATTTTATCATAAATGGCCTGCAAGTCCATCAGAAATGCTTCCACGTATAATCTCTCAGGAACGGGAGAGGTCTCAACTCTATTCTCATAACCACCTACCCCCGGCTCATTTCCAAAGTCTTCAGCATCCCCAACCCGCACGACCATCTCACTCGCTTCCGCCATCCGCGGTGAGAAAGTAGTTCCCCGTGCGCGTATTTTTACCTCAAAAAAAAAAATCAATTTAATTTTTTCCAAAAAACGCGATGTTGCGCTTCGTACACCAATCGACTATAAAATTTGGACCTCGGCACTACAATTACCTCCCCCTCGACGAGAGAAAGACAATCGTTAAAAATTTTCGATTCCGAAAGCTGAGCCCAATTTGCCCTCAGCCGGTGTCGAACTCGCAACCCTTGAACACAAAATGTCCGCTAGGTTCGAATCCTACACCCCTGACACCAAATGTCGCATGCCTTGCAATTAAAATCTTTCCAAGGAAACGGACAGCCGAAGAAGCTGTTACTCCGAAGCGTTCAGTTCAAAAATATAGCGGAGTTAATACACGCGGGAGGGGCTGGGGTCTGCAGGGAGTGGGGGGGAGGGGGGCTTAAGACTGCTGCACCAAAGGTGTTACCCCAATCCAATACCTACCCCCGGCTGACCGAGTTGTTACCCAAATATATATATATTTGGTGAAGAGTGGTGAAGAGTCACTTAAAATCTGATCCAGATCTGTATATGCTGCTGGACCTGACAATATACCTGGTCGTGTGCTCAGGGGAATTTGCAGACCAGCTGGCAGACGTCCTCACAGACATCTTCAACATCTCCCTGAGCCAGGCGGTTGTCCCAGAATGCTTTGAGGTCACCACCATCATACCAGTGCCAAAGAAGTCAACAGTGTCCTGCCTTAATGAATATCGCCCTGTGGCACTCACATCAATTATTATAAAGTGCCTCGAGAGGCTAGTCATGGGCCACATGAAAACCAGACTCCCCAACTCACTAGACCCCCTCCAGTTTGCATATCATCCGAACCGGTCTACTGCGGATGCCATATCCTCTGTCTTTCATCTGGCCCTGTCTCACCTGGAAAACAAAAACACTGATGTAGGAATGCTGTTTATTGATTTTAGTTCAGCATTTAATACAATTATCCCCCAGAAGTTGATAGGGAAGTTGGGCCTGTTGGGCTTGAACACCTCCCTCTGTAATTGGATCCTGGACTTCCTGACCGAGAGATCTCAGACAGTCCGGATCGGAAATAACATCCCCGGCCTCACAACACTGAGCACCGGTGCCCCCCAGGGCTGTGTGCTCAGTCCACTGCTGTTCACATTGCTGACTCGAGACTGTTCGGCCAAGGACAGTTCAAACCATATCATCAAGTTTGCTGACGACACGACAGTGGTGGGTCTCATCAGTAACAATGATGAATCAGCATACAGAGAGGTGGAGTGGCTAGCAGTCTGGTGTAGTAACAATTAATCTGTCTCTTAATGTGGATAAAACAAAAGAGATGACTGTGGATTTCAGGAAGGCCCGTGCTGACCATTCCCCACTGTACATCAACGGTTCCACCGTGGAGACAGTTAGGAGCACCACGTTTCTTGGTGAGCACATCACAAATGACCTCAAATGGTCCTTCAACACCACTTCCCTAGCCAAGAGAGCACAGCAGCGTCTCCATTTCCTGCGACGCATGAGGAAGGCAAGCCTTCCCCTCTCCATCCTCACCTTATTATACAGGGGTACCATTGAGAGCGTCCTGACCAGATGTATCCATGTCTGGTACGGGAATTGCAATGTCTTGGACCGCCAGACTCTGCAGCGGATAGTGAAGACAGCTGAAAGCATCATTGGGGCCTCTCTCCCCTCCATGCAGGATATCTATTACAAACGCTGCACACGCAAGGCCGCCAGCATAGCTGACGAGCGTTTCCACCCGGCATATGGACTTTTTGCCCTCTTGCCGTCTGGGAAAAGGTACCGCAGCATCCGGGCCAGATCTGCGAGACTCTGTAACAGCTTCTTCCTCCAGTCTGTCAGGCTCCTCAACACCCTGTTACCTTCCACCACCCGCTTTAATTTAACTAACAGGGTCTAAACGCCCTTCCCCTCATGCCCCCTCCCCACCCCCCCCCCCCCCCTTCCCCACTTGCACTACATATATCATATGCTGCTATACATATGTATCTACATAAATGGTTTACTTATCAGAAGTAACCTACAGTCAACTATTCAACTCTATACATTTTGAATTTTTTTTAAATTTTATGTTGTCTTGGATATATACTCATATTACCATGGATATTCATTGTGTATTTACTGTATACTATCCTGTGTATTTATAGTATTGTTCTGTGTATGTATGGTATTGCGTTACACTTGTTATGTCCAATTGCACTATGTGTAGTCTTGCTTGAATGTTTATATTGCACCAAGGACCAGGAGGAACGTCATTTCGTTCCATTTTATACTGTATTGTATATGGATGCGATGAGAATAAAGTTTATTGAATTAAATTGAATTGATTCTTCATAAAAATTGAATCAATTCATCTTTGTCACACACCCAACCTGTCCGGATCCGTCCATAACCTTTTGAGATATCCTGCTATATACAGGTTTTGGCCCTACCTCTAAATTGTGAAGAATCACTTAAAACATTGTCAGATCCAGATCCAGATCTTCACCAAAATCTAATCATTTTAGCCATGTCCACATACCAACCCAACCTCACCACCAAGTTTCGTCCAAATCCATCCATAACTTTTTTGGATATCCTGCCCACAGACAAACCGACAGGGGTGAAAACATAACCTCTGTACACCTTCAGTGGTGAAGGTAACTATCAGGAAGGAAAACTGGAAATTTAGATGGAGGAGAAATTGGAGTTTTGTTAAGGAGGTGGGGGGGGGGCGTGGGGGAGGGGGGAGGAGGAGGATAACGAGGATAGAAAAGACCATGGTTTTGAATTGGGGATGATCTGAGATGATGATGAACTCTGTCCTGAAGACCTGGAGGGGAGAATGAGATTGATTAGAGTGAGGTGGGTGGTTCCACAGGTGGGAAAAAAAGGAACGAATGAGTGGAGGTGAGCAGTGATCCTGGATTTAGGTAATTTCAACAGAAGGGGGTTGATGGTGGTACGTGTGCACCCTGCAGAAACCTTGAGGGGAGGAGCGAGGGAGGGGAGAAGGGATGGGGGAGAAGGGGGAAAAAGCAAGGGAAGAGCAGTGGGTGCGAAATCAGCGAGGGGGCGGTAAAAGACAGAAACCACCGACCTGTCTGCGATGGGAAAGTGATAGGCCCATAGACTCAGCTTCTTTGCAGGACATTCCAATGATTTAAGGCCTTGCTTAATCTTAATGTCATTTACCGAATTCTAGCCTTTTAAATCCACGAGTTGGTCTATTTGGTTTTCCCATCTGAGCCCACCGCTTGTGATGCCAGAATCCCAGGTTCAAATGCTTTCTAGCACGTTGCTTTATTCATCACATACTAATGTTCTTGCAATTCCTAGAAAAGTACAGAGATGGCTCTTGATGTCATCGTGCTGCATTCCAAACGGGAAGAAACTCCTCAGTGAGTTCTAGATCAGTGTTTAAAAAAATAAGAAAAAATAAAAGAACAAACGACATACAGGGGAAGGTTAGGAAGAATGATAAACTGACAAAACAAAAAGCAGAAGTTAACTTACTCAAAGTAGCAAAATGTGGGGTAACCAGAGACACCAAACTCTACTTTGACTCCTTCAAATTCTGGATTGTGAACATTCATGGCAGCCAACACCTGTCGAAAGGTGATACAGTAATCATAATCCGAAAAAAATCTTGTTTCCAAATATGGCTAAGACACGATATAAGACTACAGGTGAAAACGTGGAGGAACAGAGAAATGAAAACTAAGTGAGGTTAATAAGCACTCACTGCACTTCCTTTTGTAACATTATACCTCCCTCTTTTCCTCCTTCTCTGTAATCGTTCTCTTCAAATCCCCAATTCAGAACTCACATGTGATTTCTTGACGAGTCTTGCAGCGTCCTGAAATGCTGGCTTGACTTGCTTACACACTCCGCACCCTGAAACAGGATGATGACACACCATGGTCGAGTCATGTCCGGGAAACATTTCATGCTAGACATAGCCCTGTACGCTGATGGAGACTGTTATTCACGGTACCATGGCCAAGTGACATATTGAAACATATAGCAGCCATTGAGCTCACTACTTCAGACTGCTGCACCGAAGTTTCCTTCTCAATCTGCACTACAGTTTAATTTTCATACATCAGTGACGACAAAACTAAAACCATAGACCACAACAATTGGCAGGAGCAGGGTACAATAAAGTGTGTACACTGAAATGAAGATTGTAAAGAGTGCTGCTTACATGGTGCGTAAAACATCAGCAGTATAGGTTTCTCTGCCTTTTTAAGTAAACTGTGTAGTTCCTGTGGGCGACATGAAAGGTATTTACCATGGTGGTTTTTATATGGTAAAGTGGAGTGGGAATGATCATGGTAAATAATGGTTACATCACAGGACTGATGAGACCCAGCAGATGCAAAGTGTTACAGTGTGAATTCTCAGCCCTCATTGTCGGGACGATTGGGGGACGGGACCTTCCGCTTGCGTCATCATGGCGATTTAAAAGTGTATGACAATGATGAGAAAAGTTATAGAATAATGCAATGTCGATGAGGACAAAAAAGCAAACAAACAAGGAAATTAAAGGATCACAATTGAAAAAGCAGTTATTTGTAAACGTATAACATTCATACCAGACCTGCCAATAACATATTTTGTGCAAAGGAGAACACTTCTCCATTAATAGAAAACAAGAAAAAGACATAAAATGTCATAGTCCCCGTGGTTTTAGTAACTTTGCTGTACAGAGTCAAAGGCCGCCAGTCGGCCATCTTTGGTCGGGTTACAAAACAAAATCTTCTGCGTATGTATACTCTCATGTATTGTCTTTGTACCAAGTTTGAACAAAATCGGTCCATGCATGTCAATAAATGGTTGGGGACATGTTTAAGTAACAAAATGGCCACCAGCCGGCCATCTTAGATCTGATCTCGAAAAATAATTGTGTGCATATGTAAACCATCATTTTTTATCTCTGTGCCAAATTTGAACAAGATCGGTAAATGCATGTCCGAGAAATGGTTGAGGATGTGTTCAATATAGCGTTTTATTTTACAAATAAAATGGCCACCAGCCAGCCATCTTTGATCGCATCATGAAACAAATGATGTGCATATGTATACCGTCATGTATTGTCTTTGTACCAAGTATGAACAAAATTGGTCAATACATCTGAGATATGTTTGCGGAGGCACGCACGCACGGACGAACAAATGAGACCCAATCCATAAGCCCCTGTTTCGGAATAAGTCCAACGGAGGCTAATAACCATGCTAGATGAATAGGACATGGGATGTCAAACATGATGTGAGTGGATGCCATCTCTGGTTTTGACTTTAAAGGTAATTTTCAAGGTCAAAAGAGTCAGAAAAGGTCAAATTTGACATTTTTTTCGATTATGCATTGTCGACAGACACATACGATATGATATCTATTATCGATTATATACTGTGAAGGGTAGTGTCTGTTTGGGTGTTTGGCTGTCTCCTGTTTCCGGGGGCCGCATCCAATGCTGTGTTTGAAAATCTCCGCACACAAGCAAAGCTCAACATAAAGTGGATGTAATACAGATCTTCATGGAGTAACACAAACTTTAAAATATATATTTTGCAGTCTTTTTAGACAAATTGAACCTCCGCTGCCCGATGCTGCACCACTATTTCCCAGTGGATGGTAGGAGCAGCTCAGAGGTTTGGCTCTGAGTGAAACCAATAGTGTAACCCAAACTTTTAAAATTCCAATAAATAATTTAAACTGATAGATTAAGCTAAACTTTTCCTGCCACTACGGACATGTACTTTGGGTTTCTTTTCCGGTCAATTCAACCGGATACTTTTGCTAATATTTAATAAAACTTGCATGGAATATGGTGATTTGAAGGTGGTTAAGGCCATTGCACACACTTAGATGGTGAAAATCCCATCAGAAATTCCAAAAAGAAAAGCACAAGTTACATTGTTATAAGCCAAAAAGATTTCCTTCTTTATGAAAAACCTTCAGAAAACAATTGTTTAAAATATGTTGAATTACCACATAATCTGGTATGGAATCCATTACAAAACTATCTAAGGGACAGCCATCTGTTTGAAGGACCACCCCACCTGTTACTAGTGTGACAATTTATACTCAGGCCCATAACCCTGACTAGAAGGATTAAAGTCGAGCACGCCACCTCTGCACCATCCTCTCAGTCAGTGGATTGGTGAAGAGATCATACCTTTTCACTGTGGATATGGACAAGGTCCTTTGCCCCAGGTTCATCATCCCAGAGGGGATCGCCAGTTGGATCTTTCATGAATGCTGTTAGAGACTGTACAAATAACAAATTAAAATAAACATTTAACCAAATACATACTGTACAGAAGCACTTTACATTGAATTTCCATTTCCAATGCATTCACCTTACAGACAATACTCTGACAACCAACAAATTGTTTACATAAACTGCCAAATACAACACATTTACATGCTGTTAGACCCCGCTTTACGTCGGGGTTTTGTGTTCATGAAAAGTGTGACAAATATCGAGATGACGAAAATCAAACCAATTTTTCTCACGAGACTTAATGGAATAAGCAGGGGATATGTTCCTCATGATGCCATTTCTGATATTACATTTCACTTTTTACCTATGACATTAACTTTTTTTATTAATGACAGTTATATTCAAGTACACATACATATCTATATATATATAAAAGAAAGTTTTTGTTTGTTTGTTTGTTTGTTTGTTTGTCTGCACGTGCTAATCTCCTGAACGGTGAAAGATAGGAGGAAACCTCTAAAACAAATAATGTCGGGACGGGCCCGGGAAGGTTATAGGCTATTAGTCTAGTAGGAAGATTAGGTCCCCCTGCACCCCCTGGAGATATACTTCTAATCAGTGTTTCTAGATTGGAAAAAATGTGTAGAAAATGACTAGCTATGGCCCCAAGCTGAAAAAATGTCCCACATACCATTTTTATGCAAATTACTGCTGCCATTATCAAAAAAACGATTTTTGACATATCTCAGCCAATATTGCAGATAATTGAAAAATGAAGGTGTCTAGACCCATGTTTTGAAGGGCATAGATCATGATAGAACTATTCATAACATGATTACATGTGTCTATGGTATACTAGTATGCATATTAATGCTGTAATTACAAAATAATCAGTTTTACAAATGATAAGGATACGTTAATACTGCAGATAACTTAACATGGTACATAAGGGGTCTAAACCCAGGTATTTTCAAGGTTAAATGTCAACAAGATGCTCCTGAGTCTTGCATAGGGGCGGGACATTGGCAGTAACATTGGTACCACTCAACTTTTCTTCCCACCATTGACTTTGTATTGCGAGAGATTTTCACTTGCTTATTTAAAGGTTTCTCACCCAGCCCACGTAAAATCTACCAACTCCTGCTGTTAACTCCCAAACATATTTTTTTATGTTATCCAATCACAGTGCAGAAATGACAGACTAGAGATCCAAATTAGTGCTGCTATAGCTGCCATTTTACATTTCGATCCATGTAACATGCGCGCTCGCGCGCTCGTATCAATTGGTAATGTCGCGCGCTCGTATCAATTGGTAACGTTGATGTTATTGAATACCTCAGTTGAAAGTTCAGTCTTCCATTCCATCTGTGTGTTGTTCTTGGTATTCATCCTCCAATCTAGCCAGGTAAGATGCTAACTATAATGTTACTCACACTCTTGACTTCAGTTTCTGCATGAAATCATAAACAGGCAGAATAACAGCTGAGCCAGCTAGCACCATGTTAGCTAACGTTAAAGCTAGCCTCATCTATGTACAGTATGTTCCTAATGTCGGTGTAACTTAAACTTTTGTTAATGCCAAACATGAGACATATCTGTTGACTTCTGTATATGAATTGAACCAGAAAGAGGCACGACAGCTGAGCTAGCTACAGTAACTTAGCACAATGTTTCATTGGCCTAGATAGCTAACGTTAGTGTGGAAGAATTTAGATGTTTTAGCTATTAGCACTTTTGATGCCACTAAACATGGTTTAGTCAGCTAAAAAGTACCCTAGTGTAGAACATGACTCAGAACCTCTGTTACCTCACTGAAAACTCAGAGCCTCCTTTCACAGGCACTTTTAACATCATTCGTGATTTCTTATTTGTCATTTAACAGTGATGGTAGACATCGACAGCAAGCATGCCCAAAAGAAAACGGAGTGTAGAACCTGCAGCCCAAAGCTCTCCTCCTACATGCATCCTTCATGTACCATCCATGTCTGATCATGGGGATTTCACGCCCCTCCGTAAAATTAAAGGATCTGCTTCAGAAAAACTGCAACTGCTTCAAAAGATCCGGGATAGACGTCTCAACCAACCGCATGACTCCCCATGTCGTATGCAATCAGTATGTGATCAGATCCCGGCAACTCTTCCTGATGACCTAGAAAGAGTAGGATATCACAGCAAGTGTTATAAGCACTTTGTCCGCCACTTTCATCGTCTGGGAGATGATACAGAACCAGGGCCATCAACCTCATCATGGCATCACTCTCCTCGTAAACCAGGAGGTTCTGCTGAACCCATCTTCCCGCCAGAGTGTATATTTTGTGAGAAAGTTGAGACCAAAGATGCTCATCGCAATACTGAGAGGCCTACAACCTTCCCATCCTTTAAAAACAAAGAAAATGCATGGGAGCAAATCGAAACACGGGCTGAGAAAATGGGTCTCTATCGACTCCATCGAAAGGTGAAAAACAAAGACCTCTTTGCATGTGAGGCCAAACACCATCCGTCATGTTTTAAAGCTTTCCGCACAGCATTCTACAACTATGAGCGTGCGATTCACAGAGCCGAAGCACCAAAGGAGCAGGCTTGCATGTCAGCCGCCCATGAAAAGGCATTCAACTCAGTACTGGAACACATTCAAACCCAGGTCATCCAGCAGAATAAAGTTCTACAGCTTTCTTCCTTGCGCTTGCTCTATGTCGAGGAACTGAAACTGAATGGATATGAGAACTCAAATTATCGGTCAGAGAAACTACTGAAACGCCTACAGAATGACCCAATCAAGGAGCATATCCACTTCACGAAGGTTGATCATGACAAATGTGATGTCATTTCTTTCTGGCTTGTGCACAGCTCAAACATAACAGTTTCCAATGCTCTCGCACGAGCATTCACACTCGGAAGCACAAACAAGAACCAAAATGTTGCCCTCCAACTTCGCCAGGGTATTCTACAGGCTTTCAGAGAGTGTAAAGACCAACCATGGCCACCAACAGCTGAAGACATGGAGCTCAATCCTGAAGACATCCTACCTCCAGACCTTGTCCGCTTTCTCAGCGTGCTAATGACTGGCAAGGAGGGCATCGAGACAGAAAAGGTGAAGCGTCTGGTCTTCTCCATTGGACAAGATCTGTGCCGTGCAGTGTCAGATGGAAAATGGAAGTTACCAAAGCACATTCTCCTCTGTGTGACTGTAAGGCACCTGTTCCGAAGCAAACAGCTCACCACAATACTACACAGGCTTGGACACTCTGAGAGCTACGATTTCGCCTTGGAGTTGGAAACTGCTCTCGCCAAGGTCCTGGATGAAGTCTCAACTTATCGTACACCACAAATTGTGACAGGAGAGGGCAACCTTGTATTCCACTGTGAGTGGGACAACTTGAATAAAACCACTACCAGTGTGCACGGCAGCAACATTGTAAACAGTGCTGGAGGAATCATGGTGCAGGAGGTCAAGCCCGGGTTCGAGAGCAGCAAGGACCGAATGCTACCTACCATCAATAGGTCACAACAGCGTAGCCTGAAGGTCGACACACCAAAAACTCTCCCACCCTTGCACTTTACTCGCGTTGGCCCGAAGTTCCCTGAAGGCTCATCATTCACACCGCCAGCAGAGAATGACACAGTCTATGCCACTACGATGCAAGAGTACTACATCTGGCTCTTCATCAGATACATCGGAAGCTGTGGCCTGCAGCCTGTGCCTGGGCTAGGGGGTTTCACCTCTGCAACTGGTTCTCCCCCACCCAGCAAATCAACAGTCGACTACTGCACGCCTATCCACCAACCGATCACAGACAACGCAGTTGTTCGTGAGCTACTGAAGCGTTCCGAGGCAGCAACTGCTGAGGTGGGTCAGAGATGGGTCCTGAATACATTTGATCTGGGTGTCTGCATGAAAGCCCTTCCCATCATCTGGCGCTGGCCAAATGAATTTGCTAGTCATGTAGTAACGATTGGACCCTTCCACACATCCATGAACTACATCGGGATGCTCACTGGACACAAGATGCGTGGTTCTGGATATGCAGAGATTCTCTTTGAGGCACAACTAGTAACAAGTGGATCTCTCAAAGGTGTTCTCAGTGGAAAGGCCTACGCAAAGTCCCTCTTTTGCCTCAAAACAAAACAGTTTTGCCCTGAAGCCGCACATCCAGCGTGTGAACCACCGCGTAGCATTGTACAAAAGAGCCGATCAACCTATCATCGAAAAGCCAAAACCTTATGAGGAGCAAGGATGGATAAGGACTGATGAAGGACTGTTGAAACCAATGTGGTCCAGTGGTCCCATCCTACCAACCTCACTGGTGGATCTTCTGAACACAGGAGAGCACGAAGAGGAGGAGGAAGAGGAAGGAGAAGAAGAGTTTGACTCTGACGATTTCGATGAAAATGATGATGACTGACTCAGTGTAGAATCACTAATGCTAATGATGTTTATCTAAAACAAGCAAGAGAAGAGTGGTCACATTGAGTGCTAGGACTATTTTGACAGTTGTAATATTTAGAAAAATAAAACTTTGTGTTAACGTCTGTGTAGACGGACCTTAATATGAGTCTATTATTTCGTAAAACTGTGATTATTTTGTAAATAAAGCACTAATTAGCATACTAGTATACCATAGACACATGTAATCATGTTATGAATAGTTCTATCATGATCTATGCCCTTCAAAACATGGGTCTAGACACCTTCATTTTTCAATTATCTGCAATATTGGCTGAGATATGTCAAAAATGGTTTTTTTGATAATGGCAGCAGTAATTTGCATAAAAATGGTATGTGGGACATTTTTTCAGCTTGGGGCCATAGCTAGTCATTTTCTACACATTTTTTCCAATCTAGAAACACTGATTAGAAGTATATCTCCGGGGGGTGCAGGGGGACCTAGTCTTCCTACTAGACTATATGTGGCGAGGCCAGTCGAGGCCGCCTCGGCCGGGCTGGGCCCATTTCGCAATTAAAAGCTGAGCTGAATTATAGTAGTCAATCTTCTTCGGCCGCGAGTAAAAGCTGAATTATAGTAGTAAATTCATTCAAAAAGAACCAAAAATGTCGGGACGGGCCCCGGGAAGGTTATAGGCTATGTGGCGAGGCCAGTCGAGGCCGCCTCGGCCGGGCTGGGCCCATTTCGCAATTAAAAGCTGAGCTGAATTATAGTAGTCGATCTTTTACGGCCGCGAGTAAAAGCTGAATTATAGTAGTAACTTCATTCAAAAAGAACCCGGGCAATGCCGGGTGCTTTTGGCTAGTAAATAAATAAAGAAAAAATAATTACAACTGAATGAATGAATGAATGATCGTTTTAAGGCCATTTTCCCCGCTAGAGCGGGGGTTAGCCTTGCGGGCCCCATGACAATCATGGTTCCCTGTTTGAGGCAATGTTTTTTTATGGCCGGATGCCCTTCCTGGCGCCAACCCTTGGTCACGCTCTTACGAAGCCCAGGCATATGGTGTACCTATTCTAAATCGGGGTACACACCCTGATCATTCATCCCAGCAAGCTGGTACTCAATTTGCCGACCTCGGAAGGATGACAGGCTGAGTCAACCCCCCTGGCGTTAATTCAGCGATAGCCCGGGATTCAAACTCAGGATCCTAGGATCCCAAACCTGCGCCCGAACCGCTAAGCCAACACCAATTACAACTAATATATAAAAATAATTACAACAAAAGAAAAAATAATTACCAGACATACTGTATTTAAATAAATATAAACCTGTACCTCTTCTTCCTCCTTATTCTTCAATGAGCGGTGGCATTTTTATGGTTTCCAGAGGGAGGTATTAGCTGTTTAGTCTTGGTGTTCATGGTGTCCCCCTTTTTTGAGGGGGAAAATGTCTATTTTCATTATGAGGCAGAATTTCAAGTGCTACCAATTGGATAATATCACGATTTTGGTATACCGGGAACCATCGGCGATCTCCAATCGCAGCTCTCTCGTCATAGAAGGTATGCATCATAATCGGAGGCAAACGTACTAACCCGGCAACATCAATGGCACATTCACCAGCGTCCATTCAATGAATAACATCTAATTTCACTTCCAATGTAACACTTTCACAATGGCACTTGGCTAATCTACAGTCCAGTACATTTATTTGTGTGCGAAAGAAAGTACAGTAGTTCTTTCGGAAATTTTGGGATCTCCTGATTTGGTACTTTAGGCGTTGCACCCTGAGGTTTTTATCAGTCTTGTAAGTTTATGAAAATGCTCGAGAATAAAAGGTATGGCTTTTAAAACCACGTAAGTACGAGTTGAGATGACGAATATCGAGAAATGGTATTAATAACGTGACGACGTATTTGCGAAACGGCGTAAAAATGGGCAACGTAAACTGGGGTATTTCTGTTCCAACAAAACAAATATTTATTTGAATAAACCAGCAATACCAATGCAAATATGTACAAAAATACCAATAAGAGGGAATTCAGACTTCATATATGATTACTCTGAACAGAACTATATCCAACTGAATGATAAGCATGAACATGTGACCAAAGTTCAAAAGTTTGTAGACTGGCGTGATGTCATTATTTAGTACTTAATGTCAACAAGACAGGAAATTATTTTATATATACACCGCTTATAGGTGGCCATGACCATTTCATTATCCACGGTCATAGTAAAGAACAAGTTTCTGATCATAAGCATTCTGACAAAGTGATCAATAACTAATCAAAATGGAATTCCGAGGTGTTTGTAACCTGTTTGTAACTTTCCCAGCCCCCACCCTCCCCCCCGGCATTCCCGTGCCTCCTCCCCCCAACCCTCTCCGTCCCCCGGATCTCCGTCGTCCCTGTTCTCTGCTGTTGTACTTGTGTGCTTCCCTCTCTCTCCTTATCTTGTCTCCCGTTCCTTTTATTGAATGTTTTGTGTCCATTTTTTTTTTTTTTGTGTGATTGATGTTAGCTCTTACACGAGCCTCGAACTTGCATACAATAAAAAAAATTTTTTTTAAACGAGCAAGAATTCCGGGGTGTTTGTAACAGAGCAAGAATTCCCGGATGTTTGGAGCAGAGTCATATCATTATAACACTCAAAAGTCATATCAGGAGCAGAGTCAGATCATTATAACACTCAAAAGTCATATCAGGAGCAGAGTCAGATCATTATAACACTCAAAAGTCATATCAGGAGCAGAGTCAGATCATTATAACACTCAAAAGTCATATCAGGAGCAGAGTCAGATCATTATAACACTCAAAAGTCATATCAGGAGCAGAGTCAGATCATTATAACACTCAAAAGTCATATCAGGAGCAGAGTCATATCATTATCCACGGTCATAAGCAAATGAAGAACAAGTTTCTGATCATAAGCATTCTGACAAAGTGATCAATAACTAATCGAAATGGAATAATAATCCCTGGATGTTTTGAATGGAGTAAGTGTTTGGAACTGAGTAAGAATCCCTGGGGGTTTGGAATGGAGTAAGAATCCCTGGGGGTTTGGAACGGAGTAAGAATTCCCAGGTGTTTGGAGCAGAGTAAGATTTCCCAGGTGTTTGGAGCAGAGTAAGATTTCCCAGGTGTTTGGAGGAGAGTAATAATTCCCAGGTGTTTGGAGCAGAGTAAGATTTCCCGGGTGTTTGGAGCAGAGTAAGATTTCCCGGGTGTTTGGAGCAGAGTAAGATTTCCCAGGTGTTTGGAGGAGAGTAAGATTTCCCAGGTGTTTGGAGGAGAGTAATAATTCCCAGGTGTTTGGAGCAGAGTAAGATTTCCCGGGTGTTTGGAGCAGAGTAAGATTTCCCAGGTGTTTGGAGGAGAGTAATAATTCCCAGGTGTTTGGAGCAGAGTAAGATTTCCCGGGTGTTTGGAGCAGAGTAAGATTTCCCGGGTGTTTGGAGCAGAGTAAGATTTCCCAGGTGTTTGGAACAGAGTAAGATTTCCCAGGTGTTTGGAGGAGAGTAATAATTCCCAGGTGTTTGGAGCAGAGTAAGATTTCCCAGGTGTTTGGAGCAGAGTAAGATTTTCCAGGTGTTTGGAGCAGAATAAGATTTCCTGGGTGTTTGGAGGAGAGTAATAATTCCCAGGTGTTTGGAGCAGAGTAAGATTTCCCGGGTGTTTGGAGCAGAGTAAGATTTCCCGGGTGTTTGGAGCAGAGTAAGATTTCCCAGGTGTTTGGAGGAGAGTAATAATTCCCAGGTGTTTGGAGGAGAGTAATAATTCCCAGGTGTTTGGAGGAGAGTAATAATTCCCAGGTGTTTGGAGGAGAGTAATAATTCCCAGGTGTTTGGAGCAGAGTAAGATTTCCCAGGTGTTTGGAGGAGAGTAATAATTCCCAGGTGTTTGGAGCAGAGTAAGATTTCCCCGGTGTTTGGAGCAGAGTAAGATTTCCCAGGTGTTTGGAGCAGAGTAAGATTTCCCAGGTGTTTGGAGGAGAGTAATAATTTTCAGGTGTTTGGAACGGAGTAAGAATTCCCAGGTGTTTGGAGCAGAGTAAGATTTCCCAGGTGTTTGGAGCAGAGTAAGATTTCCCAGGTGTTTGGAGGGGAGTAATAATTCCCAGGTGTTTGGAGGGGAGTAATAATTCCCAGGTGTTTGGAGCAGAGTAAGATTTCCCGGGTGTTTGGAGGAGAGTAATAATTCCCAGGTGTTTGGAGGAGAGTAATAATTCCCAGGTGTTTGGAGCAGAGTAAGATTTCCCGGGTGTTTGGAGGAGAGTAATAATTCCCAGGTGTTTGGAGCAGAGTAAGATTTCCCGGGTGTTTGGAGCAGAGTAAGATTTCCCGGGTGTTTGGAGCAGAGTAAGATTTCCCGGGTGTTTGGAGGAGAGTAATAATTCCCAGGTGTTTGGAGCAGAGTAAGATTTCCCGGGTGTTTGGAGCAGAGTAAGATTTCCCGGGTGTTTGGAGCAGAGTAAGATTTCCCGGGTGTTTGGAGCAGAGTAAGATTTCCCGGGTGTTTGGAGCAGAGTAAGATTTCCCGGGTGTTTGGAGCAGAGTAAGATTTCCTGGGTGTTTGGAGCAGAGTAATAATTCCCATATATGAACATATGACGAGTATTTCCAAGAAAAACAGCTCCCCAGTCCCACAACATGGGTGTGTATGTGTGTGTGTGTGTGTGTGTGTGTGTGTGTGTGTGTGTGTGTGTGTGTGTGTGTGTGTGTGTGTACAGGTATGTATACTGTACATACAATACATATGTGTGAAACAAATTATCATCACAAAGCCTTGTTACAAACTTTGACTCAATATTTAGTGCAAGGAAAAAAGGAAACAAAAGATAAACCAATTAAACAAATCAAAAAACAAAACCAGGAAACAAGTCAAGGGTAAAGCTGCCTAATGAAGAAATTTCCATCAAAACATGTTTCCTGTCTTTCAACAACATTGTAGATAACTGGGTTTGCTTTTGAACGTTGAACATTGATTAACATTTGAGAAACTGTTCCGTGGCCAAGGACTTATTTCTTTATCTATTGTTGAGAGTCGACCCAATTTATATCTATGACTGCTCATCCCTACTTACCTGCACTTGGCAAACGTGACGATGAGTATGCAAACACCCGCGACACTAACTCCCGATTTTACATATAAAAGTAGTTTTAACAAAGATGAGGTATACTGCCACGGGGAACGAGGTGCGGCTGACATTTTGAGTGTTATATATTTTAACAGAAAATAAAGTAAGCCTCAACATGCGTTGGGTGAGGCCTTCAACATCTCAGAATGCATTCAAATAAGCAAGTTTATTGTTTTATCGTTAAAGATATTTTATCGTTTATTGGAACATAAAACAACTTACTTTGAAACTTTCTGGTCTGGTGTACTCCAGATGGAATTCCCCATCTCTGTAAAGCAAGCAGAGTTCAATGCGGACGTAAGCATTTCGAGTTTTGTTAAATAATACAATATAAAATAAATAATAAAACCGATTTGAGTAAAACAACAAATGTCAGCTTGGAAGATATTGCGTTAAGGACACCAGGCAAAATCTCAATAACAAAAGACTCAATCCAGTTATTTTTTTAGCCATAAAATGGGCCGGGTTTTACCCACCTACCAGGTGTTTGTTTTTACCCACCCCCTTTCCAAAATAGGTATTTGTAGTGCAGGCATTTTGTATTTAAGACCTCACACTAATTGCAACAAAAACTCGCTCACTTGTTTTGTGTCCCTGAATATATCCTCTTTGACCCCAAAAAAGTCTTAAGAGATCCTCTGGGGGGACGTTCTCAAATCGGCAAAATCCAATATGGCCGCTATCCGTCTTGGTGACAATTGTTATTTTTAAAAATCAAAAGCAAAACAATCATGAGTAATACCACTTTTTATGGGTTTTTGGGGTCGAGGAATCAAATTCTGATCTTATTTTGGTGATATAAGGTCACAGAAACTCTACGAGGTCACCATCAAGGTCATTTTGGGACAACAAGATAAGAATAATGCATAATGCATCTATGTAGTTGTTTTTAGCAGTCGGGAATCTGCTTCTGATCTTATTTTGATGATTATAGGTCGTGCTCATTCTTTATTGGAGTCAAAAAGGATATTCTTGTGTATCTTCTGAAAAGATTTCGTTTTAAGCAAAACAAAAATTTGTAAAATAAGTCGTGTCAAGTTCCTAGTAAGAAAGCGTGCAGTAGCAGTAAGAGCAATATTTTTCTATGTTATATATTTTTGCAATGGGCATCTTTCAGTTGTGACAGCCAGGGAGGTGTTACAGGAATACTACAAAAAGCAGAAGCAGAAAACTAACACTGCTGAAGAGAAGATAAAACCTGTACAGGCAGCTGCTAAACTGATCAAGGAAGACCTCGAAGCCATGGAAACATCCCATGAAGTCTATCCATTTTGTATTGATATAGAATCACAAAAATCTGGCGTCAAATATCTACCAGATACTCTGATTATACTATTGGAAGGACTATTTGCCGGGAAGAATGCTGGCGTCAAAGTGGCATCAATTGGACAA
The DNA here is from genome assembly GCF_964187855.1 of Myxine glutinosa. NCBI lineage: Eukaryota > Metazoa > Chordata > Myxini > Myxiniformes > Myxinidae > Myxine > Myxine glutinosa. Next base: position 130,493,502 of record NC_136270.1, read on the forward strand.
GCAATGATGCAAGCAACCAGACCTAGAGTCCTGCTGACACCACTGCAGTTTGGTTTGGGCGTGCAACTGTATCACCACTTCGGATCAAGATTCCTCATGGACTCCCTTCATCATCACGGGTTCTGCTGCTCATACCAACAGGTGCTCCAATTTGAGCGAAATGCTGCTCAATCACACGGAACAGACATTCCTAACATGACGACAGAGTTTGTCCAGTATGCTGCCGACAACGTCGACCATAATATTCGCACGCTCGAGGGCCTTGGCACCTTCCATGGCATGGGAATGATTGCTGCCGTCACCCCTGGAACTCGATCCAGCCGGTCAATCCCCAGGGTTAAGGCAACTTCCTTAGACGTCGCAATGGTTGGAAGGGTGCAGATACGGTATCAGAAAGACGAAAGCTGCGGAATGACGCCACTGATCTACCAGAAGCTCTTCAATCTAAAGGTCCAGAAATCATGTGAGAATGGAAGTGGAGGGGGCACATGGACTTCGTCCGACTGAGTGGGGGTGGCAGGAGTGTGACGAGGGGCTTGTGCCATTCCAGACAGCCCTAGCTCCTGCTCCTGAAAAACTGCTGCAGGTGATCAGGTGCAACTGTCAGGCTGACTGCAGCACCCTGAGATGCACATGCAAGAAAAATAACATAGAGTGTACTCTAGCTTGTGGAAACTGCAGGGGATCTGGCTGCACGAACTCGCTACAGATGCCAAGTGATGATGATGATGATGATGATGATGATGATGATGATGATGATGATGATGATGACGACGACGACGACAATGTCAAGTTCTGAATTTCTTTATAAACTTGAATTCTTCATTGATTTAAATCCTCTTCACCAAACATTAAGCAGGGCATATACTAATAAGTCATTTGAACAACCATGCAAGAACACTGATTTGTGGCAAAAAAAAAAATCCGTTTTTGGTCGGGTTAAACATTGATGATTTTCATAATTTTCCCCCCAGAAGATTCCTTAAGACTTTTTTCATGTGATAGAAGACATATCCAGGAATCAAAATTCGTTGAGTTTGTTTTTGTTGCAATTTGTGTGAGGTTGCACAGGTATTTTTCGTAAAATGCCTGTACTATTGCTATATTCTCAGAAACTACACCGACAATGCCGATGAAACCTGACAACAATGTTCCGTTTATCACATGTGATGTACCAACGTTTGTTCACGGCATTAATAAAATCCGGGTCGAAGGCGGTTAATGGGGGAGGGGGGGCGGGAGTTGACCCCCCTCCCACGTTAACCGCCTTAGACCCGGATTTCCCCCCCCCCCCCCCTCCAAATAGGAATTTGCTCTCTCTCTCTGAAACTACACAACTACACACACAAACTTGACCGAAACCTTAATCACCTGTGATGTACCAAAGTTTGTTCACGGCATGACGAAAATCGAAGTCTATGTTGGAGGGGGGGGGGGGGGGGGTCAACGTGGGTCCAGGTTTCACCCCCCAAAATAGGTATTTGTTCTCTTCTCTGAAGCGACACACACAATATCGATTGAACTAGACATCAACCTTCTTCACCCGTGATGGACCGAAGTTTGTTCACGACAGAACAAAAAAGAAGAAAAAAAATCTTGGTCTATGGCGAGGGGGTTGGGGGGGGGGGGGGGGGTTGCCCAAGACAAAATTCCCTTTTTAAGGCGATTTTCCCTGCTAGAGTGGGGGCTAGCCTTGAGGGCCACATGACAATCATCATGGTTCCCTTTTGGAGGCAATGTTTTTATGGCCAGGTGCCGTCACTGACGCCAACCCTTTAGTCGCCTCTTATGACATGCAGGGACATGGTGAACCTATTCTAAACCGTGGCACACACTGGCATGTTCATCCCAAAATAGTTTTGGTTTGGTTTGTTTGTTTAAAGTCTGATGATTACGTTAGTATGATTCTACTTGCTGCCCTGTCTTCCAGCAATAATTAAAATTGGCTTAAAATACCGTGATACTCATTAAAATACCTTTAGTCGGTGAAGTATACTGCTTTATTCTGCCAGGTGAGCTGCCCCCATTTTTCGACCTCAATCAACATCTTGCTCATTTCATGCATTATTCATCTTCAATCAACGTCCTATTCATTTCATCCATTATTTGCCTCCTCCTGAGTCAGGTATTACATGTATTATTCCAATTCATGAATCACATATTTAGCAGGCAATACCATAATAATAATGTCATGATTAACACAATCATATATGTATATATATGGCCGCATTGGGCTTGACGGTAGAGAATCGAAAGGAGGCCGTCTAATCTGCTCGCCTCACGCTTGTTGTGTCTTCGACGCGCGGTGTTCTACACCGCCATTTTGGACCACTTCCTGCATGAGTGGCTACCCCAGTTTCAACAGCCGTCAAGCTCCTGAAAGTACTCTTTGGGACACCAAGCTAAGTGCCGGCTGAAGGGGTTTATTTTCATTTTATCTTTCCCTTGACGCCGAGGAGTTCTGGAAATCTTGCAAGATTGTGAAAGAAAACATCTGTCATTATTTACTTTTAACAATGCGTATAAAGCAAGTCGTATGCATCGGGGCCTGGCGAAGCGTGCGGGCGGACGGAGGGCTTCCTCGCGCCGGAGCTTGGAGCCGCGTGTGGACGGTGGACAAGACGACGGACAGATACCACATTTCCCCACACGAGGTTTTGGACAACTGCTGGGCTCTTGGAAGCTGAAGGCCGCATTGGACTTGACGGTAGAGAATCGAAAGGAGGCCGTCTAATCTGCTCGCCTCACGCTTGTTGTGTCTTCGACGCGCGGTGTTCTACACCGCCATTTTGGACCACTTCCCGCATGAGTGGCTACCCCAGTTTCAACAGCCGCCAAGCTCCTGAAAGTACTCTTTGGGGCGCCAAGCTAAGTGCCGGCTGAAGGGGTTTGTTTTCATTTTATCTTTCCCTTGACACCGCCCCCCCCCCCCCCCCCTCGCTCCCCAGAATTTCCATGTTTTAAACGTTTCCCGGTGTGTTCCCTGGATAAGAATAGGTACACCGTATCCCTGCGTGTCGTAAAAGACGACTAAGAGGGATGGCGTCAGGAAGGGCATCCGGCCATAAAAACATTGCCTCAAAAAGGGAACCATGACAATTACAAGCACATATGGGCAGGGTACAGCCCGAAGTGGAGATCGGTTTCTGAGGTTTGGGACATGGAATGTAGGGACAATGACAAGGAGATCAGGAGAAGTTGTGGAAGTATTGGTCAGAAGAAGAGTGGACATATGTTGTGTGCAAGAGACGAGATGGAAGGGAAGTGGTGTGAGAATGGTGAAGGGTAGGCAGGGACAGAAATACAAGTTTGTGTGGCAAGGGTGCCCGGAGGGCGTGAATGGTGTTGGTGTCCTGTTTTCTGAGGAGTTTATAGACAGTGTGGTGAGTGTGACTAGAGTGAGTGATAGGTTGATGATGGTGAAAATGATGATTGGAAAGCTCTTGGTGAACGTCATCTCGGGATATGCTCCGCAGGTTGGTCGAAGCGATGAAGAAAAGGACAAGTTCTGGTGTCCGATAGAGAAGCTGATGGAAAACGTGAAAGATGAGGAAGTTGTTGTGGTAGGAGGAGACCTAAATGGACATGTGGGAAGGAGTATGGATGGTTTTGACAGAGTTCATGGGGGTTACGGATATGGTGTGAGAAATGGAGAAGGTGAAAGGATTTTGGAGTTTGCTGATGGAGCTGATTTGTTGATTTGTAATACTCAGTTCCAGAAAGAGGATAATAAGCTTGTTACATACACGTCAGGTGGGTCGACGACAACCGTTGACTACCTGATGGTGCGTAGGCGAGATAGGGGGCACCTCCGGGACACAAAGATGATCCCAGGGGAGGAGGCTGTTTCACAGCACCACTTGGTTGTCTGCGACGTAAGGGTGAAAGGTGCGAGGAAAGCTCGGCGGGTGAAGTACCAACCGAGAATGAAGGTGTGGAGGTTGAAAGAGGTGACAGTAAGGGAGGCATTAAAAGAGAGGCTGAGTAGGGTCGAGGATGATGTGGTTGAGCTTGAAAGTGGTTGGATGTCGATGAAAGCTAGTCTGTTGGGAGCCGTTGGTGAGGTATGTGGATGGACAAAAGGACCACCGAGGCACTCGGAAACATGGTGGTGGGATGATGAAGTTGGAAAGAGGATTGACGAGAAGAGGAAGAAGTTCAAGGAGTGGCAGAAGGCGAAGGGTACGGGAGCAGAAACAGCAGAGCATGAAACTTATAAGGCAGCCAGGAAGGCTGCAAAGAAAGAGGTAGCAAAGGCGCAGGAGGCATGTGGGAAAATGTTCGGAGAACGCTTGGATTCGGAAGAGGGTCAGAAAGCAGTATTCAGGATTGCAAAGCAGATAGCGAAAGAGAGGTGTGATGTGATGGGGGTGAGTTGCTTGAAGGATGAAGTGGGACAAATCGTTGTCGACTCAGATGGAATTAAAGGAAGATGGAAAAGATATATGGAAATGCTATTGAATACAGAGAATGAATGGGATGGCAACATAAAGAGTAACCAAGTTTTAGGACCGGCAGAGAAGATAACTGAGAAGGAAGTTGAGGAAGCGATAAAAGCAATGAAGGGTAGAAAAGCGGGA